>NW_004524715.1:5048990-5087009 GCF_000260255.1 Octodon degus
TGACGTGCAAAAACTCTAAGTTGAAATAAATAATTTCTGCATGAAAGGAAGCCAGGACTTATTTATCCAGGCTGATCTGATCATTTACTACCCTGTAGATAAGTGTGAAGTATGGATTGTTACATGAAACTGAACAATCCGTGGGTTTCTTGAGATCTACCCTTAGTTGCTAATACCACAAATCACTCCCGTTGGAAGCTCAAGAATTTGAAAGTTGAAGCAAGAAAGTGCTCTTCTGACAAAATATGTTTCCTTTGGAGTTGTCCTGAAAAAAAGAACAGCTGTAAAAAGTAAATAGCTGACAAAAGCAGAAAAATTGGACAGGTTCAGTTTTTCATTTCACTTCCTATCTTGTGGTTCAGTTTCTCTGAAATCAATGAGAATCTTTAATGCAGAAGAAATCAGCACAAGGCCAACAAGAGAAAATGAAAATCTGATTCACAACGACCACTATTCAATAAAACATTAAATAAAGTCCTTTTGTTTTGTTTTTAATTTCCCTTCACTATCAAGATAAGTGATTTGGAGGGTAGATGATTATTTAATAATAGGAACTTGATTAATTGTTGCACATTACTTCCTTACTTGGGACTCAACTCAGTTTTACCATGAGTTAGAATGCCTTTAAAGTTTTTGAAATCACATAAAATATTAGATGATTATAAATCCTAAGTAAGATATGGTTTAAAAATGAAAGTTTTATGATTAGCTGGTAAGGAAATTAGGAATATGTGAGGTGCTAGTTTCTTACTGTTTACTACTGCGTATTTGGAGTACATTACAGGCAGTTCTTAGCCTGATGCATCAAGTCCTGATCGTGTTTACTTTCTTTTTCCCTCCACCTCTCTGCTCTCCTATTTCCCTAAATCCCTTTTCCTTCAGTGAAATAGCTGCCTCCTGGTTTCCTATATTCTATCTTTTATTTTACTCCTTACATTTCACATACTTTGACTTTCTCATATGAAAGGAAATCATGGGATAGTCACCTTCCTGTGTCTGAGTCATTTCACATAGCATTTGCTCACCTCCCAAGCCTGTCAATGACTCAAATGCCTCCTTCTTTATGGCTGAATAGCAGTCCAGTCTTACCAGCACTGCTTGTTAACAGGTTCTTTTTTCTCAAGCATACGTTTTTGGCTTTTGTTTGGCCCTTTTGGTGAAAGACCAGATGTTCTTGAAATGGTTTCTGTGTCCTCTCTTCTGTTTGATTTATTAAAATGTCTGCTTTGGTGCCAATATCACACTTTTTAACAGTACATCTTGGCAATACAATTTGAAATATGGGATTATGATGCTTCCAGCTTTTGGCATTACTGAAGGTTGCTTTTGCTTCACTGGAGCACTTCTGGTGCTATGTAAATTTTAAGATTATTTTTCTAGTTCTACGAAGAATTTGCTCATACTTGGACTAGATTTCATTAAGCCTGCGTATCAGTGATAACAATGTGGCCATTTGAGCAATTGTGGTTCTGCTTATCCAGGAACAGTGGCCTTCTTTTTTATTTTCTGATGCTCTTTTTGATCTTTTTCAGAGTACTTTTTTATTTCTTAATGGAGGTCTTTTATATCCTTTGTTAGATGTAGTCCTAAAAGTTTAATTTTTCACTGAGTAATTTAGTAGTTATGACAAAAGAGCCTTGCAAAAACACTATGTAAATCTTCTCCCATACTGATTTGCCTGCTTTGTTTATCAGCTACATCACAACAGATATTTACTCCTTCATCACTTATGGATGACACAGCACCCAACTTTTAAAAACTCTTGGGCTGGCCAGATAGCTCAATGGATTGAAGTGCCTGCTTTGGCAGAGCACAGTGGCTGGGGTTTGATCCTCGATGTGCTGTGCTGGCCATGGCCTTTGCATGAACTGAGACAGTGACTGAAATGGTGAGTGAAACTGGGCATGGTGCGGGCCTATAATCCCAGCTCTTGGGAGGCAGAACACATGTGGATAACTATGAGTTCAATCTGGGTAGTAAGACCCTGTAGACCCTGAGGTCTTGCTTTATCTTGGTCTTAACCATCCAGCAGAAAAGTGTAAAAACAAAGTATAAAAAGTAAAGCCATATCAATATTCTGATCTGTAAAAGGCTCAAGTCGACAACTTCTGACTTTGCCAGTCCTATAGAAAACCCACTACTATTATGGACTACTGAACTATATTGGAATATTTTGCTGAATTCATGCACCTACAGTACTTAAATGACAATAGAATACCCTTCTCTAACAAAACCAAACACAAAAAGGGGATACAAATGAAAGACCATTTTGTATCTGTATATTCAAAATAGTTAGGATAGATATACAGCTGCATTCTCTTAATTCAATGAATAGAAAGATTTGTTCTAATAGTGTTTGTGGGCAGGATATCATGTTTGCATCTTGTACAATGAATAACCACTAAGACAACCATATGCACTGTATTAATTATTGAAACTGTGCCAGTATTTGGTTTTGAGACTGTCTCATTGCTATTTGTTTCTCAATAAAATTATTTTTTTTAAAAAAAGAAAGAAATAGCGGTAGCCAGCAGTGATAACACATGCCTCAATCCCAGCATCCAGGAGGCTGAGGCAAGAGGATCACTTCAAATTGAAGGCTACATAGTGAGACCCTGTCTAAAAAACAAATAAATAAATACAGCAGATGAGAGGATTATCATCATTAGTAACTACTCTCCTTATTACAAAACCTGAATATTCTAGGCATGTGTATCATTATGCTAATACTATCCATTTCAATTCATTTTCACCAACATTTTCCCAGAGTGTAAATGGGATAAATTTTCTGAAAACAGAGGAACACAGAATTGTGTAGGAAAAAGAAGTAATCACCATGTTTCCATCCATATAACCTAACTATTAACATTTCTTTGTACTTCTACTCAATCTTTTATTCATTTATTTGTGCATTTATTCATTTTTCTTAAATATTTATAGATTTATTTATAGTTCCGTTAAGTACTGATAAAGTACACTTGCGATTACATGATGTAAAAAAAATAACTAAATACAAAAATGATTTAATAACAAAAGAAAAATGTATTTGATGGCAAATCTATGGGTATTTTTAATTAAGCAAGCATCATTATAACCCCATGAAATTTTAATACAGAAGAAATGTGTCTTTAAGTGCGTTGAAAAAGGTACTTTTCTCTTTCTCCTTCTCTCATTGCTACATTATCTAGTTGTCGCCTTACAAAGAAAGCTTTTCCTTTAGCAAAATATCACAGTCAGTGCATGAATAGGTCATTTACAGAGAGTAGATTTTAAAAAATGAAAAAGACACAATAATTGTTGTTTATCCTTCTGAAGATTGCACCTGACAGCAGTATTTTGAAAAGTTCAGGTAGAAGTTAGTTTTGTAGAATCGTAGGGGTTAAGTGATTCAAATATTGTATAAAGAACCTCACTGTCCTCTTTCCTTTTATGACTAAACAAGTACTTGTTTTTGTCTTCAAAAATAGGTGCACTTTTTTCACATTTCACTCTTAAACATTAATTAGGCAGCCTATTCCATGTGAAAACTAAGCAGGTCCTGGGACCACAAGGTCTCCAGACAATACGGTGACTGCAAGAAGCTTACAGTGTGGTTGGGAAGATGAAACATCTTCCTAAAAGCATCTTTCACATGGACAAAGTCAAGTAAATTATGTAGACACTCCCTTCCTTACAGGACTGGAAAACAATTACACCTCTCTGAATTTTGTGCTTCTCTTAGTGTTTGGCTTTTGAAGATGTCAGTATAGAGAGGAAGAAAGCTGAACTTAGTGGTATTATTTATTTTATTTTATGAGGAAAGAAACAAAAACTAAATACAAGAACAAAGACAAAAACAAAGTGCCATGAGGCAATAAAAGTGGTACAGAATTCAAAAACAAGAACAGGAAATTAACAATGACTATTATATTACATATTTTTATTATCAAATTTGTTGTCCAGATTGCTAGATTTAGGCATGTAAGATTTATCAAGTCATTAAAAAATTAATTCTTCCTTTCCATAAACCTTGAATTTTTTTCCTTGTCCTTTTTATTTTTTAAAATTTATTTTAAAGAGAGTATAAAAATAATAGTTAAGACATTAAAAATGATACACTATTTTACAAAACTAAAAGATGGGGGAGGGAACAAAATGAAATGTAGTCAATGGTGGTTGTTATATTGTACATTGCTGTCTTCAATATAGTTGCTCAAATTACAGGTATTAGTATATGAAATTGGTCAAAGTAATTAATAATTATATTCATAGACAAAAATGTATAGAAATGTTTCCAACCTTTTTTGAACTGGATAACATATCCTAGAGTAGTGATTGCCAGTTACAGTATGATGAATAACTGTATTTAATATTTCAGGAGACTAACACAGGTAAAATATTAACTTCAGCAAACTTCGTATTTAAGCTATTAATTTTAAAATTTAGCATCTAATTTGTAGTTATATTAAAAACAAGGATTTTTCTCCTTTTATATTTAGAAATTCAGTGTGCCTTTCAAATTTACAACTCAGTTTAGAAACTGTGCTTAACTTGGAAAAATAATTCAGACTTAGAGTCGAGAAGTTACTATTTAAGTAGATTCACAATCTAAAATTTCCAAATACAAGTGAATGATGGTCCAAGGTTATAGACTACCTCATTATGTTTTGAAAAAAATATTTTGACTTTGAAATATACAGGCACAAGTTTTGAAATTATTTCTGTCAATGTTAGGTACATTTAATAACCCATGTCAATCTTTTATTACTAAATTTGAATTCAAGGGTATGCTTTAAATAGGAAAGTATCTCTAACACTATTTACAACAGCAAAGTGCTCTTCAAAAGTTAGCCTTTATTGTTTACAGCTGAATAATGCTTTAAATTTTACTTACAACCTACATTTTAATTTATATTAGAAAATTAACTTTCTAACTAAGAAAAAAAAATTTGTTTTTCCTTGGAGCTTCAAATTTATATCTTCCATATTCAATGAGATATTAAAGAGAAAAATTAAATAAGATGGCAGTGTAATTCTTTGATTATTTAATGTTCAAAATCTATTACTTTTGTATTAGGAAAGTCAAAATTTGGAATTGACAGTGCTATTTTTTGGTAAACCTCCTCCATAACTTAATCAGTAAACATTGGGAAGTACACAAGATCATTTAATTCATCATCATTTATGTTCTTCATCAGTTCTATAAACTCCATTTGCTTTGTAATATTTTCTCAAATGCACCCAACCCTGAACTACTATAATGATTACTTCAATAAAAATGTTTCAGAAAACTAACCATCCTTTCACTATATCATACATTGGTGTAAAACGTTACTGAAAATATTGGTCTTTAACTATAAAACTCTGTAAATTCAGATGTTTATCTTAACAAAACTGAAGCCATATACACCAAGACATATGGATGTGAAAGTCTTATTTGGTAGTTGTAGAAAATTAGAAATGAAAAAAAGAAAAAACTCTGACTCTGAAGCTTCATCTTTTTCATGTGAAAATTAACATCAGTTTGTAAATTCAGAAACCTTTTGAGGTAAGTCCTGTTCAAAGTACTTACTGGGAAAATTATCTCAGATTGCAAGTCCCATCTAAAGATACAGAAAATGACTCACAAAATACACCCTCATATTTTAACTCATCGACCTTTGATGTCACTGGAAAGAGCTTCTATTTCTTTTGTTGCATGCTCTTACAACTATGACTAGAATTTGAGTTTTAAAAAATTATTTTGAGGTCTTTTTTGTGATTGTGTTGTTTTTCAAGCTCTTTATGCTGACATTTCAGAAGTTAAATGCTTTTCTTTTGTACTATAAATCAGATGGAAATGCAAGTAAAGAAAGTTATCAGAAAAGGAAATGAATAATCTGAGTTTCACATGAAGTAGATATACAATTGAGTTGGGTTTAGATCCACTGGACCAGCTAAAAATGCAGGCACCATTTTCATACTTTTTATTCTAGATGTCTTCAGAGTTTTGTACTCATGTGTTTAGGCTAATTATAATGTCAATAGTTTCAACTATAATTGTTTTATGAGGGCCTGCAAGATAGCTCAGCAGACTAAGCTTCTGCTTAGGCAAATGCAGGGGCCGGGGACCGATCCCTGGTACTACATTCCTGCAGCCCTGACCTCAGTGGCACTGAGACCAGGCGACTGAGACCAGGCATGTGGCACACACCTGTAATCCCAGTGGTGAGAGGCATGAAAACAGGAGGATCACTAGAGTCCGAGCTGTGTAGTGAGACCCTGCAGCAAATACATAAAATGTAATTGTTTTGTGTAGTAATGCAACATTAGAATAGAAAAACCAATCATTTCTTGATGTTAATTTGCATTTTGAAATTTTTCAGTTATTACTATTTCATAGCTGGACTGAAATAGGGATTCTAGAAGAAGCATTGAATCCCTTTTTGGCCATGACAAGTGAGGATTTTTACTATGTTTCTATTGGATACAGTGCCTTACATCCCTACCAACTACACACTGCCAAAACTGAGATATACTTCAAATGTTTGATTTGTAAAATCAAGACATCTATTTTAAAGAAATAAAATAAATATAAAAGAAATACTATTCAAACTATTTAAAATAATGATGACAAATCTGTGATCATTAAACTTAATAGTCACCTTGATTGGCTTGGGAGCCACCTAAGAGACTAGTGAGGAAAGCTCAGGTATGCTAGATGGGGCAAAGAGGCATGGACTTGCGTACTCTAATGGATTCCCTAGCTCCTTCCCCTCTGTCTCTGTTTTCCCTTCTTTGATTCCCAGTCACCAGTAACTAAGAAGTTTAGCTTCACCTTGCCCTTCTGCCATTCCTTCCTTCAATCCAGCCAATCAGGCACTGAACTCTCGCTGAACATGTGCAAAATAAAGCTCCCATCCTTCAAGCTGCAAATGAGTGAGTTTTTCCAGGAACAGGAAAGCTAATGCAGTAGACCAAATCAGATGCTAACATTAATCAAATCAGATTCCACGTTAATCTTTTAAGTTGTCTTGATGACTTGTTTTGTTAACATCACATAATTTATATTAATTTCCACAACACCTAAATGTTTAAATTGGTATGAGCATCAGATTTGATGATAAAAATACAAAATAGAACAACCAAAAACATGTTTAAGGTATAAAACAGTTGAATGATTGGAGAGAATTTAAGGATTAAATAACATAGAGAGAGAAAGGATAGAAGTTAGGAAATATGGTAGGGGCCAAAACATACATTTATACAAACAAGATGGTTAAGACAATGGTTCTTAGAATTTCCATCAGGTTTTTGAAAATTGCAGTTAATAGTAGAATTCTCACCCTGACTAACTCCATATGCTGATGTTTGTGAACTAAGCAACTACAGTGAGAACAGCAACATATAATACTAAAACCACGCTTGAAATACATGTCATTTTGGTCTTCTAACTGTGTACTTCTTCTAATGTCATATGCATTATTGCTATACTCTCTCTAAACTAAATGCTTGTTAAAAATATAAAAAGGAATAAGAGGAAACAAGAGACAAGGAAAAAACATGTCAGGACTGTCCTGCTACAATATTGTATGTGGTTCGATTTCTAAATTTCTATGTAAAAATGAGCGTTTATTTTTTAACATTCTACTGGGATTTAAATTTTAGAATATTCATAGTTGTTAGGGAAAATACCAGTTCCATTTTATGTCTATGGTGCTTGATATTCAGACAAATAGTGATGTTAAGCTCAACTGCCTCTGTTACAGGGTAATATCATTAAGCTTCTCTTCTGGATGCTTAACAACTAAAGTTTTGTGGACCAAAAATTAGCAAGATAGATGGGCTAATAGGATAGTCAATATTTTGACCCTAGCCCTCCAAGGCCAGTGAGAACTCAGGACATAAGAGAACCTGTGCTGTGACTTCTTGTAACTAAGTGGTGTCCCAAATTTTCTGATCAAGGAGATTATGAGACCACAGAGGAAAGTGATTGACAATGTATAGTATGCCTAACGAGAGTCACCTAGAGAGAAAAAAAAAATCTCTCAGGCTTTTACAGAGAACAAATTGGTCAAGCAATGGTTCTGACTCATCCACATGGCTGACACTGACAAAAGATCCACAAGGTGCTATACATGGTTCCAGGTTAAATCTTGAGGGGATTTGACTGACATTGTCATATAACAAAAGTTACTTTTTAAGTTATATATGTCTTGCTTTAACTTGGTCTTAACCATCCAGCAGAAAACTGTTGGAATAAAGTTTTCCACGAGGAATAAAAGCTAAAGCTATATTAATATGCTGAGCTGTAAAAGAATCAAGTCAACACATTCTGATGACTGTCAGATGTTCTGATAACTCACTACTATTATGGACTATTGCATTATATTGGGTTATTTTTCTGAATTCAAGTACCTACAATATTTGGACTGGCATCAGGTATTAAAAGGTCTTTTAAAGAATTTTCCAAATGCAGCTTCTCTAATTGCAATGGAACACACATCCCTGACAAACCAAAACAAAAATGTGGATATTTTGGGAGCCATGAAAGCTAGAAAATTGATCAAATGTGTGTAGGTAGGACTAGACATCAGTGTCTGAAGCAAATGAGCTACCTCAGACCTGAGACAAACATTCTGTACAGTTAAGTCAGCTATTAGTCACTAGGAAACCTTGTGTCACATGTTACTAACTTTGCAAAAGTATAAATAAAATACTGTTTTGGAGAAAAAAAATATATATATTATATGTATACACAAGATAGGATAAATACATAGCTGTTTTCTCTTAGTTCATTGAGAAGTTTTGTACTAATATTGTTTAGACAAGATATCATGTCTGCATCTTGCCCTCTGAATAACTATTATGAAGACAATATGCAATGTATTAATCATTGTTACTGTCCTATTCATGTATTTTGAAGCTATTTCTTTGGTATTTTATCTTTTTATCTCATTAAATGAACTAAAAAATAATAAAAGTTCTAAAAAGATGCTTAAATTGGGAAACCCCAATTTACATAGTGATCTTAAAACTAATGTGATATTTCAAAATTTGACTTTTAGTGAAACATGAATCTAGTTTTTAAAAATGTTGAGTCTTTTGGAGTCATCACAAGTCATTGGATTCTTTGTTTTCTGTTGCGCTTACCTCACTTTTTCCTCACATTGTCAGATTGGCTCTTAAGAAGCAATTACTCTGTCAAGTCCAAATAAAAGAACTTTAATTTTATGTACAGTTGTTGCATAGATTTTCAGCAAGAAAATGATACTAGGTTATACATATTATTTTGATATTTGAGTAAAGTCTATTCCTCTAGTTTCTCATTATTGCTCTAGTTTTTAGAATATGGGGCAGTAACTTTGGAAATAATTAATAAAAGCATTGGTATCAACTCATACAGAAATAAATTCTCAATACTTTCAAGAAAACTGGATGACAGAAGAGAAAAAGGAACTCTGCTCAGTCCTTCTTAGGTTTGAAACACTGAAAAATTTTAATTATAAAATATTCTGTTCAGCTTGCAAACCATCCAATTATGTTTTAAAATTGAAACGTAATTCAAAGTTTGAAAATGCATTGCAATCCCTGGTCCTGCATGCCAGCTGGCCCCACTCCCGGGGTATGCTGAGTGCGGTAGGTAGCCAAGTGGGGAGTCCCAGTATAGTGGTGCATACCTATAATCCCAGTGTTGGGGAGGCTAAAAACAGAAGGATCACTATGAGTCCGAGCTGCGTAGTGACACCCTGTACCAAATACATAAAATGAAAATAAAATAAAATAAATAAAATGCATTAAGTGTATTTCAAACATATGTTGATAGCATTATATTTTCAAGTACGAAAATATTTCCAGTTTTTGTAAACTATGTTAAAGAGATAAGTTCTAGGAGGATTTATTTATGGAAGACATCTTTTTCCAAAGGTCATGAGTTCAAAATTCTGTTCACATATAGTTTTTGTATCATATAAATTATTTATTCTGAGTTTTACTCTATCATGGTACTAATTGAGCATGTGGGTTTAAGGGAATGTTTAATCCAGTTTCTAATTCAAAATCACTCATTACAAACAGATAATCAAAACTTTGCCTAAAGAAAATATACTCCAACCTCTCAGTTTTCTTAGGAGCTGGGGATGCCAAGTTGTGGCATATACCTGGCTCCACTGTGGGGCCCTCAGATGCTTTTATTAAGCAAAAATTCTTGCTGCAGACCCTTTTTCTTTCGTATTCTTTTTGCCTACATTGCAAATGGCTTTTGCAATTAAAAAGCACAGGAGAAAATAATTCTCCTATTTCCTGCCTAAGTCAGTGATTCAAAAATCCTAACACTCTGCATTTTGAGGCATTTGGACATTGATTTTATATTCCTATCATTATGAAGCTCATCTGTACCTGTAAGTCTATGGCTATTGTTTAGTTTCATTATATTATCTCCAAACCATATATGAGGATTTGTTTTGTCCAGGCAATCTGAATTGTCTATTAAGAAAGCCTGAATTCTATGAATAATTGCATAGCCCTCTATTTTCTCTCTTCATCCAGAAATGGTTTTTAACGTGCTCTCATTTCTATCTAGACAAGCACAAGGTATTGGTATCTGCTTTTCCCCGATAACTTTGTCACGGTTATCACAGGATCTCTGTTTCTACATAAGGCTTTAAACACAATTTCCATAGCATTTATATTGAAGAATTAAAAGGATGATTGAAGCCACAATTGAGGGATATTTTAATGTACTACAATACAAGATAAAATAATAGGAATTGTCAGTTGAAAAAACTGGTGGGCATAAATAGGGAGCATCCTTTAAAACATCCGTTGGTGGATAAAATACAGTGATGCTTTTTCTTTTTTATTTATTTTCTATGTATTTAGTACAGGTTCTATAGGGTTTCACTACACAGATTGGACTCACAGTGATTCTCCTGTTTTCAGCCCCCCAAGCACTAAGATTATTTGCTGGCACCACCATGGCCAGTCTCAACTCAAGTCTCAGCATGCCCTGGGGGCACGGCCAGCATGGCACACCAGAGATCAAACCTGGTGGCTGAGTCTGCCTAAGCAGGAGCTTTAGTCTGCTGAGCTATCTGGCCAACCCATGCTTTTTATTTTTTGAAGTCTTAAATCATTGATAAATATGTGTAAAATGGTAACTTTTCTTCTTATTCATGGTCACTTTCCTCTTTAAAATGTTTACTCCTGAGAACTTTTCTTCTTTAGATTTGACATAAAAATATAAGACTTAAAGAGATAGATTTACATCTCTGATATAAATATTACCTTAAAATTTATAGAATAATTCCAAAGCTATACATATAAAGAACATGCAAGATTTACTTTATCACTACATTTTGGATAGTGAAGCCAATGGAGAATATTCATCCATCCTTTCAACACCTAAAAAGCATGGTTTTATTGAACATCTAAAAAGCATGCTTCATTTTATACTACCTAAAAGTAAGTTTAAAAGCATTTTTCACAATGAACATAATGAATTAAAAATGATCTTTGCTTTGTAAGAGGTAACCAGATATTAAGGAAAAATATAATTAAAAACAATTTCATTAACTTTGTTCTGGTCTGTTTTAGAGAATAAATGAGTAGGAAATGAGACATCATGTTATTTTAAATCTTTGATTGTGTAATTTAATTGCTTTTTAAAAATTGTGATTTTTTTAGTAGATGTTTGCAGTACATAATGATTGCATTCATCACTAAGGAGTGGATACAAGTACAAATTTAATTGCTAGTATTAGCTGAGCAATTGCTAAGCGTCAGACTCACTGTTTGCTTTCAGAACAGGTTATCTGAATAAGACCATAAGACATTGTTATATATTTGTCTTTGATTTACCCTTGGAAAACTGGGGCCCAAAGATATTAAGTATTTTCCCCATAGTCAAAGAGTAGGGGTCCTGCGCTTAAAGTATGAGTTTTCTATCTTGCCTGCTAGACTTGTTTAAACAATTACTATCCTTGAATCTTGAAAATGTACAAAACGAACATTTGAAAAACTAAATTTTTAAACAGAGTGTCGCTGATTACATGAGGCTCTAAGTTATCATTTTTGGGTCCTCGTGGCTTAGTTCTAAACCATCTTATCCCAGAGGCTGAGATATTATCTTGGTATGAGCAGAAACAACCACTTAATCTACTGGGAATGAACAGCTGTTTAATCATTGATCTTTCCTTGAAAAATACTGTTGTTTTTCATTTAAGACTATAAAAATTATTAGTACCTGTAAATTCTTTTCTTTAAGCAGCTTGCATAGAAATAATTTTCACGCAAATGAATTTGAAGAGTTCACAGGAGCCTCTGTTGGTTGATTTTTTAGGAAATGTCCTAAGTTTGGTAGGAGTTTGCTTCTTAACCATGTCAAATTGTTCCTATGGGTCATCTTGGTTCTTTGAGAAACCTCCACAAGGTAGTATCTAAGGCTAACAGGTAGTAGCTATAGGATCTATCCACTTTGTTCATGGCCATTTATTTTATGTAATATTCAAAAAATATCCCCCTCATGGAATGCTTTGTCCAGTGTATGTGTACTTCCAGAGAACCCTTCCAATATGTAAAATAGAAAAGGAACAAGTTGCTTTGGTCAAAATATTTAGAAAGGTTATCTTTCATTTTTATGTATTTATTTTTAATATATTTGGTACAAGGTATCGCTACGCAGCTCAAATTCGTAGAGATCGTCTTGTTTTCAGCCTCCCTAGCCCTGGGATTACAGGCATGCCCAAACTCGGTGGCTGCTTCAGTGCACCCAGAGGTTGGGTCACTGCAGTACATGGTGCTGGTGATCGAACCCCAGTCCCTGGGCTTGCCTAAGCAGGTGCTTATTCTGCTGAGATATTTCACTAGCCCTGGAAAGGTAATATTTCTGACATTCAGATATTTTATATTCAAATGCACATTATATTTCCTAGGTGAATGATATTCTGATGATTTTGTCATTAGTAATTCATTATCTTTGATGTTTGATAAATAGCATATTTTTATTCTTGTTCTATTTTGTTATTTCTAGTTGTTCTTTAAAGTGTACTTATATTACAGATCAGTACCCTTTGATTTAAATACTTTGAATGTATATAGATTACTTACCCCTAAGTAATGGAGTAAAATAGCTCTGATTAAACTTTCCTTTGTGTTGTATATGTCAGTTCTGTGACACTGGAAAGGAAGATGAATATATTTATTGCAAGCTCAGTGTTAAGCATTTTATATATATCTTATTTCTTCTTAAATTTAATGCAAATGTCACATATCATTGGATGGCTGATGTGGATAAAATTCACAGAAATCAAATTGCTTGCCAAAACCACAAAATATGCAGTAGGATAATTTTGGACTAGTAAATCCCTGATTTATAAAGGAGTTCCAGTCCAAGAAAATTGTCCATAAATCAGATTCGCCCCTAAACTGGCAAAGTGTGCCTTATGCAGCACGCCCACAGAAGTTCGCAGCTAGATTGTTCTGAGCTGGGGATGGGCTGCATCCATGTATGAATAACTCTGGAATTTGTGTTTTATTTTTCATATTCAGGTGTTATTCAACTTGATGAAAACACATGTCTTCTGAAAAAACATACTTCACCATAGGATTATCTGATTAAAATACCTTATGTTAGCATTCATGTATTTTTCTCAATTAATGGATCCAATGAATGATGCCTCCTCATTCTTCTTCATGTTTCCTACCATCATGTCTCTCTTTGGTACTGGTAACGCAATGCAGGGCAGTGCCCATGTGAGGCACATACTCTACCACTGGGACAAATCGCTAGCTTGCTCCACTTTCTTTTCTAAGACAATGTCTTGCTAAGGTATCCATATTGGTCTTACGTTTGTGATTCTCTCAGGCAAGCCTGTCATGTAGCTAAGAATACACAAATGTGGCAACAGCCTCAACCCATATCGACTTTAGATAAATATTTAGAGCTACTAATTTTAAGTCAACAATGTTTCAGATAGTTAACATATACTTTTAAACAAGCCATGTAAACATGAAGAGTACAGATACAGATGCTTGTCAAAATGTAACTTCCTAAAATATACACAGCAAAAATCTCTGTGATTTGCAGTAAATGGTGTTATTTGCCATATCTAAAAGGATGGTAGTAACTACATACATGTATATAAATGTAAAAAATATTTTTATTTAACCTTGTTGAATGATACAGAAAATGTAACAATGAGGGTTGAGGAGATAGTTCAGTAGAACAAGTGCTTGCCTGGCAAATACAAGGTCCTGAGTTCAATCCCCAGTACTGAAAAAAAATTAAGAATGATCTGTTTTGCATTGCTTTGTAAGTTTTGAAGTTATAGAATAAGGCCTTTGTAAAACATTCATGAACACATAAACTAAGCAACAGAAAATCTATTAATAAATGTAGTGATAAAAAGGAAAATTTTATTTAGTGATATAGTCAATTGCTTGCTTTTTGACCTTTGCTCTTAATGTCAGTTTTTCACATTAAAAAAAGAAAAGAAAACTAAAGCAAAAAAGTTTAGTAACTGCTGTTTCATGTTTATGAGACAATGCTTTGGAGTTAATTTTGGAAAGGGTTTCTCTTCTATTAGGCAATTCTGTGAATACTTTTATATTATTCTACATCAAGGTTTACACAGTAGCAATTCCAGTGAACTTCTTGATTTGTCAGAATTTATTTTGCTCAAACAATTTCTGAAATTGCTTTTGTGGATTTATATTTCAGTTTAATTTGAACAAAATGAGCAGTGTCAGGTAAGATACTGATTGTGTTTTAAATATGCTGACAGGAAATATATCTTATTAGATAGTTACTTGATTTACTTTTTAAATAAACTTGCTTCTAGAATAAAGCATATAAATATATTGACTAAGTCTTCAATAACTATCAAGAACTTACTAAATATGTAGTTACAACATCTCATTTTAATTAAAATGTTCCTAATTTTACTTCAGAGAACCAAAAATTTAATTGGTTTCTTCCAGTGTTTTTGTTTATGTTTCATTTTTATGTAATTACAATAAGATACAGATGTTCTCATTCAATTATTCTACACCTAGGAAAGCAAATATGACTTTGATAGGAAAGCAAATGAGAATAAACTTCTAAAATTTGCATTCCTGGCACACCATTAAAAGCAATTTGTTGTATATTTTAACATGCAGCTCAGTAACACCAAACTAATCGCTAAACACAATTTCAAGGAAATATTACCTTATAAACTATTATTACTTTGAATTATAAAACCTAGGACTAATATGTTGATGAGATTTAATCTTCAAATTTCACATTTGAGAAAGAGGAGTGCTTTTACTCTATAATAAAAGTTCTGATCTTTTGCTGCTGAAGGTTCCCCCTTATAAACTGTATCAGTTTTATCCTAATATGCATTACATATCATTGGTAAGAAAAGAAATCCCACCAGTATAAAATTTACATGAACAAATATTTTATATACAGTCACACATTGGATCTAAGGTTACTTTATTTTGAATTTATACATGATTAAAGTGAGGTACTGAACACGATAAAAATTGATAAAAGAAATGACAGACAAATAGACATCCTGGGGGCTGGTGAGATGGCTCAGTGGTCTAAAGCACCTACTCAGAACAAGCTTAACCAAAGCACAGGGACCTCGGTTCAATCTCCCAGCACCACATGCCAGCCAGCCCTGCCCCCTGGTGGGCTGAGCTGGCCACACACAAATAAATAAATAAATAAATAAATAAACAAATAGACATCCTGTGTTCGTGGGTTGGAAGAATTAATATTGTAAAAATGTCTATATTACCTGAAGCAACCAATGGTATCCTCATCAAAATTTTAATGACATTTATTACAAAAGTGTTAGGTGAATATCCTAAAAATTCATAGGAAGGCACCAAGTAGTCTATTTTAGTTCTTTCATGCCATTATATGATACCTGATAACAGGTAATTTCTGAACAGGTCACCTAATTTCCTACAGGATGAAGGCTGGAAAATTGAAAATCAAGATTCCCACAGACCTAATGTCGGGGTGGGGAGGAACTGCCCTGGGCTTCCAAGGTATTGCTGTGTTGTTATGTTCCACAGAAGAAAGACAGAGAACAAAGAGAGTGAAAGGAAAGAGAGCTTTGATCTCCTGGAAGAGCGAAAAGGGAATGAGCTTGTGCCAGTTCTTCTAGCAAGGGTAGCTTTTGTGCTAGGTATTTTTAACACAAAAATAAAGTGCACGCACAAGCCTAAGAAAATTTTTAGAGGTGATACATATATTTGCTATCTTTATTATGGCGCTGATGGATTGGTGCATTCAGACGTCCAAACTGACTAAAACATGCACATTCAATAACTGCATTTTCTGTATAATATTTATGCTTCAGTAAAGTTTAAAGGAAATCAATGGGGGAGGGTAAGTAAAATCAATACCATTTATGTACACCAATAGTGAACACAATGAGATAATTATGAAAACAAAATTCACAGAAAAATGAAAAATTAAGTTCCTAGGAATTAATCTAACCAAGGAAGTGAAAGGCCTGCAAAGAAATCTACAGACTGCAAAAGGAGATTGGAGATGACATCATACAGTGGAAAGATGGCTCTTGCTTTCACATGTGCAGAACAAATATTGTCAAAATGGCTACTACATTTTTTCAAAAGTGTTATACAGGTCGCTATAGTCTGGCTTTGCAAGTGAACAAATTTAAATGGTGCATAATTTAAACAATTATTTTGTAAAATATTCCCAAGAAAGTCTTTTTTTTTTTTTTTTTTTTTTTGCGTAACCGGGGATTGAACTCAGGCCCTTGTGCTTGCCAGGGAAGCACTTATTCCACTGAGCCATCTCCCTGGCCCCTTCCCTAGAAAGTCTTACACGGAGAAGTGCCAGAGACCTTTCCATGCACTGGAAACTCAAAGAATCAAGGTGAGGTCTTAGATCTTACAGTAATGTCGTGCATGAGTCCAGCTGAAGACCTAGAGCCAATGGAAATATCCAACACAAGTCCAACTAGAGGCATAGAGTCCACAACAAAGTGTCATGAATATCTGCACTGGGAAGAACCAAAGTTCAGTGGTAGAAGCTAGAAAGCCTTTGCAAGTGGGGTGAAGGATCTGTGCCAGCAGGCTGAGGCATCTGCATTGGAGCCAGGAAGGGAAGCTCCCGATAAGGACCAGACTCGCCTAAAATGAACTGCAGCCATCCTCAGCAACAGCTCCGCCTGACAATGAGAACAGCTGAGTTTATAACAGGAAAACCAGCACAAGATTCTCCAGGAGAATCAACCACAAACCATCCTCCCTTTAGTTTTCTTTTTATGCTGTTGTCAACAATACTCAACTGGATCTTCTTCATCCAGAAACAGGCTGGTTCAATTCATCTGGGTAGTACAAGTTGACCATTAGTTAATATATCACACAGATTCAACACAGCTTCAATCAAAATACTAAAAGGTTTTTTCACAGATCTAGAGAAGCAATCCTAAAATTCACGTGGAGCCAGAATAGACCCAGAATGATACAAACAATCTTGGTCAAGAAGAGCAAAAGAAGAAGGATCAATATCTGACTTCAAGCCATACTACAAAGTAGTAGTGATAAATCACAAGGTACTGGCACAAAAACAGATGTGTAGGTCAATGGAACACAACAGAGAATACAGAAACATCCTCAAACACACTCAGCCATTTTATCTTTTCAAAAGGGACCAAAAGCCTACATTGGAGGAAGAGTAACCTATTCCACAAATAGTGCTGGGAAAACAGGATATCTGTTTGTACAAGATTAAAGCTGGATTCATATTTCTTATCAAAATGGATCAGAGATCTAAACATTAAAACACTGAGCCTAATGGAGGATATTTGAAATCATATGTACAGGAAAGGATTTTCTAAACAAAACTTCAGCTGTACAAGAAATAATAGCAAGAATCTATAAGCGGGATTAAATAAAATTAAAAAACTTATACACAGCGAAATAATTGATCAATAGAGTAACAAGATAATCTATAGAATTAGAAAAACATTGTGTCATTCCTCTAACAAAGGATTAATATATAGAATATATAAATAACTAAACAAATAAGACCACCTAAACAACATAATCAAGAAATAGACAATATACTTCTGAGAAGAAGTACAAATGTGTAACAAATATAGAAAACATTTTTATTGTTGCTGACCATTAGAGAGAAGCAAACCACAACCCTAAGATTCCATCATATGAGAGAATTAATGACAATCCTCCAGAAGTCAAAGAATAAAAAATACTGGGATGGGTGTGATGGAAAGGGATCCTTCCATATTGGTAGTGGGAGGTGTAAAATAATGCAACCATTATGGAAACCAGAATGGAGATTTCTCAAAAACTAATCCTAGAGATTCTCCTTTTACATATATAACACAAAGAGCTAAAGATGACATACTACGGCAAATATGTGCATACCTATGCTCATGGTAACACAGGACAAGACATGTAAATGGCATGCACTAATCACCACATAAGTGGGTAGAGAAAACAAGATAACATTACAAATGGAATACACTTGACTATAAAGAAAGATGAATTGGAGACATTTGTAGGGAATGGGTACATCTGTAAAATATAATGTGAAATAAAATCAGGTACTCAATCTTAAATACCATATGGGAACTCTTACTAGAGTAAGTGAAACAAAAAGAATAATAGAGGATGGATAGAGGGAATCAAAGAGACAGAGCTCTTGCAAATTGGAAGATGTCAGGAAACCAAGTGGGGGGGAAGAAGGAACACAAAGAAGTAGGAAGAGCTAAGATAGTCCATGTGTAGGAACTTACTAACCTCTATGAATGTAAATAGTACATGCCACAAACATGAGCTAAGAATGATAACAATATCAAGAATGGAAAAGGGGAAAAAAGAAAGGCAGACGAAGGGAGGTAGATGGAAATGGGCAGGGGATTAAAAGAAAAGCAATTGTACTATGTACCTACTCCACATACTGAATGTATGCTTCATATACTGCAAGAATGTACTAATAAAATGAACAATACCAAATGTATGTTAAAATTTAAAAAATTAAAAATAGTAAAAAATTAATTGGAGGTGGTAATGAGACGTGTTCAAGGTAGTCTATCAGGTGACATTCATCATTGTTCTCATAAACAATAGGATGCATTTTCCTGAAAGAACGAGCAAAGAGCTACCTAGCTAACTATTCCTATTTCTATTTCTATTCTTTGTTTTATCAAATAATTGTTTACCGTCTAAGATTGTGAGGTGTTCTGTAGGTCTTTATAGACTGACCAAAAGGAAGCTATTTGTTAATTGAACAACTGATAAAATAATTTAAAATATTGTCACTATGTAACTGCAGATTTAAACATGTTATTTTGGTCAAAATGCCCTTTCCTTTTTTCATAAAATTGTGTGGTAATGAAACTTTTTGAAGGCCTCTACCTAGCTATTATTTCCAAGTTTCATCATTGTTTTCTGTGTAAACATTATTATTGTTATTATTTTGTATTTTAGGACAGGGTCTACAGGGTCTCACTGTGTAGAATGAACTCATAGTAATCCTCCTCTTTACAACCTCCCAAGTGCTGGGATTAAAGGCGTGTGCCACCACGCCCAGTCTCAATCGCTGTCTCAGCATGCCCCGTGGCAGGGCTGGCATGGCAGGCTCTGGTAAACTTGATCCTTCTAACAACTGCACTTTGCTCAGGAAGTAGTAATATGATTCTGTTACTCTGGAGGGAAAAGACATGACAGTACTGTGGGGGCAATAGAGCTGGTGGCCACTGTGAGAGAGGAAAGAGTGTCTCAGTGTAATTGGAATGACTTCATTCATGCATGATTATATCAATACCTCCCAAATAATAATACTTTCTTGCCCCAACCCTCATGAACAGTGTGTAATTTTTTTTCATTCTATGCAATATTTATCTTCCTATTATCCATTATCAAACATATTGACTTACTCAAGCAGGTGATTCTGCTCCATAAGTAGATATACAGATAGTTTAAAATATGGATCGTTCACTGCTTTTAATCCTACATGCTACTCTCTTGGCCTGGTCACACGATTCCGCAGTGTTAATGCATCGCAACACTCTTGCCAAGCCAGTGTCATTGGCAAACTTGGAATGGCTTAGGAACGGTGCTAAGGCAGATGATAAATTGCTGGAAAATGCACGGTTTCCTTTTGCACATATTTTAGAAATTTGGATAATTTTTCTTTCTCTGGCGTGTGGTGATCTCAGGAATCTTCTAAGTGAAATATATCAGCTTAATGAACACTTCATTAATAAATCATGGCTAGATAATTTGAAGTGCATATGTCATTAAGTAGCTGAAACAAAACTTCCTCTCCTGAAGATTAAGTAAATGAAAAATTGATTGTGACTAAAACAAACTTAATTATCTAGAAAATGTCTTAAACTTCCTAATTGCATCCATGTTATTATTATTTTAGCAAATGTTTTCAAGTGCCTCATTCCAAAACCTCCAGCCTGAGTATGCCTCACCTTGAGGTAAGGACCATAAAGTGTGCTGTGTTGTAAATTGTCACAGACTTGAAGACTTGAAAACAAGGTGAAAAATTAGGAAGTAAGTAGTCTTGTCTTCCGCCCAACTCATTTACAAAGAAAAAAAATTCGGTAACATTTTAAATTCAATAGATCTCTGTACAAAAATACTTATCATATCTGTAATGAGTTATTAATTGACATATTCTACTTCACACACACAAAGGTGCTTGTACTCGTGTCTACAGGTCAGATATTTGGAAGATCTTCACAACTAAGAGTGGCTCTACATATTAACAGTTACCTCTACCTGTAGTATTATTCTGTATTCTTAAACAGGGAAAAAACACAATGTACATTTTAATCATCCTCTTCATTACTATGTTTTTTTTTTTATTTTAAACACAGAACATGCAGTGTATAGTTGAAGACAATATGCCAGTGCTACATTGTTTTTAAGGACAGTGCATGCTGGCTTGTTTCTTAGTTTCTTAGTTTGACTGCTTTTACACCAGAACTTACTTTTACTTCAATCAGGTAAGTTATTTAAATGAATTGTATACAAATATAAATTGAAAGATAACTTTGAAACCCATTGTTGTTGATACTTAAACACATGAAAATATTGCCTTGTTTTCTTCTCGTGAATTTACCGTTGGTCTCTCTATGCTATTCTATACACATTCTGTGCATGATGGGACGTATTGCTCTCTCCAGTAAACAAACTGAGGTTCAGATTGATGAGAAGTTCCTAAGTCGGCCTACATGTGGACCTCAGGATCAAGAAATCCTTAGTAAAGGAGAGACTCATGTCCAGTAAACTGAAAAAAGACTTAAGCATTTAGCTCTAAGATTTAAGCAAGAGCAGCTTATGAAATCTAATGTCTCATTTGTATTTGCAAGTCGAGTTTATATAAAAAGACAAGAAATATATCAAAATGAACTCAATATGGAGATGAAATCTCTATTGGAAATGAAGATTGTGCCTTCTCAGGATGACCTTCATTCCAGGGTTGGATATTTTAGAAATCTAAACTGATTATAAATCTTTTAGATAAAGCCAATTGATATTCATCATAAGACAGAAAATGAACCTGCAGTAAATATAGCTATGGATTTAATGAACATTTTTTGTCTTAAACTTCTGATACATTGAATAAGGAAATAATTACTCTAACGTTCACTATTATTTAAATATGAGACTTTTTAAAGTTTTGTTTGAACATAAGTTTTTATTATTTTGACATAAACTTTTAGGTGCACAATATTTTAATGAAGTATTATCTAAATTAGATATCTGCTAATAACTGTTCAAAAAGGCTTTCCCAATTTGCCATCACAACAGAAGTGTGATAATTCTAGGTGGTGTTTATCTTACCAGAAATTGGTTTTGTCAGTTGTTGATTTGTATTATTAATTTTTGGTGATAAGTGATATTTTAATTAATAATCAGTGACAGGGGATGGGGAGATGGCTCAGTAGAATAAGCGCTTCCCTGGCAAATGGAAGGGCATGGGTTCAATCCCCAGTTCCACCAGAAAAAGAGAGAGAGAGAGAGAGAGAGAGAGAGAGAGAGAGAGAGAGAGAGATAAAATAGTAATAAAAAATTAGAAATGTTACAGAATTTCACTAAGCAAAATAATGGGGAATTCCAGAGTATTTGTTGTATTGCATAGAGTTGTCTTTAATTTAGTTGTTCAGACTACCAATATATGCAAGCAAGGTTGGAATAAGAAAAATTAAAAGAAATAAGAAATTAAGTAAAAAAAAAGAAAAAACAATTCAAAAAGGAGACAAGATTTGAACATTCTCTGCATCTGAACAAAGTGGTGAATATTTTCATATGTTCATTTGTTATTCATATGTCATGTTTGCTTCAGTTTCTAGTTAAATATTTTGTCTGTGTACTTATGAAACTATATTTATATTGTTTTTAAAGTTACTGATCTATTCTAGGTATAAGTTCCTTTTAAAGAATATGATTGCAAATATTTTCATTATTCTTTTTTTATGTTTAAATAATTTTATTGAGAAAGAAGTAGCAATGAAACAGTTTCAAAACAGGTTAGTAGTGCAGTTACAATAATTAATACATTGCATAGTTTTTGTAGTAGTTATTCATAGTACAACATTAGTTATTACAAATTACTTTGAAATACTTTACATAATACATTTTCTTTTCTTTCTTTTTTTTTGTATTTTAGGGAAGGGTCTACAGGATGTTCAGGGTCTCTCTACTAGATCAGAGTCCTAGAGATCCACCTGTTTACAGCCTTCCAATAGCTGGGATTACAGGTGCACACCGCCACACCCAGTCTCAATTGCTGTCTCAGTGCACCTCGGGGACGGGGAGGGCATGGCAGGCCCAGCGATTGAACTCCTAGCCCCTGCACCTGCTTATAGGCACTTTAATCTGCTGAGCTATTTTGCCAGCCCTATATTTTCTTATTTAATTTAAATTTTTATTTTTACTATTACATGAGCATAGTACATAATAATTATATTTATCATAGCTAGCTGGTACATGTATCTTAATTTCTTAATGAGGTGCTTAGTTTGAACTTGATCTTATCTTCAAAAATTCCCTTTGTTTGGCATTCCTTAAGATGTCATAATATGTAATGAGATTGGACAGGAGAAGCAAAGCTGTGATTCCAGTCCCAACATTCTCTGCGCATTGACAGCACTACCTGGCTGAGTTTGTCCATAGACCAGAAAGTGCAAACATTCATTCAGTAATCTACACCAGATAGTATGCATGCTGTCTGTCTCAGATTATAAGGGAGAGGAAAACAGAGTCTTCAAAAGTATTGGCATAAAAAGAAAGTGAAAGATTTTTCTAAAGACCAAACTGGCATAAACTGTGATAATTAAAAAGCTACCATGGAAAGAGAATTATGCAAGCTGACACTTCCATATCTACAGATGCACACACAGAAGAGCAACTTATCTGTTCAACATAAATGGATTATGGTAGTTTTAAAACATGGCCTCTCAATCTGAGACATTTTTCCTATGTAAAAGTGGAGTCTCTGACACTCTCTTATAATGTAGAAGGGCTGCTAATTGCTTCAATTAATACTGTCTGTGACAGTGTTGCTGTAGGACCCCTGAAAGTCAAAAGTACATACATCTTCTGATTAAATATGAATATTCACTGCTAGAATCCTGAGATACCACCTAAGAAGTCTATCATAAGACTTCCTTCAGGAAGCCAAACCAACATGCAGAAGAGATATAGAGATGCTTTGATGGAAAAACCCAGTTAAATCCAATATCTTAACCACCCAAACTAGGTAGCCAAGCAACTAAGTGGAACCATCTTTCATCCTCCTGATTAGTTTATCAATCAGCTAAATACAATCAGCGTGATCTCTGTCAACAGCCCAGAGAAACAGTCCAACAGAGGAGAGCTGTGTTAATTCTTGACTCACACCAGCATAAGATACAATAAAATAGTTAAAAAGACAGGCCACTGTATTTGAGAAAATGTATTATACTTCAATGTATAATCCGTAGAAGAGCAACATGGAATCATAATCACTACTAGCATACTTACGTTGATGTGCTACCAGCTTAGAATTTTCCAAGAGAGTAGAAGTCAGGTAAGATTTATGGGGAATCATTTTGAATCATACAGAATAGGATGGATCTCGAGGGGCTGGAGATTGGGGTCAGACATATGGGCTCTGAACCATAAAGTTTTAATAAAGACCGTAGACAGCAGGCTTGGATAAGCTTCTCTGAGGAGAGCACACCATGTCAGCAGAAGTTTCCACTCTCCACGCAACTGTCTAAGAAAGAATGGACCTGAAAGAACTGTTTGGATATTTCCGAGACATTTTCCTAAGCATTTGCTCCTTGGGTGATTCTATTTTGTATCTTTCACCGAAATAAGCATAATTGTGAGAAGAGTTTTCGGTTAATTCTCGGAGTTCTTCTACACCTTTTTAAGCCTTGAAATAATTACGTAAATCCACCTCTTCAGTTGAGAGAAGTAAGAGCAGTCTTGTGAACTGTTCTGTAATTTACTCTTGCTCAACACATGGACACAAATGAGAAATCCAAAAGCATGAAAAAAAGTTTTACAAGTGTTTCATAGACTAAAACCATGAATGAGTATTGTGTAATTTCCACATTACAGACAAGGAAACTAAAACTCAGAGAGGCGAGAGACATAGTGTTAATTCCCACCTCTTGCAAATAGCAGAATAGAGATACCAGGCTAGTTTGTTTCACTCTGTAGGTCATTAACGTTCCACTATTTTATAATACCTCCATGGGAATATGAGAGAAATGAGGTAAAACTTGTGAAATTTTAAAAGTATTTGTATCTAGATTCTATTTGGTGTAAGTTTACAATTGACCTGTACTGGACTTTCTTAATTTGTCAAGACTCTGTTAATTGTATTTTCAAATGATAGAACTTAATCATTGAAAAAAAAATAGTGCAAGAATGATTTAGATTTTTAATGACACTAGGATTAAATTTGTCTTATGCAATTCGAGTGTGTGCATTAATTAATTTGGTGATTAATATCAAGGAAATTATATGCAGAAAGAATTAAATATATATATATATTATATATATATATATCTGTTGGTTTTTCAATTCTAAATTTTATATTGGTTTTTTAAATTTATTTATTTTTTTATTGAGAAATAAATATGAATCAGACAGTTTCACAGCTGATTAATAGGACAGTTTTAATAGTCAATGCACTCTACATTGTTATCTTCTTAGTGGTTATCCATAGTACAAGAAGCAGACAGGATATTCTGTCCAAACACTGTTAGTACACCTCTTTCTTCTCATTGAGTTAAGCGAAAGTAGCTATAAATTTATCCTATTTTGATATATAAATACAAAATGACCTTTCCTTTGTATCTTTTTTTTTTAAAAAATTTTTTTTTTTTTTTTTTTTTTTTTTTTTTGCTAAATTTTGTATTGCTGGTTTATCCTTCATAAGGATAACAACTTATACCTGGAATATGAAATATATGGTTCTCAATTTAGAGAATTATTCCTAGTATTTTGGGAGATTATTAAATAAACATGAAGGAAAAGTTGTAAATAGTACGAGGTAAGTGTGTATCTTATTTTAGCTACCTTCCTTCAAACTTATAACAATGGACAGGGTAGCTATTTTTGACATTGTGGCAAAACAGAAGGTGTCATTCCATGCAATACCATGTGATCCCGTATAAATCCCACTTAAATTAATATATTATTTAACAATATAGGATATTGAGGAACCTGAAGAAATTTTAAAAAGACAAGAGAGGTAATGTAAAGATGTAGAATTATAATAAAATTTGAAACATAAAAAAATGAGATTAAAAATATTTTCTCTTAACCAATACAATCTAAAAATATAATGCATAGATGTATTAGTAGAGGCTCATACATTCATTGCTTATGTACTGAGATGTATAAGATGAAGAAAATTTATTCCAAAAGAATTTATACTCATAGAAATCTGCAGAGGATCATGATTAAATCAAGTCATGTGAAGTATTCTAAATTCCTTTAACTAAATAGTCCAGTTCTGGAATTATATTTGTAGAAGGAAATAATTCAAGTTTTTCTCTTTTCCATAGAGTTTTTCAATTTAGTAGGCAGGGCTTTCCAGTGACAACATTTTGTCTTTATCTTCCATGTAGTAAATATATAATAATGATGTAACAGTCATATCAACATAGAAACTTATGTATTATAATAATAATTGATGTGCTCCCCTTGTACCAAGCCTTCTGGTAATATGAAACTGTGTAAGCATATATTAGGATCTACTCAACACTGGAAAATCTCTAAGATAGATATTTTAGGGTCTTTCTATATAGTGCTGGTAAAAAAATAAAAGACTGTAACATTAACATTCTCAATTTTTATATTGGTGCTATAATTCTGGAATAAGGTTGAATTCTGGAAATATTTTCAATATTAAATTTTTTGAAAAAAGTACACCTTGGTAAAAGTTTAAATTTTCATGTTCATTTTTTGCTGTTTGATTTCATAGGTGTACCGTTATTATTTGTTTATTCAACACATGATTATTAAACACGTTTAATAGTCTCATTAAACAGCCAAAGACCATCTAGGTCTTCTTGGACCTCTAATAAGGATGTTTCGCCACCTTCCCAACACTGATATAACTTGTTACCACCATCTTGAACCTGAGGCTTTCCTTTGAATCATGTCTTTAAGTCAATTTTTCTGAGCCTAGAGAATGAAAGTTTCCTCTAGTCCTTCACTGATGACCAACAAGTCTGAGAGTGAGAATGCTTCACATCTTTACTGCAGAATTAGGCTGAGAAGTCTCTGAAAATTTCTCTGCATAATGTCCTTTTCCTGTATAGGTCTTCCTGCTTTGTTTCTTCCTGCAGCACTGAAATCCTTGGCACTGGAATCATTATCCCTTATCCCATCAGATGTAACCTAATTACGGGAGTTGGTAAGAGCCAGATAATGTTGCAAGCATGACCTATGCAGCATTGAACAGAGCATTCGTTATTTACCTGTGTCTCAGCTACTCTTCTCTCATTGCTGGGACAAATAACCAATATACAAAATGAAGGAAAGAAAGGTTGATTTAGCTCACAGTTACTGGAGGTTTCAGTCCATACTCAGCTGACTCCAAGGCAGAGTGGCATGTGGCAGAGAGCAACCTTTCATGGTGGTGGGTGGTAAAGAGCAAGTGGAGGAGTAGCAGCAACAATGTCAACAGAGAGAGTATGTCTCGCTGTCTCTCTCATATTACATTCAGGCTCCCTGCCCCAGACTAGGAGAAGTACATACACCCATAATCCCAGCATTGGTTCACACATAATCCCAGTGGATCATGTGTTAATCCCAAACTCTACAAGTCCCTGCCCCATGGCTTTGAGGGGACAACTAGACACAAACCATTACAACCATCATGGAGCTTCTATCTTAATGGGAATAAACAAAATGAAGTTAGCTAAGTAGATTAATACATAGTATACTATATAGTAAAATATTTAGTGAACAAAAAGAAAATAGATGAGATCAAGGACGATGGAGGGGAAAACAGATTTTTCAGATTATCAGAAAAAAAATTGAGAAGTGGGAATATAAACAGATTTGAATGAAATGAAAGCACAGGATATTTAGGTTTCTGGAAGACAAAAGAATCTAGAATGGCCAACCTAAGTGACAGGATTAATGTGATTTAAAAAATAAATACCAGAGGCCGGGGAGATGGCTCAGTAGAAATAAGCACTTCCCTGGCAAGCGCAAGGGTCTGAGTTCAATCCCTGGTTCCACCAAAAAATAAAAAATAAAATAAATAAATAAATAAATAAATAAATATCAGGGCCTGCCAAATAGCTCAGTGGATTAAAGCACCTGCAAATGGGCAGGGGCCAGGGCTTTGAACCTTAGGCCTGCTGTGCCGGCCACACCCCCGGAAGTGCTTAGATGGCAATTGAAACTGGGCGTGGTGGCACACCTGTAATCCAGCTCTTGGGAGGCTGTAAACAGACAGATCACTATGAGTAGAGAGACTCTGAACACCCTGTAGAACACCCTTCCCTAAAAAAGAAGTATACAATGAGGCTAGAGCCAAGCTATGTGCACATGAGCTAGTATTATAGTATTGAGTAATTTAGCTTTCCTGTAAAAATAATGTGATATTTAATAAGATTTATTTTTGACTATTGTGAAATGAATACTGAGTGTAAGAATCATTAAGGTTTTAATTTATATGAGGTTTAGGGAGATATAAACTTTAAAATTCTTGTTGTATTCAAGAATCTTACGGGCAAATGGTCCTATGAAGTTGAATGAATAATTTGAGAATATAAATTTAATTGGAGAAGTAATTTTTCTCACTTGTGGTGGATATTTGGCTTCTCCCTGCAAAAATACATTACTTTGCTTCTTTAGTCTATAAGCTGCAGCGCTTTGGCAGTCAGGTCTCGGGATCTAGACTGCCATTATTTTTCATTTCTCTATATTTTTCTGAAATCTGATTTTGACAAATTCCCTTTGGTTTTCTGACTTAAATTTTTATTTAAGAAAACCAGACCCATTATTTGTATTTGGAAATCAGGAGCATTCAAAAGCAAGAATTTCTTTAGAGGATCTACATTAAACCTCTGTTCTTCCAAGCAGTGTGAATTTTACACGACCCTTCCCTTCCTATTTACTTTCACACTTTCTTTCTAATTTTTCTTTGCATACCTCCTTCCCTTGTAAAGCCCAAATAATTTTAAGATCACATATAAAAATAAATAGATAAAATGTGTTTCAATTAAAAGGACCCACTCACTGGTTTACAGCCCTAGAGCTTTAGCAATTCATGTTCCTAAAACAAAGAGGACATAAGAAAACCTTGGATGGGGTCCCGTTACTTGGAAAACAACTAAAACCACTGAGTTAGCCAGGAAGTTGCCCTTGGCCCTCCCCTTGTTTAAATTCTTGCAAGAGACATACATTCCCAAACCCAAGGCCTCACTATTGAAAGCCATAACAACAGGATGTCCCAGTTCACAATGCCTCGATTTCTTAAAAACGTTCCCGGAATATGACAACCACAAGATTAGTCCCCCCAGCTACCCCCAGACTTACTCCATCTGGTCATCCAGTATTGTAATCCATCAATTATTTTAAAGGTCAACCTACACTAACCAATGCGATCTGCTTCTGTAACTTGCTTACTCCCACCCTAATTTGTGGTTTTCGCCTTTAAAAAACTGCCTGTTTCACTAAAGGCGGGCTCTGTTCCTGCGTGGTCAGACCGCCCTATGTATACGTAGATAATAAAACTTCCCCTTTGTGATTTGCATGAGAGATCGACTCTTGGGGTCTTCCTTCGAGGCGACTAGACCCTTACACCCTCTTTTTCTTTTTCTTTTTCTTTTTCTTTTTCTTTTTCTTTTTCTTTTTCTTTTTCTTTTTCTTTTTCTTTTTGCTCCTTGCCTTCCCTTTCCCTTTCCTTTTTCTTCTTTTTCCCCTCCTCCTACTCATTCTTCTTCCTTTACAGAGCCTCTATTTGAAAATATGTTTAGCTGTTTCTTGGAGCAAAGTCAGGGACATTGTTTCATAAAGAATGAGAAGAGAGGTGAAGCTGTAGGCTGGAGATAACAGCACTCATCGCTCGCTCAGTCTCAGCACCCCGGGCGCTGTACGTGAGACCACGCCAGCTGCTACGGAGGACCGACCACTGGAAATGTCTGAAGGAGAGAGCTGATAGGCAAACCAGGATGGTGCATTACTGGGATAAAGAGCACAGTGCCAGTGGACTTGGGCACTACGAGCAGGGCTGCAGTGGAGGAAACACTACTGGGTGCAAGCACATTATCCAGGGAGAGAAACCAACAGTGTTGGCAGCTGCTTGGTGGCAAGAATGACCCCTATGTTCCTCAGTGCCTGCCTGGCAAAGCAGTTCTTCCACAAGATCATGGCATTCCTAGTCTGACACCCATGTAAGCTATCTGGAAGAAAGGGAATCAGAGATTACAAAAAAATCAGGATGGCTACCCTAAGTGACAGAGGATTAATGTTATTTAAAAAAAAATAAATACATTTGTAGAAGGAGGCCTAAGGCCAAGCACGTTGAGCACATTAGATAATAATGAGTTGTTTAGCTTTTCTGTAGAAAAATGTGATAATTTAATTGGAATGCTTTATTTTTATTGTGGAAAAAATAGAGAGGAAAAACATATTTGAGAAATAAATGATATAATTTAAATTAGAAAATAAGGAATGTCTCAGTTACTCTTCTCTCCTTGCTGGGACAAATACTTGCCACTTAAAATGAAGGAAGGAAAGTTTTATTTAGCTCATAGTTAATGAAATTTCAGTCTGTACTTGGCCGACTCCAAGGCTGAGTGGCACATGGCAGAGGGCAGCAGTTCATGCAAGCAGCAAGGAGCAGAGAGCAAAACTGAAAGAATAGAAGCGACATGGCAACAGATGCAACAGAGTGGACGTCTGTCTCCTTTAAGTTGCATTCAGGCTATCTGTCCCAGGCTGGAATTAGTATTCATACCCATAATCCCAGCAGCAATCATACCCATAATCCTAGTGGACCATGAGTTAATCACAAACTCTAAAAGTCTGCCCCATGATTACATGGGACTTTGGGGAGACAAATACACACAAACCGTAACAATGAGTCATACTGTAGCACTAATAGTGCTCTTCAAGGACAGTAGCTGCTTGACCTATGCATTCAGGTCACTGTGCATGTGACCACACTGGCTGCTTGGGAAGACCAACCCCCTAGATGCAGTTTGAAGGAGAGAGTGGATATGTGAAATCCAGGGACATGGATGGCTAGAGTAATGAGCAAACTGGATACGGGCACTGTCAGCAGCACTTCGGTGCTTGACTGTGGTGTAAAGGGGAGAAAATCCTGCATGGAAAGGCTGCTCAGGTCTCGGGCATGGTCATAGTTTGGGCTTTTGAAGAGGAACAATACAATATAGGACACATTTAATAAGATTAATTTATGATGACTCATTTAAAAAACCATATACAAAGAAGTGCAAGAAATCTGTGCACACACTAAAGACAAAAGAATCCAACAGAGGGCCTGGATCCCACAGAATGTCCTGCATATCCAGCTGAAGACCTGCACCCTATAGCAATGCCTCCCCCCCTCAAGTCCAACTGGAGACCTAGATGCTAAGACAATGTCTCACATAGACCCACTTCATGGATCTATGCTGGAAACACCCAAAAACTCAGTGGTGAAAGCTAGAAATTCTGTGTCAGTGGGATGAAGGATCTGAACTACAGCCAGGAAACAATGTTCAAGTAAGAACCAGAGCTCCCACCAAAAATACCACAGCCATCCTCAGCAACAGTGAGATCTTAAGCCCTTCCAAGGATGTGGGAAACTGATTTCCCATCAGGAAAGCTAATACAGAAAGCTTCTTCAGGAGATTGAGCAGTAGACCCTCTTCCCCTCTAGAACCAGGAAGGGATGCTCAAGGTGAGGACTAGACAACATCTAAACAGGAGCTGCCAAGTTTACCAGGAAAGTCAGCATGATAAGGTCCCCCAGCAGAGCAGCCCAGGAGAACCAGCAGCTTCCAACAGCTCCAACAGCTTCTCCAAAGAGCTTCCTTAATAGCCTCCCAGCAGCTTCTCCAGTTCTGCCTCTTATGCTGCTGGCAACAATCTTCAGGTGGGTCTCCCATGCTCAGCACCATGATAGTTCAGTTCAGCTGGCTGTAACAAGTTGACTACAAGCTGACTATCCATCAGAGGCATTTTTATCTTGGTAAAAAATAAAAGTTCAGTGTTTTGTTCAAACAGAGATGAAGGAGAACACAATCAATAAAATCAATTGAAATCAATAAATGTAATAAACAACAGAAATAGACTAAAAGATGAAAATCCATATAATTATTTCAATAGATGAAAAGAAACCTTTGACCAAAGGAAAAATATGATCTATTGATAAGTATGTTACTATATAACAAAATCTATATGTACATTATGTTACAATGTACAGGTATCTGATTTGCTAACAAACAATAAGTTGGCAAACGTGACATTCTTCAACATTTTGTTGGGGGCTGGGGAGATAGCTCAGTAGAATAAGCTCTTGCCAGGCAAGCACAGGGTCCTGAGTTCAATCCCTGGTACCACACAAAAAATATTGTTGTTGCAAATAAAAAGTCTGGGCACTATAAGGATAAGAAAGACAGCTGTGAGCAGTGGCGTACACCTGTAATCCCAGCACTTGTGAGGCTGAGGCAGAAGGATCTCTTAAATGTGAGAGTGGGCTAGGCTACAAAGTGAATTCAAGGGCAGCCTAAACTCCAAAGCATCATCCTGTCAAGATCCTGCTTTAATTTTTTCTTAAAAAAAAACAAACCTAAAAATGAGCAAAACAATCTATAAAGTTGAGAAATCAATGTAAGAATAGATTTTTTTTCAAAGAAAAAAATGTTCTTACTTTTCCCTGTGCCTCCTCTCCAACTCTATATAGTTTTACTCTTTCATTATCATTATTTGCTCATGTGATTGATTAAAAACGCTGTTAGGCATTGCAAAATATGTATATTAGAATCTCAAAGAAGACATTTAGTCAATAAAAGTCTACTAATAAAACCCCATAACACCTGTTTAAGATGTTTTGGAATAATCGCTGACAAAATTGATTAGTTATAAGGAAAAGAAAATAGAAGTATATTTTCGCTGATCATCATGTATGCTTGGAGGACACTATGTTCTTTTGAGGACAGCAAGCTGCAGTGTTCAGGAACTTCAATCTGAAGTGCACTTTTTGTTGCTGATACAAAGGTTATGTGGGGGGCCTCTGCTTTGCATTGTCCTAACACAGCATATGATGCTCTCGTTGTTCTGAGGAAGGAGATTTGGAAATGGCTGATCGCATTGGAGGGGTGGCCATGTCTCAATTTTGGAAATTGCAAGAGATTTCAAACTCATTTTTGTACTGTTAAGTTAGAGGATAAATAGTTGCACTACAATTTGACTAAAATCTTCTGTAATATTATCAGACCCTTGAATTCACTCATTTTCATTTTTATGTGCAATGCAGGCTTCATGATTTACCTTCTGCTCAGGTCTCCAGTTTTCTTGATGTAACTTCCATACATTTTGTGGTTACTAGAACCAAAAACTCTGTGAACCACTGTACAGACATTATAATATAATATCCATTATAGTATTGGAAGTTAATATTTCTATCTAAATTTACACAATAGAAAATTTGGGACAAGGCTTCCTTATTAGTATTTCTGAGCTGGCAAAATTTTCCAGGGTCGAGGGTTGATGATTCAATTTCAGATATATTCTAAAATTTAGTCTGGTTTTTTTTTTGGGGGAGGGGTAACTGGGGATTGAACTCAGGCCCTTGAGCTTGCCAGGGAAGCACTTTTTCTACTGAGCCATCTACCCAGCCCCTATTCTGTGATTTAGTTGTTGCACACTTCAACTTTCAAAAATGGGTTCCATACTATGATCATATCCCTGGGAAGCCAAAATCTGCTGTAGGAATATACTATTCTTGAAAGTTTTCTCATCCTAGATTGTGAACTGTCCAGTTTTATTTGGCCTTAAGGAATCTCTACCAATATTTCCTTTAGCATCAATTTGATGCATAGAAATCTTTAAACAATAGATTTTTTTTTTTTTTTTTTTTTTTTTTTTTTTTCAGAACCGGGGATTGACCTCAGTCCCTTGCGCTTGCCAGGGAAGCACTTATTCCACTGAGCCATCTCACCGGCCCCCAAAACAATAGATATTGTGAGTTGGAGGAAATTTTTCAAAAGCAAAGACAAATTGTGATGGGGAAAGGGGAAAAGGGAAAGAAAGGAAATAGAACAGCAAATAAACACAAGATAGCTGAGATAGTTTTACAGCTAGTTTATCTTAATTCATTGAAAGGTTTGTGCTAACATCGTCTGCCCATGCTTATACCTTGTACTCTGAATAACTACTAGGAAGAGAACAATATCCAATGTCTTCATTATTTAGCTCTCTTACCATCTCACTTTGAAATGTTTGCTACTTTTATTTTTTTCTATTTAAAAAATTAACATACTCCAAACTTTTTTTTTTAATTTTTCATTAGATTTTCTTTGTACATGAGATCCTTTTTTAAAATTGCCTTTGATTCCTCCACCACTTTAACCAAATCAACCATTACATCTTTCCTTTAAGTATCAAAACAGGAAATAATTTATGGCCCGAGTATTCTGGACTTGGCTCTTCACTCATTTATTCTACCTTTCACAACCGCTGTTCCTGCCTTTAGTCACCAAGCACGATCAGTATTCGGGTCTTCCAATTAATTCAGTCAAATGTACAGCAGTGGATAATTGAAAGCAAGTTGTATTTCCCCTTCACATCCAGCTCCTTCCCTGCTTTCTCCTCTCAGCATGGGGTGTCCTCATCTACCCCACTACTTAAGCTGAATCTCTGGGCATCATCCTTGTTCATTCTGTGCCCTTTCAGTTCAGCTGGTTTAACCTATGAATGCTCAGTAGTCTGGGTGCTTCTTATCATTTTTTCTGTTTACTGCAAAATAACTAGTTTAATAGTTTCCTCTCACAATATCTCTGTTTGCCTTTATTTTCAAAATAGCAATGCACACAAAAGCCACATTTCCATTTTTAAAATATTTGATTAATTTTATTGGTACATTTTTAAATATTCATAATAATTCAATTCATCAGAGAGATTTTGTACCTGTCAGTGACATACCTTAATTCTTCTTTCTTCCCCATTGCCCTCTCCTCCCTTCACTCCTTTCCCCACATTATTTACAAAAGCTTTCTTTCCATTTCTCACTTCTCCTTTTTCTGTTTCTGTCCTTTCCCCCTGCCCCTGTCCATTGTTCCCCTTCCCAATTGAATATTTTCTCCCTATTTCCCAGTATCTATTACTCCTTTTGGTTGTTTTTAACCTTTCAGTTTCTTATAGCAGAAAAACAATGTAATATTTAAACATATGCGTCCGACTTCCCTTAAACAATTTAAAGTGTATACCAGGTCATTATTCCCCTGCTTAAACATTTTCAGTGGTTTTTCTATTTCAACATAATGCAATACAAACCTCTAATGAAAGCCTACAAAAATTATAGTACCTTCTAAACCCAATAATAATAATATCATGGTGATAGCATGCCTACACATCTAAATTCGGGCACTATAATTTCACATTAAGTTGCTTTGTGGCCACTCTGCCTCTCTTACAGACTTTTCAGTAATTCAAGTATTGTCTTTGCATTTCCATTTCATTTTGACTGTAATTTTAACCCAGGTATTCCCCTGGCTCTTCTATTCTATCTGCATTGTCCTGCAAATGCCAGCCATTCTGAAAGCCTATTCAGTGGTGCTGACACATATATTAGTTTCTATTTACCTACTTATTAAAACTTTCCATTGCACGCGTTGATTTACCTTTTTATTTTTATGTTTTTTTTTTTTTTTTACCAAATTTCTTCATATAATATCTTAGTCACTTTCTTATCCCTGAGATGCAACACTCAACACCCACAAATCGAAGAAGGAGAGTTGTATTTCATATTCCAGTAATGGCTGGCCAGCTGCAAAGAAGCAGCAGCATGACCCAGTGGTGTGTTGGAGGGAAAGCTGATCAGGACAGGAAGGAAGCAGAGAAGAGGAGGCCTGGAGAGAGGGGTACACACTTGGTACCTGCTCCAGAGACCAGAGTCCTCTCAGTAGGCCCCAAATTGAAATCTCTACACCTTCCTCCTAATTCAATCAGCTTCCAAAGCCCTGCCTAGGAACACATGAAGCTTGGGTTCAACTAGTTGTCATATAAATGAAATCTTATCTTCATTTACATTTGACTTGCTGCTATGCATCATTAGATTATAAAACATACAACAGAAGAAGGGATTGTCTCTTAAAGTGAATATACACTTTAACATCTAAAGAAGCAAATTCTAGGTCGGTGAGATAGCTCAGTGGACTAAGTGCCTGCTTAGGCAAACACAGAGACCAGGGTTCGATCCCTGGCACCATATCACACTCCGGCCCTGCCCCCAGGTATGCTGAGCCTGTGATCGAATCAGGGCATTGTGTAATACTCCTGTAATCCCAGCAGTGCTGGGAGTCTTGAAATCAGAAGGATCACTATGAGTCTGAACTGCACAACATACCAAAAAAAAAAAAAAAAAAAAAAAAAAAAAAAAAAAAAAAAACACAGATTCTTATTAATATATTTTGGATGAATGCAGAAGTTAGTTTATATAATTCATTTGTATCCAGCATTATGAAAATGAAACAAAACAATTGAGTGAGAATATATTTATTGTATTTTTAGATTTTTTTGAAAAAATAATGAAACTTTCTATTTTCAGACACTATGATTCACTTATACCATAAAATTCAAATGTCACACTTCTAATTAGTTCATCAAAGAAAATGTGAACAATAAAAATGAAAGATTATCTGGCAACTTGTTGATTCTTTAAAATAGAAACTAAGGCATAAGTTTCCGTTCAGTGGTTTATGGCAGGACTCTTCATTGTTTCTAGGCCCTGCTACTCCCCTCTGCCTCACTTAATTTGAAATGCAGCCAAGCTTCCCACACCCCAATTTATATTCTTTTTCTTGTACACTTCCTTGATGTCTGATGAATGCTACATTTCAGTGTAAAATTAAACCCTTCCTGAATTCTAGGAAATCCAGTTTCCAACATTTTTACCTGGATATGAGGTACTTGAAGCTCATAAGCATGATAATGTAACTCAAATCTGAATTCCTCCAAACCCATGCTTCCTTATTTGTAAAATAAGTATGACAACTACCTCTAAATGAAGACTAACTTTAAAGATTTAATGAGATAAACAATGAAAATTATTAAGCAACTTGTAAATTGCATGTCATGTTCAGTTATTAGCTTTAGGTGGTAACATTGAGATTTATATTGATTATTAATTTTCTGTCTCGGTATTAAATTTTATTAAAAATGAAAAATAAGCAGCATTTAGAAGACAATCCTTGTTTAACTGAAATGATCTTGCTTAAGTGAACATAGTATACAGCAAGATGTATTTTACAATAAGCAGTTGTTTGTGCAGTAATATTTAGCACTTGCAATGTATCAAACACCATAAAATATATTAAAAATTCATAAATTAACCAATCACAAAATTATTGATCCCAGCCTCAAAGTCATTTATAAGAGTTCTTTGATCATATTACTTCGAGGAGCCATAATCCATAGATTAGTATCACATAGCTAAACAAATGAAGTGCACAATGTTTACTTCCATTTCAATTTATTTAGTCATACATACATGAGATCTTTTATTTATGTGTAATTTGTGGTTACAAAGCTGACAGTGGCATGGATTATGTATCAAGCCTTTAACTTTTTCCATAGTTGAAAAAATACCAATGTGTACTGCAGAAGAAACTTTACTCATGCGTTTGCCTATTTTTCAGATAATAGTATCTCTCATGTGTGAATATTAACTTTTTGATACAGAGGATCATAATAAGATGCTAATCTGTGAAATTTGGCAGTACATGAAATCACTGTGGGGAATCTCTTAGATTAAAGATAAGCCTTTGTTTAATAGTTTTGTTCCCACACAAAAGCTGTAGGACTAATTGGCAAGTTGGATCTTTAACTAAAGCTAATGACTTCGATATAATAGGAGGAGGTATTAGATATGTTATAATCAAGATCCCTGACATTTTCAAGTCTGCAGCTAAGAAAGCTGGCAAGTATTATATTTTAGTGTCTAATTTCAGTAACAAACCTAGTAACTGAAACAAATGATGTACTATTTTAAGTCAATGTGATTGCATATGTTAAAAACCAAAAATTTTACTATTTAGTATTTTTCAAGATAATAGTTTGCAGCTTTTATTGTATGATAGCAGAGATTCCCATGAATATTAGTAAATCTGATTAATGATTTGAACTATGACTTCTTCCAATGTTCATATTATAAACTTAATATTGGATATTTTAATATCAAAATTTTCTTATATATTTAAAACATTTTCACAATAAGGTAGGGTTGAAGTCCTATGTATTTTGGCTAATTTTCTATTCAACTATTCTTTACCTTTAAGATCAAAATATAAAATTCAA
>NW_004524715.1:5087309-5096753 GCF_000260255.1 Octodon degus
TTTTAATAATTTTATTGAGAATAAACAACAATGAGACAGTTTCAAAACAGGTTAGTGGGACAGTTAAAATAATTAATACATTGCATGTTGTTGTCTTCTTAGTGATTATTCATATTACAAGATGCAGATATAATATCCTGTCCAAACATTATTAGTACAAATCTTCCTATTCATTGAATTGAGAAAGTAGCTGTATATCTATCCTATTTTGTATATACAGATTAAAATGGTCCTTCATTTGTATCCCTTTTCCTTGTTTAGTTATGTCAAAGATGGGTATTCCATTGCCATTTAAATATTGTAGGTACCTGAATTCAGCAAAATAATCCAATATAGTCCAGTAGTCCATAATAGTAGTGGGTTATCCACAGGACTGTCAATATCAGAAATTGTTGACTTTAGCCTTTAGCCTCAATCAATTTATATTTTATATGTATTCCAGAAACCAAAAGACAAGTAAAAGAAAGTTTATTAAAAGAAAAATACTTCCCAAATATGGTGATAGAAATAAACAGCTGAAATCATGAAACCTAGAGAAACTTAAATATGTGTTCACTGGAATGTACATAATAATCTTTCTGAACTCAAAGACAAAGAGTATTTTCAAGCAGCAAGACAAGGGCAACTTGTTACCTACAAAGTATTTTCAAAAGGCTATCAATTAATTTCTCAGCAGAAACACTGCAGACCACGACACAGTGATTTACTATGCAATTTTGCTTTCTGTAGCTTTAGTTGCTCATAATAACCATGGTATGAAAAGATTAAATGGAAAATTCTAGAAATAAACAAGTCATCCATATTTAAATACTTGTCATTTTGAATAACATGATGAAATTTTACACTCTGTGCTCTCTTCTGAGACATAAATCATTCTCTTGAAAGCATATTTATGCTGTGTACTCGACCTTCTTGTATTTAGTGACTCAGTTTTCTTGGCAATGAAAAAGTTATAGCCACCATGTATAATAATAGTTAAGTGCAAAAGTCATTAATTTTATAGGTGGAAGAAATGACCTGAAAATATGTTTCACTTGATGACCATGTGGTGTGCGAGAAAGTATTGTGCTTTTATGAAGAATTGGTAAGTTATATTCACAAATGAAGACACCAAGACAGGAAGCCATTTGGTTTTTTTTTTTTTTGTTGTTTTTTGGAAGCCATTTACTTATATAGGGATATTATAATGTTTTTCTTCTCTTTTCTTTTTCTTTGAGACCGAGTCTCACTAAGTTGTTCAGGCTGGCCTTGAATGCATTTGCATAGCACAGGCAGTGTTCAAACTCATAGCAGTCTTCCTGTCTTAGCCTTGGAGTGCTGGAATTACAGATCTGTGCCACCTTGACCATAAGGGATGATCATCAATGTTCACAAAATGATAAATGTAAAAATTTCTAATGAGGGTTTCAGCAGTTAATAAAAAAAGGAAGTAAAACTCAACACTGCCACTTTTCATGAATTGCTGAAGCAATCAATTAAACAGAAATAATATTATCCCAAAATGAGTCTTCACCTGCATTAGAGGTAGATTATTCTGAGGAAACTGCAAAAATCCTTCATTCAAGAAGAAGAAAAAAACAAGAAGGAGATTTTAGGAAGGGCAGACTAACTCTGGTACTATGTAGCCCATAAGATCACATGAGGAATAATGTATGGAACCAAGAATCCACACCATGTCAAAAGTGGAAGCAAAAGTCATCTTTGAGAAGATGAAATAAGATGTAGAAGAGAGTGTTTACATAACATTTATTGTATTATTTTGTTATAATTTGTATTAATTTTTCTTTTAAGTAGTATAGCTAATTCATAAATTAAAATTATCATAAGTATTATGTAGAGAGAAAAACACAATATATGTAAAGGTTCCCTAATGTATGCAGTTTAAGATGCCAAAACAAGAAGTTATGTCTTGTTTGGAAGACTAGAACTTCAAATACCTGAAAGTAAAAGTGTCAACCAAAAACACTACACTTGATGGGAATGTCCTTTGGAAATAAAGAAGAGATACATTGTTCTGGACAAACAAAAGCTGACATCAACACTAGATCTAGGCTACAAGAAATGCTAAAGGGAGTTTTTCAAGAAGAAATAAAAATACAGAATGACATAAAAACATATGAAAATTATTGTGAAAATAAGAACATAGTCACAGAAGATTCTAATACTGCAATGTTTGTGCATAAATCCCTATTAAATCTAGAATAAAATTTAACTATGAAAGTGTTAAAATTAATTCTAGCTAAAATAATTTGAGAGTGGATAAATAATATTGAAATGATACTAATCATGACACTAATGCCCTACAGCGTGTGGGCTGGTAAGTTAAAGTAGATATTTTATTTGAAAAATTACCAGCTTAACATAGACTATTACTTTTACAAGATCTTCTACACAATGCTCATAATAACTGCAAATAAAATCCTGCTTCTAATTAGCAAATAGTAAAGAGAATGGAACCAAATCATGCTACTATGAACTTCATTAACTCACAAAGATGGAAAGCTGGGAAGAGTAAAATAAGCTGAACACAAAGAACAATTTAAAAATAGAAGTAAAATATTATCTATCATATCTTTAAATATAAATAGATTAAATTATGTAGTTAAATAGAAGACAATGGCAGAATATTTACAGAAGTGATATCCAACTACAGACAGTTCTCAATTTATAATGGTTCAACTTTTATTTTTACAACAATACAATGATGTAAAAGAAATGTCCATTCAGTGGAGGCTGAATTTTGAATTTTAATCTTTTCCTTAACTACCAATGTGTGACAAATACTCACTCCTGATGCTGGGCTGTAGAACTGAACACAAATCCTATTTAGTTTAGAAGACACAAGAATAAACAAATGGCATTCTTTTGTGTACTAACTTACTAAGCTATGATGTTTGGTAGGTTAGTTATATAAATGTATTATTGTCCCATGTTGATTTCAATTTATGATTGTTTGTGTCAGGTTGTAACCCCTTGCTAAGTGGATAGGCTTTTGTGTATGCTACCTACAATGTTTGCATTTTGGGACAAGCATAGGATGAGATAAAAAAGTTAAAAACCAAGGATATTTTCTATATGGTAAAATAGCAATGGTGATTATACTTCAACAGCCAAAATAGACTTCAATTAAAAACTGCATAAAGACACTCAAAATATTGTAAAGTGATCAATTCATCAAGAAAATATAACAGTCATAGCCGGCCCTGTCCCTCAGGTGTGCTGAGACAGCAATTGAGACTGGGCGTGATGGTGCAGGCCTGTAATCCCAGCACTTGGGAGGCTGTAAACAGGAGAATCACTATGAGTCAAATCTATGTAGTGAGACCCTGAACACCCTGTAGGCCCTCCCCTAGACACAGAAAAAAGGAAAAAAAAGAAAATATCATAATCAAAAATATATTTGCAACCAATATAAGAAAGCCTAAATGTATACATAGAAATAGTCATCGGTATATAAAAATGAGAAGGAAGCTAGGAACACATATCCAAGAATGGACAGATCAGTCAGACCAACACTAATGAAAAGACAGTGGACTTGAACAACACAACCCATTAAATGGAGTTGGTAATCCAATGCAGAAGAATCTACACAACAGTAGTAGAAATATATATTCTCCTTAAAGATATGTGGCCTATTTTCTAGAATAGATAATGTATGTTCAAATTTTAACAATCTGAAAAAGATTGAAAGTATTCTGAGTATCTTCTTTCCAAAGTACTATGAAACAGCAAATAAACAAAAGCATGAATTTCACAAAATGCATAAATACATGGAAATTAAAACTCAAAGTTATTGGATACAATAAACAATTTCTGAGAAGTAAAGTTTAGAAATCAAACAATTTATCACAAAAAATAGATCGTATTGTGACTTAAAAATCTCCATGCTTTCAAAATTTATATTGAACCTTAACATCTGAGCATAAGTATTTATATCTGGATCCTTTAGGAGGTGATTTATGCATGCTCTTTATGAACTGGATTACAAACGGTACTGTTATCCTTTAGGGGTGCTGCAAACCAAACTCTCAAGAGATAATATTTCCTTCTCTCTACAGTGACAATATGAATAATAAAGAAAATAACAAGTTTTGGCAAAGAGGTAGAGAATTGGAAAGCCTCATAATTTCCCAGTGAAAATACAGAATGGTTTTGCCCTTGTGCAAAGGCTTGGTGTACCTCATATAGTTGTACAAGAACCAGATGCCCTTTATGGATGTTAAATTATCACTGCAAACAAATGCTGATAAAATCTAAAATATTTAAAATATGAAAAAGTAAAATATAAACAGAATGAACACACAATTGAAAATTAGATCCACACTCTATATGTCTACCTTGAAGAACTGAAAATATAAAATCAAGCAAGAAGAACTGAAAATATATAACATATAAAATATTTTGTAATTATATAATATAATAATCATTATTATTATTAATTCTATATTATATAATATATATATAATCTGATATATATATAATCATATATATATGTGGTTATACTTGGAATATGCTCACCTCTTTCAATAAACTAAGAAAGAAGTAAAAGAATTCTAATTTTTCTCTTTCATAATAAAAAATATAGGAAGAAAATTTCTGAGATAAAGATAGGGTTCTTAGTACCTCTTAATGAAATTATTTATTAAGAATACCTCACCTCAAGGGGCAATACTAGAGGGTATTTACATGGAGCAACTGAGATTCTACAGTTATCAGAACATTCCTTGAGAAATGTGATATTCTATTTGTGTATAATTAGTTTTTGAATCTATAAAAATCTGTCAATAATTTTGTTATATGGTTATCCATAAATCCAAGTTTGAAAACATAGTAATCACACTTTGAATTTACAAGAAGTTCATTTAAATTAATTTAAAGAAATAGTGTTTCATTAGCATCTAGTTTCACTAATAGATAAAAACATCAAATTGAGAAAGATAACAGGAATCTTAAAGAAGAAAGATTATTTTATGGCCAAAGTAATTTGCTAATGTCTCTGTGAAGAATGAGAGTGATTAAACTCCATAACACATAGTGATTTCTAAATTTCATGGAACCTAGGAAATAAACATTCTCCTCTATTCCTCAGAATGGATCAAATGTGTTATTCATCTTAAAAGATGATAATTCTTTTAATATAAAAAGCAACACTAATTTCTAATCTAGACTCTTTCTGTATTAAACATAACAGGCCTTATTTAGAATTTCACCAGCCATGAAAATAATGAAAGCCGGCCGGGGAGACGGCTCAGCGGAATAAGCGCTTCCCTGGCAAGTACAAGGGCCTGAGTTCAATCCCCAGTTCCGAAAAAAAAAAAAGAAAAATAAAAAAATGAAAGCCTTCATAACTTGCTAACTATATTGCTGTTGAACATAATTGCTATATTGCTGTTGGACATAATTTAGACTTCCAAAAAATTCTGATAAAATTAAGAGCTTAATAAGTGTATTACTCTAAGAAGAAACTTTTAAGCTTGGTAAACCATAAAGTTGTGTTAATTTTTAGTGGCATGTTTTAACTATAAAAGTAAGTAAATTTATAGCCATAAGAGATGTCAGTACAATGTTGTGACATCTAAACATCATGCCAAATGACATAATTACTGATGTATAAATACATCTAAATTGTTGACTTTCAAGAGGGAAAATAAAATGGTTTTACCTGATGTACATGATTGTTAAAATGACTAACAATAGAAAACACTTGCTTGAGTGCAAAATTTTGCAATATAAGTATAAACTAAATTAAAGTTCAATCAAAGTCAGAAGCTATGAAGAGAGTGGAAGAGAATAAAACAATACTTGAGAGTAAGAAAATTGGGCAAGCTTGACCTATGTAGCTAAATTCTGTTTAGATCTCTAAAAATACAATGCAAAATCATGAGAGTCAGCAGCAATAACAACAGGAAACTGGCAAACAAAAATACTGACCCATAACAAATATGACATAGATATCAGAAAATGGAGGCCATCTTCAGTAAAACATTGTGGAACTTAATAATTTACAATGTCAAGAAAAGTCCTTAAAATCTCATCCAGCAACCCTTACATTGCATTGCATATGTCAACTTCATAATCTGGGTTTCTCAAAGGGTGTTTATTTCACTTAATCCCATCTGTTGCTCATGCATGGATATGATTGTGGCAAGCTTCATGATATTCTCAAGGAAGAATTATTACTTTAGCCTAGAAAAAGCAACTCAAGGTAATAGATAAGTGGTGATAGTGGTTTTCTTATAAAAACATGTTGACACATAGAACGAAAAATTATATAGTGTTGAATTATGTTTTCTAATTAAAAGTGGCATTATAATCATGTAATTTATATATGAATTTGCTCAGTGTAATAAATACATCTTGACACCACATTGGTAGGTGTAATAAATCAGGTACACAAGTAAATATCTTGTGGTTTTTCTTATAGGAGAAATTCAAAATATAAACAAAGAGCAAAATAAAAGCTAGATAATAGGTAAAAGAGAAAGAGCTCTTTTGCAAAACAGAAGGGGAGCAACAACTGTAGGCAGAAGAGAAAAAGAAAAGGGTAAAGAAATGAAATAATATTGACATGTTATGTACATGTACCAACACCCATAAGGAATATAATTACTATGTACTGTAAACACATACTAATAAAAATAAAATTTAAAAAAGATATGGCATAAAGTGTAATTAAAATAATTAAAATCAGGAAGTAAATGAATATAATTGTTAAATTAATTTGTTTTTCCTATATACATTCTTTATTGTGCTTAAAATCTAAATCTAATCTTATTTCCTCATTTCTTCATTTAATGTACATTATAATTTTTTTCATAAACTCCAGCTTTATGGATTACAGTTTAAAATCTTATGCTTTCTGATTCTGCAAGACTAAAGGGAGAACATCTGAACATATTATCCCATAATCCCCAATTATAATTAATAAATTAGACAATATTATTAATTTATTAAATAATTGTTTTAAATTTGAAATTTTGCACATTAGGTTTGGACAATCCAATAAGAAAGAGCAATTTGTGTTTCTTGCAAGTTGAACGCATCAGGCTGAACTTCCAAAATGATTTTGTACAAGATCATGTACATGTTGTCTGCATGTTATGGAGCAGAAGGAGCAGAAGAGGAAATAAGGGACTACACAAAAATTTACATAAAATTTCAGTTTGGGATTGAAAGTCAGGATGCTGACGCAACCTCTGCACTGGTAAGTCAATTTCAACAAGTCCATGGGCAAACTGAAGCATAATAGGATCAAAATAAAATTTGCCAGTGCTATGAAATTATATAAGTAGCTGTAATATTCAAAACTGAATTAGTTTTGTGATAAACACTGCATTCAAGTTACATTAATCAGAATAGTGTTTCAATTATTAAGAAAAAGTATTGAACAACATTTTCTATTTTCATATATATTAATCTATTTGAATTTTACTGGGGAAGGTGATTTTTCTGTATGGAAGTAAACGGTCATCTTTTACCTTCATTCACTGAAACCACAACTTTCCAGCTTACCACTTGTCTGGATTTGTCCTTCCTGACACTCTGTGTTCATGTTACAGGAGTGAAGATAGCATCAAAGAATCTGTAAGTTATAAAACATTGGGACATCCTATAAGTTTATATATCATTATCCATCTCAGTTTTGTCTACCATTACACATTAAATAAAGTCTCTCTAGCTAGTATCATGGGAATATGTATTTTCGTAAGATAGGGAATTTTAAGAAAAAAGGGTATTTTTACATCAAAATATTGTGTTGTTTAAGACAAGGTCTCAGTGTGGAGTTCAGGCTAGCCTTGAACTCACCATGTACTGCACACTGGTGTCAAACTCGCGATGATGTCCTAACTCATTCTTTTTTTATGGTTTCACTTTATTTTTTAACAATTTTATTGAGAAACAAATATTAATGAGACAGTTTCAAAACCGATTAGTGGGACAGTTTCAATAATAAATACAATGCATATTGTTGTGTTAATGGCTATTCATTGTACAAGATGCAGACATGATATCCTGTCCACAAACACTACTAGAGCAATCTTTTGTTCATTGAATTAAGAAAATGGAGCAGTATATCTATCTTAACTATTTTGAATATACAGATACAAAATGGTTATTTATTTGTATCCCTCTTTTTAATTTAGTTTTGTCAGAGAAGGGTATACCATTATCATTTAAATATTATAGGTGTGTGAATTCAGCAAAATATTCTAATATACTCCAGCAGTCCATAATAGTAGTGGGTTATCCATAGGACTGGCAATGTCAGAAGTTGTTGACGAGCCTTTTACAGCTCAGCATATTAGCATGGCTTTACTTTTTATACTTCGTTTCTAAACTTTTCTGCTGGATGGTTAAGACCAAGATAAAACAAGACCTATATAACAAGAAATATAGCTTTTGTATCTGATAAGGTGAGTCAAGTCCCCTCAGGGTTTATCCTGAAACCCTGTACCACAGTTTGTAGATCCTTTGTCAATGTCAGTCATGTGGATGAATCATGGCCATTGCTTGACCAATTGCTCTCTGTGAAAGCCTGAGAGAATGTTTTCTCTCCATGTGACTCTCCTTAGAAACACTCTACATCAGCAATAACTTTCCTCGGTGGCCCCATAATCTCCTTGATCAGAAAACTTGGGACACAACTGAGGTACATGATGTAATAGTATAGGTTCTCCTACATCCTGAGCCTTCACTGACCTTGAAAGGCTAGAGCCAAAATGTTGGCAGCCCTTGCAGCCCTTCTTTTTCTCTAATTTTTGGTTTGCAAACTTAGGTTGTTAACCCTCCAGAAGAGAAGCTTATTGTTATTGCCATATAACCTAGACAGTTGAGCTTACCCTCACTATCTGTCTGCATATCAAACACCTTAGGCATAACATGGAACACGTACTTTTCATAAAGTATTGATATGTTAAACTTTAAGTCCTTACAAAATATGAAAAAAATAAAAATAATTAAAATATTTTTTCAAATATGAATAAACAATTAGATATTTTTACACAGAAATTTAGAAATCTAACCATATACAGCATTGTAGCAGGACATTCCTGTGACATTTTTTTTTCTTGTCTATTGTCATTTATTACACTTTTTTTAAAACAAACATTGACTTGAGAGACAGTATGGCAGGAATTGGTGTGTTATGACAAGCAATATGTATTTAGAAGACCAGAATGACAGACATTCCCAGCATGACCCTACTATTACACATTACTGTCTTCAGTGCAGTTGCTTAGTTCACAGGTATCAACATTAACAGTCAAGGTGGGAATCCTCCCAGTTAACTGCTAGTTTCATTCTTCTGAGTGCTGGGATTACGTATGTGCACCACCATGCCCAGATGGATCAAAATACTGTGAAGAACTTTCCATGGGAGTTGAATATTGAAGCTGAATTTCACTTCATTTCTATTTCATTGGTGTCTCATGAGTCATATTTTAG
>NW_004524715.1:5097328-5098994 GCF_000260255.1 Octodon degus
AAAAATGTAAACATCATGTACTAGAAATATACATGAAAAAAATAAAAGGAAAGGATCAAGGAATAAGTTGAGGGAGGGAAGGGAAAGAAGACTTAAGATGCATTATGTACATGTACCATCTTCCCACAGGGAATATAAATATTATATGCTAACAAACTAAAGAAGAAGAAATAGCAGGAGGAGGAAGAAAATAAAGAGGAAGAAAAGGGGAAGGAGGAAGAGGTGGAGGACACAGGAAAAATGTAAATTTTTTAAAAAAGAAATTATAGTAGGGGAAGAAAGGAAAGAGCTAGAAGAATGTCCTATCATAATATAGAAGTGAAGGCATAATGACATGGCTATTACTGGGGAAATTGGAGCACCCCAGCGAATTCAAGTACAGGCGAGTTACTTACTGGCTCCTTCCATATTTTCTTCAGCCAGGGGGAGATGGACAGAAAAAAAACAGCCTCATATCCCATCTAAAGAAGTGAGTTGGCAGAGGGAAGATCTGTCCCAAGTATTCTTCTGAGAAAAACCCTAAATCTAGAGGAAAAATGGAAATTGTTGTAGTTTTAGTAGAAGTCTCAGCCAGTCACACGAGTTAATGCTATTTCCAGTGATAGAACTCTAGGCTAAAAATCGAAAATTTACAAATCTGAAATAATAGACAAGGTAGAGAGTTTCTCACAGGGAAAATATATCTGCATGAAGTATATGAAGATCTGATAGATCTTTTTTAATAGTCATCCTGGCATCATTCTCCCTACAGCCAAATAAAACAATTTTTCTGATGCTTTGTGTGTGTGTGTGTGTGTGTGTGTGTGTGTGTGTGTGTGTCTTTTTTCTGTGTACAAAAATGCCCTTTCCCAGGTGCTATAGGAAACCTGAATCTGACCTTTTTTCTCAAACTAATAATTTAACAATGTCAGTGTAGTATGTTTCAGGCAATTATATGTCTGGTTCTTATTGTAATTGCGTCTGGGCAAATTTCTCCAACTTATTGGCTAATGCTCATAGAAAAGATCTCACCCAGATTTTCAAGACAAGTTTCCTAATCTCCATCTGCTTGAGACTTTTCTCTATGGCAAAAAATATCCCTCCCAAGGAGAATTAGTTACTTATGTATTTCTTGGCTAACTTACTATTTCCAAGGATAATACTCTTGTGTTGCAATTTAGATTCAATATTCAACTTGCAGCCCTGTATGTGTGACTTAGTTGCTAAATTGGATGTAATGTAGTCGCCCATATCTTTAGGATTGAATTTTTGAATCCTGTGAATCCTGTTATACTGTGGATACCATGTGATAGCATAGCGGAAAGAAAACTAAAATCTCTTTCTATTAAACGTGCATAGAGTGTGTTCCATGCATGCTCTCCTGAATTCACTGTAAGCAAATGAAGTCAGGTGATTAATAATCTGTCCTTTGAAACTACAAAACTGGATAAAACTCTGGAAGATTTGTTACAGATATAATGACAGAAAGAATCCAATATTCCTTTGCATTTTGAGGAGGATAACTACATTTTAAAAACTAAAAATGGCTTGTCATTTTAAATGTCAGTGATAGACTTCTGTGTTTATGTATTTAATGCAGTGGTTATAGGCAATATTAAATTTCCAAATATGTTATCCAGAATAAATTGTTACAAAATATTCTTTGAAGGATCAAAAGGTGTCCTGG
>NW_004524715.1:5100793-5102130 GCF_000260255.1 Octodon degus
AAAATTGTTATCTATATCCAAGTTAGTCAAATTGAATGAAGTCCTGAAAACAAATAGCAACACAACCACACAATTTGGTTTTGAGATATATATTTTAATCAGATTTTTTTTCCTAAAAAACTAAGCATTTAAAATGAGCAGTTCACACTCATTAAAATGAGAAAGTGATATTCTCCAGAATCCTGTCTGCTATTCTGTTAAGGTTATGAAGTTCCAATTAGAGCGTTTTATCCTTGCAGCTTTATGGTGGCAAATAAAAATCCTCTGAAGATACCTATCATATCAATTTCACAAGTGCAATATCTGGGTTAAGGAAATATATTTTCATTACAATATCTGAGATAGCGGGGCTGTAGAGCCTCACTTCTTTAGAGACAGTTCTCCTGGTGTGGGCGCCTCTTATCTGTTTTATGGTCCAGTCAGGCTTGGCTAAGAAGGAAACAACCTGAGCGTGTCTGTATCAGCTTTCTTGGCCTGCCATAACCACCACACCACCACAGCAACATAAGCAAAAACATAAGCCAGGTGGTTTACACAGCAGAAATTGTTTTCTCAGAATTCTGGGAGGCAGATTTGAGGACTATGGTACTAGCTAGGTTGATTTCTTCTGAGAAATGAGAGAGATTCTATTCCACACCTGTTTCTCCTTCTGCTGGCTTGCTGAGAACTTTTGGAGTTCGTGGACTTCTAAAAGTATCACCTAGATCTCTCCCTTCATCTGTACCTGCTGCTCTTCCTGTATGTATGTGTGATTACAAACTTCCTCTTCTTTTTTTTTTTTTTTTTTTTTTTAAGAACAACTATCATATTGGATCCTGGTCCACCGATTCCAGAATCAACTCATAACTAGTAACACTGGCAATGATTGTGTTTTCAAATAAAGTCACATTCTGAGGAAGAGGGTATTAGGATTTCAAGACACAAAATTGGAAGAGAAGAATTCAACACACAACAGTATTTATAATGGAGTCTCAAGTCAACAAGACTGTTCCAGTGGCGTGTGCCTGTAATCCCACCTCTTGAGAGGCTGTAAACAGGCGGATCACTACAAGTCTGATGTACTAGTAAGACCCTGAACATCTTGTAGACCGTTCCCTAAAATTTAAAAAAAAAAATCAAACAAACAAACAAAAAAACCAAGACTGTCCCAGTTCTCACATGAGGAAAGACTGAATTCTGTGGGATAGATTCTGATTCATATTTTTATCATTAATAAATACTGGATTTACATTCAGAGCACGCCAATTTCTACAGTTTGTTTAATATGACACAGTGGAAATATTTTAAAGAAATATTAATATTTTAATATTGTAATATTAACTATTAAAACTACTGAA
>NW_004524715.1:5103086-5110597 GCF_000260255.1 Octodon degus
TATTATTTTGTTTGTCTCCTTTTATGTATTTCATGATGATCAGAAATGTTTTCAACTTTTAATAATTTTATCTTTATAGAATGTGAGATTTATCGTAAAGATGCAATGGTATCTTTTTGGAGGGGTATCAGGAATTGAACTCTGAACTTTTCAATGACATTAAAGAGGTTTTCATGTGTAACTTTTTTTGGGGGGGGCAGAACTGGGATTGAACTCAGGCCCTTGCACTTGCCAGAGAAGTGCTTATTCCACTGAGCCATCTCCCCTGCCCCTCATATGTAACTTTTACATGACATCTCATACCAGTGTTTCATCTTTCTACTTATTCATTGCAGTAAAACTCACATGGCATGCAATCCACATGCCCATCTCAAAGGATACAATAAGATTGGTTTTCCTGCCTTGACTGAATTTCACATTACTATCACTGTTTAATTATATGACATTTTTATTTAATCCCAAATAAACCCAGCAGGAATCACAGTAAGGCTAAGGTTATGTCCATTCAATCCATTTTTCAGAGATTAGCTTTACTCTTCATTAACTTTACTGATTTCTCTTTTATATTTTATTAATTTCTTTTTAAATCATGTTATTCAGGTAATCTATGCCCTTATTTGATTTATCTTTTATTGAGAGAAGATTGTTGAATCCTACAGCTCTAAATATGAATATACTTATATCTCTTAAAAAGTTTTCAGTCTTTGTCTCATTGATTTTATGTCTCTATTGTTAATTGTGTACAACTTTATGATTGCTATTTCTGTTTAGATAATTTATTCCTTTATCAATATGTAACATTTTTCTGATTTTATTCAATATTCTGAAGAGTACTGTGCATGTAATTCATACTCTTACTCTGCTTTTTTTTTTAGTGCCTGTGTGGCATAATGTTTTCATGTTTTTATTTTGTGTATATCATTATATTTAAAATGGGTTACTTGGGAACAGCATATACCTCCAAAAGTTTCCATAAGTGTTCTAAGGTAGCAGATTGCATTCTCCTTCCCCCAAAAGAGCAAGGCTTTTCTTCCATGGAGGCAAAGGCAAGCCACGTTTTGACAAATTTCAACAGTGGTTCCCTTTCCTTTTCCCAAGCTAGAGCAGGTTTCTAGACATTCTTGATCTTCTCTATGTGTGCTTATCCAGTTTGTGAAGGAAAGTTCTAGCCAAAAAGATGTAAGTTCCCTGTGTATGTGGTACTTAGGTCCTTCTAAGGTCCCTCACAGCACACAATCAGCTTAAGATACATACTTGAATATATGTTTCCAGCTTTAGCAAAAAGCTCATAGTTTTGAACGGCACCTCTTCTGCTGAGTCTGTCCTGGTGCTGCTGCTCCCTGAGTCTATGACTTTCAAGATCCCATATTCATCCTTTGGCTTATGTATAGTGTTCCATGTCTGCTGTAATGGCTGTCTCCAAAATTAGCATGTTAAACAATGAAAAATCTAAAGGGATGGCCAAATAGCTCAGTGGATTAAAGTGCCTTCAAGCTGGCACATGGGCCAGGGGTTCGATCCCTGGGCCTGCTGTGCCAGCCCTGCCCCTGGGGCACGCTGAGAGGGCTACTGAAACTGGGCATGGTGGCACGTGCCTGTAATCACAGCTCTTGGGAGGCTGTAAACAGGCAGATCACTAGGAGTCCAATGTAGTAATGAGACCCTGAACACCCTGTAGACTCTTCTCTAAAATACAAAAAAAAAAAAAAGAAAAAGAAAATCTATGATCTAACAGTTTTGTGTGCCAAATGATGAATACAAATCTTTTAATTTATTTTTTATTCATTTTAATGAGAAATAAAGATACAATAGCAATGAAACAGTTTCAAAACAGGTTAGTAGGATAATTAAAATAATACATTGCATATTTTTGTCTTCATAGTAGTTATTCAGAGGACAAGATGGAGACATGATATTTTGTCTAAATATTAGTACAAATTCTTATTCTCAATGAACTAAAAGAAAGTAGCTGTATATCTATCCTAACTTTCATATATATGTGCTTTTTTTTCACAACAAAATGTTCCTTTATTTACACTTTTGTGAAGTTAGCAGCTCTTGACACTAGGTTGCCTAGCAACTGATAGCTAACACCAGACAGGATGTTCATCTCAGGAGTGAGGTAGCTTGTTTGCTTTAGACACTGGGCCAAGTCCTACCTTCACATGTTTGATCAATTTCCTAGCTTCCTGGCTTCCAACATATCCCCTCCTTTGTTTTGTTTTTTCAGAGATGGGTGTTCCACTGCAGTTATAGAAGCTTTATTTGGACAAGTCTTTAAAGGACCTTTATATACTTGAAGCCTGTCTAAATATTGTAGGTACTTAAATTCAGCAAAATAACCCAATATATACCAATAGTCCATAATAGTATTCGATTATCAGCAGAACTGGCAATTGTCAGAAGTTGTTGACTTGAGCCTTTTACAGCTCAGCATATTAATATGGCATTGACTTTTATACCTCATGGTTATACTTTTCTGCTGGATGGTTAAGACCAAGTTAAAGCAAGACCTACATAACTAAAACTGTAACTTTTGCGATACAAATCTTATTAAGTAAAAATAACGGCAATACAAAGGATCTTGTTGTTATATGTTGCCTCATATTTTTCATCTTGTAGAAAATACATTGTGTAACTCTTGCCCCAAGTCTTCCTTTCATCATCAAAGTGAGCAGAGTGAGCTGAATGCTTCTCACCTTACATCCCTACATTGCTTCTGTTTCCTACTTTTATGGACTTTTGTTATGGCATTGAGTCCAATTACATATCTCCATATGATATCCCATTTGAAAGTTAGTAGCCACAATTTCCTTGCAAGATAAAGTTCCCCATTTCCAAGTAGCACATTCACCGGTTTTGGAAATGAGGACGTGAGCATTTTAACGGGATCATGACTCTGCCTTCTGCTGTTTGTCCCTTGGCCCCCACAGACTCACGTGAATCCCATATATGATATTCATTCACCTTCATCCAAGGTTTCCAATTTTCTTCACTCAGTGTACCCTATAGACTCAGGTCCGTAAAAGTATCACGGAAAGTTAACACTGTACATTCTCTAGCATTTTTTTTAAAAGAAAGATTAAAGTGATGCTCTTTCCAGATCTTTGTATCTCGCCAGTGAAACTGGAAATCTAAAGCCAGTTTGCAGGCAGAAATAAAATTTAAAAATAGGGTGTAAAAATGGCTAACAATGAATTCATATGCAAAAAATGGCTTTGAAAAATGGCAAATATTTTATATGTCATATTTGACTTATTGTAATATTTTAATGGCATCACACTGAATGTTTTCAATGAAGTAGGTTTCCTATATATCAGTTTTCTAATAGCATAATATGAAGACACAACACTCAAAACTGTATAAATAAATATTTCTGTAGCAGAGATATTAATACCTCTATAATCATCACATATTTATGCATTTTTATATACTGGGAATTATGGAGATATTACTGCCAATGCATTTCATAACGTACTGTTAAGATAGTTGAAGATATACCACATAGCCTTCAGATATGTCATTTATCAAATAAAATGACCATTATGCAATAAGTGCATATTATAGAAAAATATGTTATCTCCCTCACTTAATTTACATATTGAGAGAAGGAAAATAAGTCATATCTAAAAACAAGCTCTTTAATCATGATTGACATAAATTGAAATGAATATAAGAATAGTAATGTTATTGGATAATTAATAAAAGGGAAAGTTGTTAAGACATTTTTAAAATAATTTTATTGAGAAACAAATAGTAATGAGACAATTTCAAAAACTATTAGTAGGACCATTTGAATAATTAACACATTGCATATTGTGGTCTTCTGAGTGGTTATTCATAGTACAAGTGGCAGACACAATATCCTGTCCAAACACTTTTAGTACAAATATTTCTTCTCATTGAATTAAGAGAATGTAGCTGTATATCCATCCTAGCTATTTTGAATATACAGATACAAAATAATCCTTCATTTGTATCCCCTTTTTTGTTTAGTTTTGTCAGAGAAGGGTATTCTATGGTCAGTTAAATATCGTAGGTGTGTGAATTCAGCAAAATATTCCCATATAGTCCAGTAGCCCATAACAGTAGTGGGTTTTCCTTAGGACTGGCAATGTCATAAGCTTGTTAGAGAAAATAGCACCAGATTTGTATGAGAAATTTTATGATTCTTAGCTAGTGTTTCTGTGTTTATACTTATTACAGCTGAAGTTGATAAATCTTAAAGCATATACACGCAAACTGCTAGCCAAGAACATCAGTTTATTTATGGATATCCAAAAAGCAAAGTGCATCCAAGTCATTTATCAGAGTACAAAGTGATATATAAGTAACCCAGAAAGAATATAGCTAGGCAAGATCTCCTTTATTTTTCTTGGATTTACTACAAATATAATCAATCTTTACCACTTTACCCTACATTCCTATAAATTCATACGATATAAGAACCAAACTTCTCATGGACAGAAAAATGATACTATTTTGGGAAAACTATTTACCCTGTACCATTGTCTTTATAACATGCTCAGTTTAAGAAATCTTGCCAGAGTTCTATAATTAGATGACATCAGAATAGTTCTCTATTTGGCACTCCATGAAATACTATGCTTAAAAAGCGTTTCCTATTCAAAGTAATAAAAATGATATTTCATAATCTGTGAACTGGTTTATTTTGTACTAAACTTTTAAGGTTTTATTATTCTCAGAAATACAATAAAAGATTATACAGAAAACATTACAAAACATTTGTATAAGTATCCAAGAAGCACATAATTCTTTTTTGTTTCCTTTCTGACTGACTTGATTTGTCTAAAAACTATATTTCATGAATGATCGAGAAATTGGTTAAGAAATCTTGCTACTTCTGTAGGTAATGAACAACTGTGATCAGCCAGTGGTACAATTCATTGTGGAATTTCAATGTAAGAAAGATTCTGGCAATAATCGTGCATCTCTCCATGCAAAGCTAGTATATTATGTTAGCTTCATACCACTAAGAGAAAATACTGAGGAAATTAAAGAAGGAAGGGTTTCTTTTGACTTTTGGTTTTGGAGATCTCAGTCCACTGCCTACCAGCTTCATTCTTCACAAGGCTGTGGTGATGCTGAAGGGAATAGAAGAAGGACAGTGCTCACCTCCTGAGCATTCAGAAAAGTATGGTAGGGGAAGGGAAACAAGAAGTAATCTTCCAAAGGAAGAGACCGCTTTCCTCCACCAAGGCCACACCTCCTAAAGGTTCCAGCACCACACAATCAAATCATAACTAAGGCAAATAATAAATACATCAATGGATTACTCCACTAATGAAGTTAGAAGCTTTATGAATCAATAATTTTTCTAGAGGCTCTATTGGGGACCAAGTTTTCACCATGTGAGTCTTTGCAAGATATTTCGGATCTATGTGCAGACTCCATTTACCTTGTGATGTTGTTATGGAATGACTTTTGGAAGTCATCATGGAAGTGAGAAAATTGGAAAATATTTTGTCTAACTCTACTGATTCCCCTCTTTTTTTTCCTCAATAATTTTATGCTACACTGACACTTCAAAGTGAAAAGGCATGACAGAATGAAAGTAAGTGAACCTTCATGATGATAAAAGACGTTTAGGTAGTGATGACATTATGCATATTATGCACTACTATTGTAGTTTTTAACTCCAGTTTATTATTGTAAGTATTCCATTTATTGATTTTGTTTTCTTTCGTGTACAATGTCTAGCATAGTAATATATGATTTATAATACAACTTTAATGTGAAAAGGAGATTGCACCCATTACCTATGATAATATATTTCTGTCATTGCCTTTCTGTATTTATCTGGACATCCACCCTGTATGCTTGTGATGAAAGATGTTAGCATGTTGAAAATAGTTTAGAAGTTTCACATTTCTAATAAACAATCGAAACAACACAAAAATGTAGTGCTTGATAGTCATAGACCTTGTATATGTTGCAACTATGTTATGGCATAATACAATAATGGAAAAATGAGATGCAAAGAATCAGAAATATTTAACTTTATAGTTATTTAAGCATTCTTACTTATCTCTTCAAGTTTTAGGGTCATGACTCACTTTTAATAGTCCATTTAAAATAATAAATTAACTTGAAGAATCAAGCACTAGTTATAAAATGTTTTTAAAAATTGCTATACAGTTATATCACTGACTCTTTTTTCTTATACCAGGTTGATTTTCCTTTCTACAATATTCCCTAGGTTAAAACTTTGAATCATATCAAAATACATCATAAGAGGCCAACCTATCACTCACTGCCTTTTAAATTACCATTTCCTCTTAACATAGGGATTTCTGAAAGCATTTCATTATTAGCTTATCAGGTTAATTGAAACACATAATTTGTATTGTCCTTTTGTCAGGTTATATTTTTAAAATCCCTAAAACATTTTAATACCAGTATCAAGCAGACACGGCTGATATCATTGTAAGTATATGATATAACTTATTTATTTATTTTTACAAAGAATCAATTAGTTGGACATTTTTAGTTCTTTTTCTTTTCCTTGCCGATGACCTTGGCTGGTGTGAGGACGGGCACCTTGCCTGACACAGAGTAAAGTAGATCTTGTTTATAGTTAAGACCAACGATGGAGAAGATGAAGCAGGTAGTTTCATAGACCTAGTAGGTGAGGCCAGATGTATAGAGTGCCAACGGGAGGCATAGGAGAACCTCAGGGAAGACCTTTGCTTGGAATCCCTTGTTAAAGACTATGTTCTTCAGGATACTGAGAGAGAGGGCTAAGAGGACAAGGCCCAGCAAGCCACCCTGACTGGTGAGTCACTTGGCAGTTGGTGAACTGCTGCATAGCTGCACCTGGAGAAGAGTAGCAGGGACAAGAGGGAGGACAGCACCAGCCAGGAGCTAGTGCTCACTAATATCATGTCCAGTGTGTTCTTCCAGTCAGAAGCTCTGGCCAAGAAAGGGGAACTGAATCCAGGGTAAACTGTGTGTGTGGCGTCATAGATGTAATCCCTTTAAAAGTGAAAACAATACTTGCAGAGTGAAAGGAAATAGTATATAGAAAGGAGAAATTAAGAAAGAACAAAAGACAAATAGATACGGATTAATCCAACATACAACAGTTATTATGGCATGATTAATAGGTACTGAACCTACACACATCAATTAATAGTTGAGTTGTGGTGTATCTTCGTAATTATATCTAAAGACAATTAAAGTAGTTGTGCAAGCTTTCAATTGAACAAGCCCATGTAAGTTGTTGAATCATCAGGAAAATTTATATACCATATTCATTGTGTACTCTTATTCAGTCAAAATTTGATGGATAAGAAGTCAGGATTAAAGTTGACAAATACTACCAATCTTACATTTCAAAAAAGTACATATCGGGCTGGAGAGATGGCTCAGTGGTCTAAAGCACCTACTTAGAACAAGCTTAGCGAGGAACATAGACCGCGGTTCAATCCCCCAGCACCACATGCCAGCCAGCCCGCCCCCTGGTGGGCTGAGCTGGCCACACACACACA
>NW_004524715.1:5110697-5140697 GCF_000260255.1 Octodon degus
CGCCCCCTGGTGGGCTGAGCTGGCCACACACACACACACCTCTCTCTCTCTCTCTCTCTCTCTCTCTCTCTCTCTCTCTCTCTCAAATAAATAAAAAATAAAAAAAAAGTACATATCATTCAATTTACTCAACACAGTATTTACTGAAATGGCTATCCACACTACCAAAATATGTGGCTGGAATTATAACAAGTAAGGCATTTTAGAGTAACAGTTTTTATATTCTCTAATTTTCTAAACTTCCTAATGTATGGTTTTGCAAAGCCTTGAGAAGAACTTAATAACTGATCTCCATAGGTTACATACTTTATAGAAAGATTTTGTGTGAAATGTATGTAAGAATAGAATTACTTTATAGTATGAAAGAACCAGCTGTATAGTAAATTTGGGCAGCTTTAGAAATTTAAATAATTAACAACTTGAATAATTTCTCACATACATCAAATACACTGGTATTTTAATATTTTTTGGAGAAAAAAAAGAACTGATTCTTTTTGAGGCATGCCAAGTCTTGTGTTCTTTGTTAGTTCCAGAGTGATAGGTGGATCATTTATATCTATTCTCTGACTTGGAACGTAATGACCTTCTCAGTAAAGGTAGGTTAATTTAACAAGCCAACCTGCTTACTTAAGATCTGTAAATATTGCATGAGATAAAGCATTAATTGGATGTTTTGATTACGCAGGTTGAAACGAAGGGCTTCTCAGAGGAGTTTGTACCCTTTATAACATTTGTTAGCTTAACCTTACTGAGGGAGAGGTCGCTGGCTTAACGTACCTCCGAGTTTATTTTGAGTTTACTTCTTACCATCATCATACTAGGTTCCTCTCAGTAATTCAGGGAAAGCACTAAGCGTAATGAAACCAATGCCCAGATGAAGCCCCATTTGTTTTGATTCTGAAAAAGGAAAAAAAAAAAAAAAAAAAAGAAAAAGAAAACTAAAAAATTAAAGAAAACAAGAATTTTCTTTGAAAATTATGGCTCATAGGTAATTAAAACTACAAGTCAAATATGATATTCTTTTTCCAAGTTCATGTCATGTGAAAGATAAATTAAAACGTAACCTCACTTACAATTTGAATTTCTTCAGTGGGACAGTCTACAACTGATTTTTGAGTAAACATTGTATTTAAAATTTGATGAAAAACAAATACTTTAAATACTATTTTATTCTCAATGAAAAGATTTAAAAATTAGTTATGTGACATTAGAGTTACTATGCTTTTTCTCTCTGTGTGGAATACTGTCTTGAAAAACTGGTATGTTTTATCTATCTAGTAGAAAATAGAACAAAATGAGTCCGCATTTATTAAAAAGGCCTATAACCATACAAGTAGACACATTTCTTTATTGTGTCTGCGTACAAAGGTTTTTAGAGTTCAAATAAGACACAGAGAACATTTGTTGTCCCTTATTTGCAAAACGAATCTTGCATCCACTTCTGAACAGCTCAGATGTCTGAATGCTCTTCGGCAGCATTAAAATGCCATCTCAATCTGTGTTTAGACATCATTGATTTTATATTACAAGTAGATGAAAGGTCTGCCTGGGGAATGCTGCTGTATAATTGCTGCAATGACTTAGATATCTAATACTATCCAGGGTAAAAGCCATTTGATCAAAATCAATTTAAAATATACATTTTTTTTACTGACAAAAATCCTACATGTGGTGAAGAGATGGGACAGCAGCAAGTATGAAGAGCAATATGTAATAATGTGACATCAGGAGCCAAAGAAATTATACCTGTACAAGAATCTGCACTTCAATGGTTCTACGTGACTCTGAATTCAGGAGCTGTACAGCTTATTGACCTTAGAATAGGCAAGTCAATAATTTCTCAATTAAAAAAAACGTGTTTTGAAAGACAGAATCTTGTATTGGTGCCAGGAGTGCGGCTTTGCGATCCTGCCCAAATTCCATGTTTTTTTGTCCTTTGAGCACATGATTTTACGACATGCTTAATGAAGGTGCAATTCAATGAACACACAACTTATTCTGAGCAAGAGTGATGTTTTTACCTTGCATCTTCTCTGTTTCTTTTCAAATCCGAAGGCCTACAGAATCTATTATTTCATGTGCATGTAGAACTCTCAACCGGGACAATAGTTAATAAGCATTTAGAATTCAAGTGCTGCACTATCAGGACTAGAGAGATACGCAGTGGTCTAGACACTTGCCTGGCAAGCGCACGGACCTGGGTTCAATTTCCAGTACTCCATGCCTTGCCACTCTGCCAGCCACCGAAACTGGGCGTGGTATAGCATACCTCTAATCCCAGGACTGGGAAGGCTGAGACAGGAGGATCAGTACGAGTCTGAACTACATAGCCAGATCCTGTGCCAGATAAATAAATAAATAAATAAATAAATAAGAAAATTATGCGCTGTATAGTCCAATTTATCCACTGATCTCATACACACAGGAAGTTTGGCTGGACACTGTGAGTGGCTATCCTTTACTGACATAAGTGAATTTACCTTGAGCAATGAACTTTTAATTTGAGCTTCTTTTGGGCAGGACATCTGCTGCAATCTTGCAAGGGACCTAGCAACGTGTGTGTATTGTTACATTCAGTTGTAATTTTAACCTCATAAGAAATTTATATATAATGCTGTAGTTGTTTTTCTAATCCCACATAATATAAATATTGTTATATTTATTGTTTTCTTACTCTTAAAATAGATTTCAAAGTTATGTTAGCCTTAGATCTCCTCATACATGCAAAATTTGTTCCCGCTACTGAAAAAAAAAACCTAAGAAAATAGCAAAGTCGATTATGTAAATAAGGGAGCATCTTATTTTACTATAATGCCATGAGTGTGTCTTTAAGGTAGGGGAAATTATTCAAATGTTTGTATTGCCTGTTACTCCCGATTAACCAAGTTAGACTGGAAAAAGTGTATCAGTGAAAACAAAACTGATTCCATTTCTAGTTGTTAAATTCACCCTAGTAAAATTGTATTTTAAAACTGTAATGCCCTCTTGCAAGTGGGACAATATTACTTCTATTAACCACAACCTCTATCTCTACTGTTACTCCTATCCACTCAAGCACATAATGATATAAAATCCTTTTCAATTGTGCATTGTTTAAGAGAGATCTATTCTAGGTAAAACTACCTCCAATGTGTGTATTTGTATCCCCTCAATGTGTTCAAAATAAGAGCTAAAAATCGACAGCTTGTCAGGCAATTCAGTTCAATAGAAAAGTCTTCATCTGAATTAGAAAGGAGATAATTTTCTTGGGACAGTTAGAGCCATTATTAAGCCTGTTCTCTTTCAGCTATACTATTCTACTTCTTATGTCTGCATGTTACATCTTTCTACTTAAACAACATTTATGTCCCACATCAATAGATTCCAGTTGAGAATCTAAAGGCTCACTTATTCTTTAATTCGTGCAGTTAGGAAATATTTGTTGAGCGCATCTTGAACAGGTGTTCAAGATGTGGAAAAAGACATAAGCAGCTGTTTCTTTCAAATAACTTAAAACCTGGCAAAACTTTAGTGTTCTTTATGTAGCAAAGAACATATGAATGGAGACGGCTCTAAGGAAAAATGAGAAGCCACCTACTACCCTGGAGGTGAACCAACAATTCCTATCTGGAGCCCTCAGAGGAACACGAGCTTCCTTATTAAAGAAAGGATTCGGGGATAGGGGATGATGAAGGAATTTCCATGTCAAAGCATTTCTACTGAGGTCCTTCTCATCAGAGAAACTTCATATATTTTTTATTAATAATTTCCCTGTTAATGATACCATGAGCAATCAAAACAAATCCTATCACATTATGCTACATTATTTATATATATGCCATGTGGATGAGGCTGCTGTTTCTTCAGTGTTTTGGGGTGTGCATTTGTCTCTCTTTATATATATGTACTCTTTATATGTACATACTCTCTTTATGTGTATGTTCTCCTTGCTGCTATCTGCTAGGGATAAAATAACATTTTCACATGTACTCGTCAAAAACACTGTAGACTTGAAATCAGGCCATCACAGAGTTAAATGAAATGTCTGAGTCTGTGAAGCAGCATAATCCTAAGTATATTGCTTAAGCTTCATATATCTAGCTTTTTCATTATTACATCATCATAATAATAATAATAGAGATGTTTGACTAGATTACATAAGCTTATTCTTTACAAATTTGTGTTTTAAAATGTATCGCATGTGATATCGACTTGCCTGATTCAAATCTGAAAAATAATTAAGATCAGCTTTTATCTTTTTGTTTTTATTCATTCATTTATTTTTATGTGCGTGGTATAGGGTCTCCCTACTTAGCTCAGCTGGACTGTACTTATCCTTCCATTTTCAACCTGCTCAGGGCTGGGATTATAGGCATTTTCAACCTCCTCAGGGCTGAGAATACAGGTGAGCACCACCACGCCCAGGCTTAGTGGCTGGCTCAGTGCTCCTGGGGACCGGCGGCATGGCATGCGATGTGGGGATTAAACTGGTCCCCGCACTTGCTTAAGAAGGCACTTAGTCCACTGAGCTATCTTGCCAACCCAGGTTTTCTCTTTTTGTTTTAAAAGTTTCTTTCCTAAAGACTAGCAATAATAACACTTTCCTGGTCTTGATTCTATGATAACCACTGAAATTTAATCATTTTTAATATTTTATTGATATGATTTCCATAGTCTTGCTACCAGTTGAGACTTCAAGTGCCTAATATCAGTTTTTATTACAATAAAAGCTTATTTGATGCATAACTTAATAAAAGTAAAGAATCTATATGGTTTATGGGTATAACACTTATTAAATTTATTATAGTCTGATTTACAAATATCCTTATTTTAACATTATCATTCCTAACTTAAATTTTTGTCTCTTGTGAAGTTAGGTTAATATATATGTGGAATAAACCCAGCCTGATGGAAATTAGCCCAGCACACGACTTGCTCCTTTCCCATTCATCCTCCATGGCAAGAGTCTACTTCCCTAAACCAATGACACTAACCTTGTCACATATGATGTTACATAGCTATTGGCAGATAGTATAACATGACCTCATTTAGACCACCAGTAACAGCATACGTTTCATTTCAAGGTCCTTCTGGTGTCCACTCTAAGAAATGCATTTGCTGAAGAGCTAATTTGTCTCAATAAAAGCTCTTAAAATATGGTATGTTTATTAGATCTAACTGCAGTGTGTAGGTTAAACACAGAACCATTTCAGTGGACATAAAATCTACTACTGAGTAAAAAAAAATACTTTGTGTCACTGAGATTCTATTTGTCCCTTTTTGTGTGGGTAAGACTAGCAAATACAGGCTGGTCAGATAGCTCAGTAGACTAAAGTACCTGCGTAGGCAAAGTGCAGGGACAAGTGGATCCCCAGCACCCTAAACCATGCTGTCCCCATTCCTGGGGTACACTGAGATGGTGACCAAGACTGGGCATGGTGGTGCGCACCTGTATCCCAGCACTTGGGAAACTGAAAACAGGAGGATCATTATTAGTCCTGTCTAAAGAGGTTAGCAAATACACTACTTCCCCATCATGAAACTCTTCTATACATTAGCAAGTAGATTTTATAAACATTAGTCTACGACTCTTGCCCCTGCTTGGCACTTTTTGATGCCAGGGCTTTCTATTTAGACTGAAATCAAGTTCCTTGTCATCACTTTTCAAGATTTTAACTGATTATCTTATATCACACTTTTCAATGCAAAACTAATGTACTTTTAAAATTTCTCTTCTTTTTAAGTTTAATTTAATTTTATTTTGAAAAGTAAGAACAGAAGCAAAAACAAAAAGAAAAATGAATCACTGTAACATACAACAGTACTCATGTTACAGATCTTCAAAACAGGAATATCTAATTGACTACAGTTGTCATATTATCTATTTTTAGTGCTAAATCTGTTGCTCAGATATAGTTATGAAAGACTGGACAAATAATTGAATGCTAACACTTGTTTTCAAGAAATCTTATTTTTTCTTTTCTAAAAATTTGTTTTAATGAGAGTATAATAATTGATAAGACATTAGAAACAGTATACATTTAGAAGACCAAGGTGAGAGGTATTCAACCATGGGTTTTGTATTACATATTTATGTCCTTGATGTAGTTCCTCAGATCGCAGATACCAGCATACAGAGTTAGTCAAGGAGAAAATTCTAAACACAAGCTGCTATTCTCAAAAAACTGATGGAAATTATTAGTACAATCATCTCTACATATATACTTGCATGATTTTACTCTTTCCTTTCTCCCTATCTTCCCCTGTAGAGATATAGATTTGAGACAAAAGTCTGATGTCCCAAGCCAGCAGAAAACACTGGACTGAGCCCGAGGAGGGTTGCTGTCTGCTTGCAAATTCCCGGCAAGCTGGGACCCAAAGCAGCAGATAACAGCTTCTCCTGCAGGTTCCCTGTCCTTTGATCCCTTGCTTGGGATGTTATCAGCTAGCATTTGTGTAAACCTAGTGTTAGGCAAATGGTGAAAGTTAATAGAGGCAATAGTTTGTATTCACTTAGGTAATTATGCACATTCCTTAGTCTGACTTTACCCTTCAATAAATGTGAGATGCTTCTGAGGCTCTGAGCTCACTTGGAGAGAGACTAATCTCAGTGAGCCCTCTGAAGCTACATTCATCAGGTCTTCTCGTCATTTCTTTCGGCACCGACCCGTAACTTACAACATTCCCCCTTTCTCTCATCTCTTATATTTAATCCTTAAGTTCAATTTCTTTCTGTTTTACTATATCTATTATTCCTTTCAGGTTTTATTCATTCTTTCAGAACCTGTAGTTACTTTTTGCCTTTTCAATATTATATCAAGTTCTTTTTGTTGTCAGTGTCTGTATAAATGTTATTCATTGTTTATGAACTGATATCCTCTACTTTGCTATTGATGTTCTTCAATTTTCAGGTATGACTTAAAATCATTTCCTCTGAAATGACTGCCTTGACACATTGAATAATTTCCTTACGAGTATGTATCTGAACACATTGTTCGATTTTAATTGTATGTTTCATTTATTTGTGAATTGACTCTTTTACAATTTCAGCTCTGTATGAAAAAAATAGTTTGATTTATTTATTATTGATTAGTACTTTCCACAATGCCAAATTTTTATTAAATACATTTATAGTATTAAGGAAATTGAGGTACAGATGATTAAAATGATTTCTAAGAATTTTAAAATCCATTCCAAGTGCAGAATTAGACCTAAGTGATTTTATATATCATAGAGACTACAGTATTAATGAAAAAATCAATAAAATACATTTTTATCTATAGCTCATCTATCCTGATTGATTGACAACATAGATGACACCAAATATCAATGAATAAATTATTGAATTGCTGCATATTAAATAGTTCATTAAAAATGAATGCTTAGGACTTGTGAGATAGCTCAGCAATCTAAAGCACCTGCTTAGGCAACCTTAGCCAAGTGCAAGGTCTGTGGTTCTATCCCAGACACCTCATGCCATGGTAGCGCTACCCCCAGGCTGGGTTTAGCCAGCCACATAACAATGAGTGTTTATGCAAGTTGTATTTATACTATTTGAAATAAGTTTTAGTTAGACTCACATATTTTTTATTTTCTGTTTTTCTTTATGTTTTATTAGTAGTACATGTTTAAAGTATATCATAATTGTATTTGTCATGGGGAGTTACCATATGTGGATAACAAAGTGATTTTTTCATCCGTTCTACCCCATCTCCCTTTTTTCTCCCTCCTTCTTTTTATCCTCTTACCATTAGAGAAAGATGTATCTCCTGTCACTTATTATCTACCTTTTATATTACTCTTTGTTTATGTGTTGGATTTCTCATATATAAGAGAAACTACGTGATATTTCAGCTTGTGCCTCTGATTTAAAGACTCACATATTTTAGAAACACTTCTTATTAAAAATTTACAACCCAAGTATATAATTTTATTTATTTATTGAATACATACACTCAAGGTTCTTTGTTATGTAAGCTGAACCACTTAAGCAAGCATCTGTGATAAATATTTAATAATGTCTAAAGTTAAATTCTTTAAAACAATTTCATAATTCACATCTCTACTAATTTTCTAGTTTATACTAGTTGCTGCTACATTTCTCTGTCTGTTAGAACAAGCTAGATTGTTTAATATTAAGAAGAAACCTTAAAAGAGTAAAGATTAATACCACAAATGATTATTTCCTGCCATACATCTGTCATTGCTTGATTTTTCAGTGTTCCACGTCACCTTCCTTGCAAGATCTTGTCTAAACGAATAGCTTCTTTCTGGATCTTTGTTGGTTGTCCTTGCAGAGGAGACCTGAAATGTGAAACATTAGCTGGCTTTTAAATCTTATACTCGAGATACACATCATTTTCATTCCTGTTTCACTGGGCAAAGAAGTTCAATGTGTAGAGCCAGAAGTCAGGTGGATAAATACAAGTAAATCTTTTTGAGCCAGTGGTACAAACACATAATATTACATGTATTGCACATTGTTTTCTAATTTCCTTACTATGATTTAGTATGACTTAGTTTTTGTTTTAGTTGTCTTTTATCAGGTTGATTTTTCTTCATTTAAAGTATACATTTTTCTTTTTCTAAGATAATAATAAAATTTCTATTTGCCACATACATATTTAAGTAAAGTCTGATGACTGTTAAAATATTTTCCACAGAATATTTTGAGATAAAGCGTATTTGAAATCTGTGACTATGTTTTTGCTTGGATGGATTAGAAATGTAAGCTTTGTCTTAATAAAGTCTATTGTGATTAAGCCTAACATAAGTTAACATATTTTGTAATAAGTACTTCAAACTTTAAAGTTACTCTGAGATGGGGCTGGGGAGACTGCTCAGTGGTCTAAGCACTTGCCTGGCAAGTGCAAGGACCCAGGTTCAATCCCCGGTACTGCATGCCGTGTGTGCACTGGACCCCAACTCTGGCCATGCTGTGCTGTCCAATGAGATCTGGTGTGGGGTTGCTTGTCTGTAATCCCAGAACTGGGGAGGACAAGACAGAAGCGTCACTACAAGCCCAAGCCTGTAGTGAGATCCTGTATCAAATAAATAAATAAACAAATAAAGTTATTATGAGATGTCATAAATTTAGCTGAAAGCAATTAAAGTACAAAGCACAGGAAAGGACAAAATTTGATGCTTGTTCTATAGACTCACTGCCCAATAGAAGAACAGATTCAAAAACAGGTTTATTCTCAGTTGGGTTAACATAGTTAGTGATTTGGTGATACAATAGCTAGGTAGATTCAAAGAAGGAGAAGACTCAAAATCTTTATACTTTTTCATGCTTGCTTTTTACGAAAATAACTTCAATTGAAAAACATCACATTTTAGGCCATTAGATTAAAACAAAGTGGTGATAACACTAATATTTGTGAATTTTTTTGCTACATTTAAGGTCCTAAGCTATTATATGTACATGTACATGTAAAATTCTTAAAATTAAATTTAAAATTACATTTTTATTAAAGAAATAGAAGTCCAAACCTTTCCTGATGATGCATGGCTGGAAGAGGATACTGGGGACATAAACAAATATAATTTTATATTGAAAACTACCCTTTATTTCCAGTATTAAAATGATCTCAATGTGTATCTGAAATATGAATAATGGGGTAATACTTTTGGAATGGTTCTCAGTACTCTAATTTTAATTGTCATAATAAACCCAGAATAGCTTTATTTTATTAAGCCTTTAATCCATATGCATTTTTATGCACTACTGAATAAGTGTCAGGTGAATATTAAGAGGAATTATGTATAATATTCAGACAACATAGTATGAAATTGATCCTTTCCTAGTCAACTTCCATATTACTGGGGCTGAACTCCTGATGTGTACAACTTAAAATAAGAAGAGTTTAATTTATCCACAGTTTCAGCGAATTCAAAACATAGCGGACAGGGTCCAAAGCAGGAGCGTCTTGGCCTCTGGGTGCAGCAGAGCAAAGATATTTAGGTTGATGCAGCATGCAGGAAAAAGAGCTGGGGAAAAAGCACCAGAGGAAGGGTCCTAGAACTATGTACAGTATCCAAAATCCTGCCTCCATGACCCAGTCGGGTGCTCCAAGAAGTACACATTACTAATCCACTGGAAACTCCCAAGTCAACCAAGTGGACATTTAAGCTGAACAAGCACATCCTAACCTTCTCACCTTGATGTGGAAACACATTTCTTACACCTTACTTAATTTCCAAATAAAGACATTAGTAAGCTCGTACACCACCAAGCACGCTACCACTGTTTTCATACAGCTAAAGATGCAATAATCTCATACAGTGTCTCTATATCTCTCATCATTTTTCAAAAATCCAAGTTCCTTTAAGGAGTTCCTAGCTTTGAAACTCTATGAAAACCAAAATAAATTACATTATCCCCAAATGCAATGGAACGCTGTAACTTCCTATGGTAAAGTAACGAATGGGGGATAGAAAAGGCTATGGCAAAAGCAAGATCAAAACCAGACGCAGAATTTGATACCTCCAGTTAGTTGGAAGGGGAGCTTGCCACTTATTTTAATTCTCTGACTGTGGGCTACCATATTAAGGGTACTGAGGCGACCTTACATGTTGGCACACAGACAGTGGCACCTATGTCTCATTGAATACAGCAATAAAATCAGCAACAGTATGACCAATTGGATATTGACACATCTAAAAACAATGATGTATCACCCTTTACAATAGAAAAGAGATCTACATTTACAGTATGAATACTATGATATATTAATTATTGACATACATTACATACCGAATGGATCAACTTTACCTGCATAAGTAGAGCATATTAAACATTAATAGCATAGAGTTAACTTTATTTAATAATTCACAAAATTTAATAGTTATACTAGTAAAGATTCAATGTGTGTGAAACCAGGGAATGAGAAATGTAAAATTTTAAATATTAATTAATGAAAGATGAAAAGGAGAGACAAATGAGGTAGGCAGCTCTGGTGTGGAATGAAAAATGAATAGTATCAAATGATAGTACCAGAAAAGCATACAGAAGAATATATATATATTCTTCTGTATATATCTAGAATATACAGAATAGAATATATATCTATTTTCATATATGCATATATTTCATATATGCATATATGAAAATAGATAAAAAAGAAAGAAGAGAAGTGAGGAAACAAAAATTACATGGATATTAGGGAAAAATCATTTTAAAAACTCTTGAAAATCAATGAAAACCAATAAAGGGAAGAGAAAAAAAATTTGATCAATTAAAACAAAACAACAACAGCAACATAAAACCTTCTCTGTGTTTTTGAGTCAATTCTGCCCTTTCCAGATAAACTTATTTGGGTCTAGAGTTTGCAAGGGCTGAATTTCATAGAGAAGTGTGTCCTTCCTCTGTAGGAAGCAATGGGGTAGGTTTCTCTGTCCACAGGAGATATGGGGATGGGCTCCCTGCTCTACATTTTTTGAATGACCTTCCATGTAAATCTGGTTAAGCAGCCAGCAGTAACCATGCCACAACGTGAATGTTGGACTACCTTCAGATTTGCTTGTTTGATATTGTGAGTCCACTGCATTTAATCTCAATACCCCACAAAGTCTCAGGATGTGGCCTTTTTCCAGTGTGTAACATACATGGCTTCTATCTCAACTTTCCACAAAGTCCTTGTTCCCAGTTGAATCTTTCTGAGATAGGTCTTTTCTGTGTGCATTCCTATCAGTATTCTGGTCTTCTGAGCTTCAACCAAAATGCTCTGCTTAAAGGATTTTAAGCATTTGCTAGCCTGCACCTCCAAATCTGTTAAAACTTTTCCCACAAATGAATTCCAAAGGGTTGTAAGCCACATTGCCAAGTGTATTCTCCTCAGTGATGACACTTTCATGGTATCTATTTTCTGTATAGCTTTTGCATTACAAGGACTAAGTACTCCATGGAATTTTAGAAAGGATAACTTTTATCCATGTCTTCAGGGTATTGAGACCATGGTCATTTGGGTGGAAGGCAGGAACATCACAGTAGAAGAGCACTACTTCTGCCAAGCTCTGGGGTTCACAGCATCCAGGAAGCAAAGGGTGGTGTAGCCCAGTGGTGGGGAACCCATGGCGTGCCTGCCTGCTCGTCAGCTTTGGGAGCTCGGAAAGGTTCACCGTCCCTGGTATGGCTGAAGATCACTCCACCATGAACTATCGTGATGCATGTGGAAGCATGCTTTACTAATCCTTTCTGGCTAAAAAGAAAGTAGATTTGACAAATATAACCATCTTAATCCCCAAAAGTAATGATAATGAGTAAAAGTTCATGACCTTGTATTAAATGGTTGTGAATCACTGAATATAGAAAAAGTCACATTGAACACTGTGCACACAAATTCTTCAGAAATCACAAAGTAACATTACCTAGTCATGAAGAGTGTCTTCTGGCATCAGGCCTATCTGCTGTACCTCTCTATTCTTTCATCTACCAGCTTCATGACCCCAGGGAGCTATTTAATGTCCTTAATATTCTTCTTTCTGACAACAAAATGAGAATAAGAAGAACACTTTCTTCTAATGATTTTAATTTCATGAGAAGCCTAATCTTCATTTCTTCATAAATAACCTAAGGTTCACACAAACATTTCCCCCAAATGATGTAATAAAATATAATTTACTTCTTTCTTTTATGAAAAATACTGTTATTAAGGGTAATGGAATTTCATTAATTATATGTTAATTTTAATGTCATGTAGGATAGTATCAGAAATTTTATGCTAGATATAAATCAGTAAGTGGTAGTTATTGCTCTTCCCTTTCATAGAGCACCATAGGAGCTCAGGGTGGTATAAATGCTCCAAAAAACATCATTTTCAATATGTGAATGTCTTCATCACTTTGTCATTCCTGGAACACAACACCCACACCCACAATTTCAAGGCAGAGAGCTTCATTTTGGCTCAGGTTTTCAGCCTGTAGTTGGTGTGTCTCAAGGTACAATGATGTAGCTGTTGGCTGAGGGGCACACGGGAAAATGTTCTCATGCATGACAGCCAGGAAGCAGAGAGAGAAGGGAAGACCAAGTCGCACCTCTGAAATTTTAAACATATGCAGTGCAGTTAAGTGGACTGGAGATGGGGTTGGGAAATGGAAGGAAGGGTTGAATAATCTGTATGCATCTTCCCCAGGATGAATATATTTACTGTGTATAACCAACGTGCAATAAATTCAAAATATGCCATCAATGCAGAAATCCCTTTCCTTTGTATTCTGCATCTATATCTATACTTGAATATGCAGCTCTAGGTGTTATTACAGAGCCCTCATTTTCTCATAGTACTTTTAGTTCCATATTTTTCTATTGTTAAATTAAGTAGTCTCAAATCTTCAAAGTCAGAGTAAATAGAAATATTCTTACTTCCCACTATCTCTTCCTAACTAAAGTAGTGATAGAGTGCTCTCAGTAATTACATATTATTTGACAATTAATTCCACCTGAGACTGTTAGTAATTATGTCCCAATATGATTTCCTTTAAGGTACCTCATAGGTCACCTATAAACAGGGAAGAAAAAAAAACCAGAGGATAACAGTAATTATAGCAAAGTGCTGTACTATTAAATTAATTGAATAAAAAGTAACTAGATTATGTATGATCTTCAGCTACTAGAGTTTAAACTTTAATTAAATTGTCATCGTCCTCATTCAAAAATGAATGTTTGAGTATAAACTATTTTTAAACAACAAGAATGCCAGAATACTAATTAGCACAGCCTACACCAACAATGTCAAGCAGAAAGCTCTGGTGGACTGATTACTAACCAATTTTCCACACTCTAACATCATTCAGAAGGAAGTGTTGAGCTCTGGTAATCATTTGCAGACTTTTCAAGCATTATCACTTGATAGAAAGTCAATTAGCATTGACTAAGGAAATACATATTTAAACAATTAGCCAGATTGTGTGCAGCAAAGAAAACTTGTTTTTAATTTTGCTTAGAAATTCTTAGAGCTAGTATTGCCTAGCTAGTTTATAGACAGTATTTATGTCAAGTGCTTCTCTACCTACAATTAAAGATACATTAAACCTATACTTTTATGTTCATTTCTATTAGACTATGAAAGTAAAAATAAGTAATAGATAAAATAAATAAAAATCCATGCATCTTTTCATCTATCTCTACATATTTGTATATAGATATTTTTATCTATCTATCTATCTATCTATCTATCTATCTATCTATCTATCATCTATCTATCTGTGTGAATGCATTTATGTTCATGCATACCTACACACACAGATGCGCACATATACAAATACATCCAGATCCATGTATATCTGTTAAGCACCTGGGACAGCTCCTGAAAGGCTGCATGCTAGATGGCTAGAGATTTCTTGGGAAAACGATAGGTGATCCCACAATATTCCTTTTCCTGTCTTTTGCATTCATTCACCACCCCCTTCTTTTTGAACAACCACCTACCCGAGAGACTTCATAGCAGAAACTGGCATGTCATGACAAGCAGCCGGTATTCAGAAGACCAGAATGACAGGCACTCCAAGCATGAAACTACTATTACAGATTACCATCTGCAGTGCAGTTGCTTAGTTCACAGGTATCAGTATATATAGTTAGTCAGGATGAGAATCTTTCCAATTAACTGCTAGATTAAAAAAAAATCATCTGGAGATTCTCAGGATCATTGCCTTCAGGTCAACAATTTCTGACATTGCCAGTGAAGTGTAAGACCCAATACTATTATGGACTGCTGAACTCTTTTAGATTATTTTGCTGAGTTAACACACCTATAATATTCAAATAACAGAACTTAACAAAAAAAAGGGTATACAGATGAATGTCCATTTTGTATCTGTGTATTCAAAGTGGTTAGGATAGATATATAGTTACATTCTCTTAAAGAATAGAGTGATTTGTTCTGATGGTGTTTGTAGATAGGATATCATGTCCCCAACTTGTACAGCATTTAACTACTGGGAGGAATGTATGCAATGTGTTAATTATTGAAACTGTCCTACCAATTTGATTTGAAACTGTCTCATTGCTATTTGTTTACCAATAAAATTATGGAAAAAAAAGATAGGTGACTGCTTTTGCTTTTCATAGTCTAGTTTTGCCCTGCATAAAGGTAATAAAATTATGAAATTGTTCAGTCAGACATAAAGTTTTGGTGAGAACTGGAGGACAGTCTAAATATTCTATCTTATAGATTTTATAATATACAATATGAACTATCCTAAGACAGAATTATCTTCTTCTTGGAAAATGCTTGCTGAAATAACCTTCACAATGTATTACTACAGAGGTTTTTTTAAAATACGTATTTTGAGGTTTTTTCATTTGAAGTCAGAAATTTGTCTAATCCTTAAAATAGATTGTGATTATTTTTATGTAACTTAAATATTGATATTTAGAATTTTATTTAATAACAAAGCTTCTTATCTGATTGAGGAATGTTTCATTTTATTTTAAAGTGAAAACAAGCAAAACAAAGGAACTGCGTTTTTTCCTTGAGTATCCTTTGATGCTACATACTTGTCTTCATTGTTTCATGTGTTTCTATGAATGATACTATGAGAAAGTAATTTTCCTTTAAAGGATGAGTAGTTAGCACTTGAAGGGTAAACAGGCAGCAAATTTTAGGCTGTTGAACATAGCTCAACACCTTGGTCATGACTCCATCATGAAAAAGATGAGGATGTCCCAAGCCAACTTTGCCACAGAGATGGTGGAAAGAAATTGGATGTATTTCTCCCTTTCTTTAATTAGATTGCCAAAGGAAATTCCTTTGTCAACTCACCAAATTGACCCTTACCACGCGGCGTCATGCCAAAATTAATTCAAAAAGATTGACACTCTTGAGTTTAAAATTAACTTGTCAAATACTTTGGATGAATGCCACTGAAATTAATGACTCTCATTAGTTAAAATTAACCCTTAAGGAAATTCAAGTACATTCCAAAAACTCATTTCAAATGTAGAAAGGTTATTAAGCACAGCAACAATGGCCCTCAAAACATTTGTAAGTATATTGTGCTGGCTGGGAATAAGCAATTTTTATTGATCATTATTAAAGTATTACTGAATATACATGAAAAGGATATAGAGAAGCTATTGCCCTATATTATTTTCCTTTGGTAAATATAAACCTAATCCATAGACAATTTTATTTATTCATTCATTCAGTAAACTTTCATTAATAAATTGCTTTGGACCAGGTAATGATTAAGAGATTCAAATTTCAAAGATGCCTCTATTTTGAGAAGGTCATAATAGAAGCTGTAAAACAGGCGCATCACTATGAGTCTGATCTAGTAGTACCCTGAACACCCTGTAGACCCTTCCCTAAAAAGAATTAAAAAAGAGAGAGAGAAGGTCATAAAAAAGAAGAAAAACATACATTTCATCAACTCCTACTAATATCATAATGTGAATGCTCCAGTAGTGTCAAGAGCCAGAGCTTCAGAGGTCTTGGGAAACAAAAAGTCAAAATCTAAGGAATTCAGGAGCATTTCTTGACAGTAATTGTACTTCCGCCGGTTATCTACCCATTCATAGGAGATTGTAATGCTGAAAATAATTTGGGCAGTGAAAGAGTTCATGTGTGTGTTAAGAAATAAAATAACTCCAGATGGACAATTGTCCCTGTGATAGGGGACCTCACGTGCACTGCGATTACTAGGGACTGATGACGGGGACCACAATCATGACTGAGGTAGTGGCAGCTGTGTGGTGGTGAAGTACTCACAGGAATGATGGTAATTTTGATGATATCAAACTATGGGATAATCAAATTACCTCTTACTAAGCGTAGCCAAAGGCCAGTCAGGCACAGAGAGGATAAGCATTAAACATTTTTTCAGGGACCCATAGTGATAACATAAGAACAACTGACTAGTTGCATGTACGTAACTTTCTTGTCTGAGGATAAAATGTAGACTTTTTTTTTAGAGCCAGCGAGATAGTTCAGCAGACTAAGCACCTGCTTTGGCAACCTCAAGAACCAGGGTTCGAAGCCCAGTCCCGCAGGCTGTGCTGGCCTCACCCCTGAGGTGCGCTGAACCAGTGACTGAGTCCATGCGTGGTGGCACACGCCTGTTATCCCAGCAACGGAGAGGCTGAAAGTAGGAGGATCACCACGAGTCCAAGCTGTGTAGTGAGACCCTGTACCAAATACACAAAATGAAAGAAAAAAAGTAGACCTTTTTAATTTAAAAATATCTAGTTTTACAGAACACATCAAATTTAGGAGATAGTTGGGGTCTTTTGACACATCATGCGATTTGGTTCTTTAACACTTTCTGGCACCCACTTCTATAACAGATGCCGTATGCCACTGGATTGTTCATCATCATCATTGTGCTATATAACTTGGTTAGGTGACTTTCTAGTTTGTCACTGACATTTTTAATGAAGTATGTCTTCTAATATGTTGCCTGCTTAACTGAGTCAGTCACTTGAGGAGTGTTCATATATTCTGGGTATTATACATTAGTCCCTATGTTACTTTTCTCTCAGTCTATGATGTGGCAGTTTATTTTTTATTAACTCTTGCTTTCAAAGAGAATTTATGCCAAATTTTTAGTCAGGTTTTGCATAGACTAAGTTAGAAACTAAAATCCAAGCATTTTTTTTTGAAACATGTTTTTACTTTATACTTCAGACTGTCTTTGAACTCACTTTGCAACCCAGGTTGGCCTCAAACTCTCAGTGATCCTTCTGCCTTAGCCTCCCTAGTACTGGGAGCCATGTACACCACACAAAACCTCCAAGTTTTTTATAATTTGTATTGATCAGATCTTTTTGAGGGCATGTATTTCTACCTTTTTTGATTCATATTCTAAATTTCTTACTCTAAAACTTCATTTCCATTCACATCAAGATGCTTTGTATTAGCCCTTTCAATATCTTCTTTTAACCATAGGTCATTTATTTATTTTAATGATAAAAAAGATAAAATAGCAATGAAACAGAAAACACCTTAGTAGGACAGTTACAATAATTAATACATTGCATATTATTGTCTTCAGAGTAGTTATTCAGGGGATAAATGCAGACATGATATCTTGTCTAAACAATATTAGTACAAACTTTTCTTCTCAATAAACTACAAGAAAGTAACTATATATCAATGCTAACTATCTTGTGTATACACATATTTTTTTTCTTTTTTTCACAGCACAGTCCTTTATACTTTTTCAAAGTTAATAAAAAGTGACAGATAGGTCATTTATAAGTTATAGTTTCCATTTGTCTGTATAATTTTCTACAGCTCAATTTGTTATTAATTTTTAACTTATACTCCTGTTAGTTTGAAAACACACTTTATCCTTTGTGTTATTTTAGATCTTTCAAACACATTGTTTTCTGATTTAGTTGACCAGAACATAGGCTATCTTCAAATTCAAATGTTCGTACATGTGTACTTTGTTTTTGCATGGGTGATGTTGTATAAATGTCACTTAAGCCACCAGTCTGTAGAGGTTTCAGTGTACAATTGGCTCACTCCAGGGTGGGGTGGAAAAGGGGCTTTGTGGAGCAGAGAAGAGACAGCAGAAGACAGGCAGCAGGAGCAGGCAGTGGTAGCAGCCCTCTCTGTGCCTTATACTCTAGGCATGATACACACCCTCACATAGGTAGCACTCACACCCAGAGTGGCAGAGTGGGTCTTCCCATGATCCACACACAGAACTGTGCCAAACAAGTCAGTGGACTAATTTCACACTCTTCATTATTTATTTATTTCTTTCTTTTTTTTAAAGAGCAGAATATATTTATCGATGGAAAGAAATCTGTCTCAAAGAGAGGGACAGAAGGGGAACTCCAGTGCATTGCCCCACTCTTAATCCTAACAGTACATGCTTAATCCCAGTATCACAGACTCTAGACACAGTCAGTCCTGAAAAGCTCTACCTATGACTGTGTGAGGTGGAACGCGTAGACACAACACATAACACCTGTATTATCAACTGTTGAGAATGAGACGGATGTGCAAATATTCAACTCTACTTCTAAATTTGTGTTTTCCTCCTTGAAGACCTGTGAATTTTTTTAAAGCTGTTATTATCACACACAGGAACATTTAAGATGGTTTTGATCTTTTTTTAAGGTGTGTGTGTGTGTGTGTGTGAGTGTGTGTGTGTGTGTGTGTGTGTGTGTGTGTGCAGGGTCTTATTATGCAGCTGGGAGTCATAGTGATTCCTTTTGATTTCTGCCTCCCCAGTGCTGGGATTGCAGACATGCACCACCACCCACTGACTCCATCACCTGCTCAGCTAGGGGCGGGGGCAGCACAGCCTACAGTGCCAGGGATCGAACCCCGGCCCCTGTGCTTACCTAAGCAAGTGTTTATTCCACTGAGCTATACTGCTGGCCCTAAGATGGTTTTGATTCTTGATGAATTAGCTATTTTATCAGTATAAAATATACTTAGACCATATGTGCATGATACTCAGTTCAAAAGTCGTAGTTGATAAATGTATTTGAGATAGATTAAATTGTACAAGAAGTATAAATGTGTCCATGTGTGTATCTTGATCCCTGTGGGCGGCTGGAACAAGATGACTGAGTTCTAGGTGTTTTAAAAATATAGAAGTTTATTTTTCATAGAGCTGTTGGCTGGAAGGCCCAAGCATATCTGGGCTTTGGTGAGTCACCATTTCTGCCCCACACTGCTTCCTGCTGCTTCACTCACAGCTGGAAGTAGTCGAGCAGCTTCTGAATTGCTGTCGTGAGGGGTCAAGGGCCTTTCGGTAGTGCTTTGCCTTACGACTCTGTTGCCTCTCAAAGTTCTTTATATCCTACTGTGGTTGGATTGCAAATCGGGTTCCAATATATGCGTCCTTAGGGGACACAAATATTTAGACCATAGCTATATTTGTATGCATAGTTTTACTTTTAAATTTACTTTAATTTTTAGCAATGGCCGTCATGCTTTAACTAACTGTTTAGATTTCTATCAGTTCTCTGGGATTGTGATAATCTGGGTGGCTTTAGACAGCAGAACTTTATTCTTTTATAGTCTAGCAGCCATTTGTCTAAAGTTAAGATTCTAGGGGCCAGGGAGATGGCTCAGTAGAATAAGCGCTTCCCTGGCAAGCGCAAGGGTCTGAGTTCAATCCCTGGTTCCTCCAAATAAGTAAATAAATAAATAAATAAATATTAAGATTCTGGAAGGATTGCGCACTTCCTAAAAGCCTTTGGAAAGGATCCTCTTTGATTCTTTCAGCTTCGGACATCTGCTGTACATTCTTGGCTTGTGGAGGCAGCGTAATCGCCATCTCTGCTTCCACCTTCACGTGACCTTGCCCCTGCTGTCTGAGTCGCTTGCTTCCCCTCTTCCTCTCAGTGGATCAATCAGATAACATTAACAACCCACGCACTCCAGTTTTACCTCTTCTTAAATAACCACATCGCTATATCCTGATTTTCTAAGGGATCATATTCTAAGGTAAAATGCATGGGTATTTCAATATGGGAGAGTCACCAGTTCCCACATAAATACAGGATTATTTTTCTCTTCCTGTGTGTCCATAGTATGTGCATGTAGGTGATTAGTATGAGTCACAACATCACTATGGAATCATTGAAGGCCTTGAAACTAATTCCCCCCAGGGTGGGCACAACATGTCAGTTAGCAGGATTCAGCAACATAGCCTGGTGATTTCCAGAAAACAAATGCAATTGTCATAAACCTTACAACGAGGTTCATCCTAACTGAACTAGCTTAATTATCTGATTGAACGCTATATACCTAATAACTGACCTACACTGAAATACAGTGTAAGAGTGTTAGAAGACACCCCTCCAAAAAGAAAGAACCTCTGAGTCTGATCTCTGCATAACGAACCTCCAAGTCAGGAGGTCATCTGACCCTCTGAATCTGTGTGGTCCTTGTTAGCTGTGTGATTTTTGTTGTTGTTGTTTTTGTTTTTTGTTTTGTTTTTTTTTTAGCTGTGTGATTTTTGTATCTATTCCATAAGTGTTTCTCAATAAATTGCTTGAGTTTTCTATGGCAGAAATTGGATTCCAGGAGAGAAGAGAAGGCATTTCTGAGAAAATATATTGACTGGGCTGGCTGAGATTCTTGAACATAACTCTGTGTGTGTGTGTGTGTGTGTGCTGTCAAACTCTGCCTTTGATATGATTGATTATATTTATTATGATTACCCATCTGATTGGATTTAACTTTAAATACTATAATTGGTCTTCTATTTTGGCTGGTTTTCATTCATTTTTTTTTCTAACTTTCATTAAATTATCTGAGCTCTTTTATAACTATTTCTTTTTTGTAATTTATTGTGGTAAAAATATCAGTGAGATCAAGCATGTTCTGGTTGATATAGACATAAATCATTGTGGCAAAAAACATCATAATTTACAATTTAAATCATTTTAAAATATGCAGTAGTGTAGTTTTTAACTATAAGCATAATTTTGGACAACGCATCTCTGAAACATCTTTGTCTTTCAAAAGTAAAACTATGCCCTCTAACCAATATGTGCCAATTGCCTTTTGTCCCACCATACAATGGCAAACAATATTTCATTTTGTTTCTCAGTATTAATTTATATTGTTCATATAAATGGAACAGTGCTGTATTTGTATTCATAATTTTGTTTCTGACTCATTTCACTCGTCATAATGTCCTCAAGCTCCAACCATGCTGTAGCACAAAACAGGATTTCTTTATTTTTTAAAAGCTGAAGAGAGGCTGGGGGCATAGCTCAGTGGTATAAGTGCCTGCCTGGCAGACACAAGGACACAGGTATGATCCCCAGTATCGCGTGCTATGCTGGTCCTACCCCTGGGGCGTGCAGTGCCCTCCACTGAAACCCAGCTTGGGGGCACATGCCTGTGATCCCAGTGCTGGGAAGTCTGAGACAGGAGGATCATTATGAATTCAAATTGTGTACTGAGACCCTGTACCAAATAACAAATAAATAAATAAATGAAAAAAACCTAAATAATATTCCGTTAAATGTGTCTAACACATCTCCCTTATCCATTCCCTGGTCCATGTAGAGGTCAGTTGCTTCCTCTTCTGACTATTGTATCTAGTGCTACAATAAACTTGGTGTACAGATGCCTCTTCCACACACTGATTTCATTTTCTTTGAATATATATTTCTCACAGTGGGTTTACTAATCACATAGCAGTTCTATTTAGTAATCATTTGAGGAAATCCTGCATGTTTTTTAAAAAAATAGTGTAGATTTAGAGGACTCCAAGCAACACCAACCCACCCAGTTCTTTAACTTCGCTTCAATATGTCAGGCGTCTTTGATCACACTCAATTTTATATGCAGATACATGCCTTTGCCCAATTTCCAGACATGTGGCTTCAACTAATTTTCTAAATGTTGATTTCAAATGATTTTAATTAGTGGACATATTTAAATAGAAGAACATTTTACCAGATGTCTTTCATTGCTGTATGGTTCAGAAAAAGTATTAAGAGGACCTGTGTAAAACTTTTTGATCAATGACATGATGATATCAGTTCTCTGATTTAAAAAGGGGAAAAATTGGTTACATTTTGTCTTTACTAGTAAATATATATATTATAAATGTAATTTTAATATACAAATATTACAAATATAATATCATAAATATAATTTACATATGTAAATATATCATTTATATATTATGCATATAATTATATTAGAATTAAAATATATAAGCATGTATGTATAATTTCCACTCCAAAACTTCAACTTTCTATAATTCAAAATTATATACAAGACAAATGGCAAGGATAATTTCAGGACAAGGTACTACATTACATCTATAAAGATACAGTGACCAGGCCAAAACTGAGGTTATAAAAGTAAAGATGCTGATAATTAAGATGATGATTACTCTATCACCACAACACTGAGTCCTTGAGAAAGGAGGAGTCTGTTCTTCACAGGGTGAATCATTCCCAAAAAAATATCTAACAGATGTATATCAAGTAGATGCATGTGGATTCTAAGCTTGTTGACACAGGTATACTTTTCAATAATGTGAGAAAAATACATAATCTTCCAGTAAGTAAGGTTTTTCTTTAAATTTTAATACTATACATCAATCACATCTCTCACGTAGAAATCAGTTCAAATATAATTGAATGCATTTTTCTTTTCCTAGCAGTAGTCTCTGTAGTCTCTATTTTTAATAAGCGATATTTCAGTGATGGTATATTAAATGCCACATGATATGAGAGCTTCCTTTTGCCTTGCTTTAGTGAATTTTTAGTGTTTTTAAGATTTGTTTGCTTCTCTGTAATTTTCCCCTTGTTTCTTTCATTGAGAAAGTTCTGATTTCTAACTAGATCCAATTTAACTGATCAGAGTTGAAATGAGAAACTTGCTGGCGATCACAGCAAGGCTTTTATGCATCTTTTCATAATTTCAGGGACTGAGAGTCACAAAGACTCTAAAAATTTCAGATAATAGGGAAGCTGTTAACTAGGTAGAGCTACTTGTGAAATATTAGCACTAGTAAAGTTGCAGAACTGCTCATAATTTATTTTAATTGTGCAAAACTACATTTGTCTTGTAAACATGAGAGGGTTGTTGAATATTTAATATGTTTATAATCATGCAGCAGTGTCATGCAAAAGTATATGATTTCAAAGAAAATAATCTATTGCTCCTGTGTCAAGCAGGCTCTGATATTCATTTATAACACAGTCTCACACACATAAGTCAAGCTAAGGCAGACCACTGAGTCCCAAGAAAGCTCCATTGGTATAATTTACTGCCTGTGGGCAGAAAAAGAAAATAGTGCTATCCTTTTAACTACAAAAGTTTTTTTTTTTCTTATTTTTACTTTTCATGAGAATTATGGTCACTGTGCATTTCTTTCAATCATGTGTTTATCAATCAGAATATACTTTTTCAGACTTTTGCAAACTCCACTTCATGTAATAAGGTGAAAGATGGGATGATTTTGAACTGTGGGATAACTAAGGTACTCAGCGTTAGTCTATATTACACATTATACATAACAGCCAACGGTTGAGAAGGAATTTTTTTTTCTGCTGGCTCAGGCTACCCTTAGGGTGGGTATGGTAAGGCAGGAGGAGCTGGGTATTGAACCTCGGTACTCTATGACAGCATTGGCATAAACAGGTGCTTAAACAACTGAGCTAATCAGCCGGCCCCCTAAAAAGTTGAGAAGGATTTTTTTTTTTCTTTTTTTTGGCTGGCTCAGACAACCAATGTTTTGAATGTGACTTTTTAAACTGCATGGGAAGAAAGTCATTTCCAAGGACGATTAGGAGAAAAGTACTCATTAGATAATACTATTTTATGCATAAATACAGATATAATATGTTTTATGTAAAAACTAAGGTCACATACAATGGCTATATTTCCTTCTACTGAAGCCATGCTTACTTACGGCAAGGCTCATACTCTTAAAAAATTTAAATTTGGGGTGAAAATGAATGTGCCGAGGTGATTTTTATTCCAAATGTATTTCTCTAATAAAATGTATAAGATCTTATAAAATTTCTATGATGTCTCAGTTTATTTCAGTCTTCTACTTGGTTCTTGGGGGTTTAAATGGATGGAGAAGTAAAGAAAAATGGTACTTTCAAGGCTGTACTAGTTCCCACACATTATTTCTAGAAAAGACTTTGGAAAAGTTGGAAGTAAATATATTTTCCAGATATTTTGATACTTAAAATTTATCTTTCAAATTTAGATTAAGTGGAGAAATAGTTTAAAAGATTATGGTGATGTCACACTTGTCTCTAAATGTGACCACAATATGTACATAAGAAAGAAAACTGTCCAACAAGGAAGTGTGTATTTTATGTTTATGGCATTATACACTAAATATTAAGCATGAATTGACTAATGCCATTCTCAGAGGTTATACAAGGTAAATGTTAGTAAGCAACTGAAATTTTCCAAGTACTCAATATGAAATTTCATTCCAGATACATATCACCCCTGCCTATGTTTTTTGTATCACTGTTTTCCTCCGGATGTTTCATTCCTTCCAAGAGATTAGAAAAGGAAGAAAACTCTGTTGAAGAATGTACTCCCACGTAGAGTTTCACTGATAGTAAATTTTAGAGAATTTTCAAATATATTCTTGTGAGAAAAAAATAAATAGAAAGAAAATAGTTTTAAAATGTTTGGTTGTGCTACTTCTTTGTAAGTCATTAGGTTACATTTTTGCTGTATGCTATACTAGTGAGAAATGGGCTAGGTCATCATGAATCAAATAAATATAAGTATTTTAGGAGCTGTACGTGATTTACTTCCAGCACAAAATCCCTCTCCTACAGAATTTAAAGCAATGAGTTGTTATTTAAATATTGGCATAAATGTAGACCGGTTCAACCATTATGGAAATCAGTGTGGAGACTCCTCAAAATCTAGGACTGGAAATCCCATTCAATCCAGCTTCCTCCTTCTGGGACTTTTCCCGAAAAAACTAAAAATATCATGTTATAGTGATATATATGCGCCTATGTTTATAGAAGTACACTTTGCAATAGCTAGATCTTGAAAACAACCAGAATGCCCATCACCTGAGGAATGGATGAAAACGGTGTGCTGTTTTTATACAATGGAGTATCACTCAGCTCTAAAGAAAAACAAACTCAAAGCCTTCGTAAATAAGTGGGTGCAACCTGAAGCTATATTCTTAAGTTAAATAAACCAGACCTACATGTGCAAATATCATATGGCCTCACTAGTGTAAGAACTCAAAAGAAGAAATAAAATTAAAAGGTATAACACAGATAAAAGGAAAGTGAGAACTTAAGGATTGAACAACAAAGAGAGAGAAAGGAGAAAAGTTAAGAAATAAGGTAGGGGCAAAACTGTACTTTTATATAAACAAGATAGTTAAGGAAATGGACCTAAAAATTTCCATCAGGTGTTTAAAAATAGCAATTAATGAATAGAATTCTCACCCTGACTAACTCTATATGCTGATATCTATGGACTAAGCAACTACATTGTGGACAGCAATGTGTAATACTAAAACTACAGTTAGAATACCTCTCATTTTGGTCTTCTAAATGGGTACTGCTTCTAATGTTATATCAATTACTGCTGTACTCTCTTTAAAGTAAATGCATGTAAACATGGTAATAAAAGTCAACTAGGGACAAGAAAAATAAAATGTAGCGGAGTGTATTGCTACAATGTTGTATATGGTTGGATTCCTAAATTTCTGTGTAAAAATGTGTAATTGCTTTTTGACATTTTATGGGGATTTAAATTTTAGAACATCCATGTTTGTTGGAAAATAACAGTTTCCTTTTATATTTAAGGTATATGATATTCAGACAGATAGTGATGTTAAGCTTAACTGCCTATATTACAGGATAATAATATCATTAAGCTTCTCTTTTCAACTGAAGTTTGAAGATTAAAAATTAGACAGAAACATAGACTAAAAAGCTAGCCAATATCTCGGCCCTAGACCTTCAAGGTCAGTGAGAGCTCAGGACATAAGAGAACTTCTGCTATGGCATTTTGTAACTAAGTGGTGTCCCACATTTTCTGATCAAGCAGATTATGGGGCCACAGAGGAAAGTGATCAATGATGTATAGTGTGCCTAAAGAGTCACATAGAGAGAAAAAATTCTCTCACGCTTTCAGAGAGCAAATTGGTCAAGCAATGGCCATGGCTTATCCAGATGGCTGACACTCACAAAAGATACACAAGATGATGTACATGGCTCCAGGGTAAATTCTGAGGGCTTTGATTGACCATATCAGGTAGCAAAAGTTACATTTTTAGTTATATAGGTCTTGCTTTAACTTGATCTTAACCATACAGAAGAAAAGTGTAATCACAAGGTATAAAAAGTAAAGCTATATCAATATGCTGAGCTGTAAAGGGCTCAAGTCAACAACTTCAGACAATTTCCAATTGTGCTGATAACTCACTACTATTATGGACTATTGTTCTATACTGGGCTATTTTGCTGAAGTCAAGTACCTACAATATTTGGACTGGCATCAGGTATGAAAAGGTCATTTAAAGACTTCTCCAAATATAGCTTCTTCAGCAGCAATGGAACAACCATCTCTGACAAATCAAAACAAAAAAGGGATATAAATAAAAGATGCCATTTTGTAGAAAAATAATATATATATGATAGTTAGAATAGATATACAGCCACTTTCTCTTAGTTTAGTGAAAAGAAAGGTTTGGACTAATACTGTTTCAATTAGATATCATGTCTGCATCTTGTCCTCTTAATAACTACTATGGAGACAACAATATGCAGTGTATTAATTATTGTAACTGTCTTACTAACCTGTTGTGAAAGTGTTTCATTGCTATTTTATCTTTTTTTCTTACTAAAATGAATTTAAAAAATTAAAAAATAGATAATAAATAATAGCATAATTCTCTCTATTATTTGAAAATAAACTATGCTTCTACTGTCATTCTCAGCCATTCCTGCAAGGTGAAGGAAATATAAACTAAGCATGACATATGGTACAAATGCTTGTAGACACTAATATGGTTAGGTAATCTCAAAATTAGAATTGTAACAATGATTTCTGGATTTATAATAGATCAAATCATTCTACTGTTGTATAATCAGCAATTAATTCAATTAGGAGACTGACATTCAAGGAAAAAAGTCAGTAGTACTGTTAGTTCAGAATCTGAATGCTGGGCATCATGATGCAGCCCTGTATTCCCAGCACTCCAAAGGCTGAAACAGGATGGTGCGAGTTTGAGAATGGCCTGGGAAACAAAGTGAACTCAAGGCCCATGTGAACTGCGTAGTGAGATCCTGTCTCAATAAATGAACCCCTAAATAAATAAATATAAAATCTGATGAAGAACACTTGAAAGTGCATTCTAATATACTGTATGAATTTAAGAGCAACTATGCTCTATACTCTAATTTTCAATTTAGAATTAAGATATTAAGGTTTAGCTCTGTTATGAGAAATTAATGAATTATTGAATAGAAAATAATTTTGCAATATGAAACACCGAGTTTAAATAACAGTCCACTCTTGGAAGAATAAAGTAAATGTCTTACAGTCAAAATCTGAAGTAATATTTTAGTTTTATCTTAACTAGCTAAACTAATATATGTTCATGGATCTGACTTAGTTGATCATTTAGGCATCTTGCACAATACTAACTGCAAATAATTATCAACTTTAAACAGCATATGTTTACTATTAGTAAAAATGAAAATGTTTATTTTAGGAGCAATATGTTGTAAAACAGCACAACTGAATTTTAGAGAATGATATTGTACTCTGAGTAAGACATCATGACAGTGTTAAGCATTGACAGGATAGAAGCATGCAATAGTAAATTCTACAAACTAATAAGAAAAAGAAGTAAAACACAAATATAAAGACTCGTAGTTCTAAAATTCTCTGAAAAGTTCCCTCTTTGAATGTATAGGTATGTGTAAAGCTGTTCTCAAGTGAAAGTTACCAAATTTTCATAGGACTTAGTTCTTAAATTTTGCTAAAATTGACTAATATTGTCTACTATTCAGCACCAGATATCCTGTAATTCATCATAAAGTATTGGATAATATACATTAATGCATGTGGCAATAATATGGAAACAATTTGAACTGGGTAGAATAAAACACATAAAATAATTGTTCTAATTTGATTTGTAGCATAGATTTACACATATACCTTCATACACTAGAAGCTGCCTTCCAGAAATGTGAAGTCTAGCTCAGAGAGCCCCTGACAAAGGACCTGGGCCTGTGCTCCAATAGCTCAGTGGAGAGAGTGCACACAGGACACACAGTGAGGCTTCGGTTACAAGGGTATTTTCCTCAGCACAGGCAATGGTAAATGCCCCGGAAAAATGAAGGTCTCCTTAGGCTCCAGATCTCTTGCATACAATGTGATCTTTTGGATTACAGCAGCATTCCTTCAAATATGATGAATGGTGAGAAAGAATGTACGTTATAAATTTCCTCAGGCACTTTTCTCCACATTCATTTTACACTTTCTGGTCTGTCACACAATTTTGTCACGTGTTTTGTTAAGTATAAGAGGTAGATTCGGGCTGTTGAGATGGCCAGTGGTCTAAAGCACCTACTTAGAACAAGCTAATCTAAGCAAAGCACAGGGACCGCGGTTCAATTCCCCAGCACCACATGCCAGCCAGCCCCGCCCCCTGGTGGGCTGAGCTGACCACACACACACAAAATAAATAAATATAAATAAATAAATAAATAAATAAAAATTAAAAAAAAGAGGTAGATTCACTTTCCGTATTTTTTATAATTGAAGCAGAATTATTTTGAGTTTCATTTGCATGTAAATGAAGGACTATCATTTGACGAATAGATAGGCAACAACTTATTAACATTTTAAAGACCTTAAGGAAAGACAAAACTGACTGGTAGCAGCCTCTAGCAGCTGAGATTGAGAAAAGAAGGAAGGAGCTTTTAGTGTTAGCCACAGTGTTTATTCAGCTTTATCAATATTTCTGCAGCAGATAAATTGAAATATTACCATTCTTTAATCATAAGTAGTAAGGAATTTGTATCTATATTTAGAAAATATTTGAAAAAATATCATAGTATATTATTGTTTTAAATATACCATTTATTGTCTCTTTCACATCAAACGCTACATTAAGCATATTTTATGAATTGCATCATTTTAACCCTGTTGTACCGGTACTAGTTCAATTTTAAAAGCGTCTCTGCTTGCTCCAGGTTACATAACTGTTTGGTGATAAATTTGAAGTTGGAATGAAAGTTTTCCTAGCCTCTCCTTCATCACTTCCTTTGCCAATAAGAATGTTAAGATGAAGAGAATTGATGAAAATATATCACTCCATAAAAAAATTTCAAGGAATTGAAGAGTAAAATTATTTATGGAACATACAGCTGTTGTATTTCTAAAATTTAAAATATTTCATCTTCTAATATACATTCATCCTGACATTCAAATGATACACACAGGATTTCAGTTAAGTAATATACTTTTTCTGTACCATTCTGATCTGCAACTTTATGTCAAACATAGTATTAGGTATAATGTCATTTGGAAAGTAAAGCAATACAATTTGCTATTTAGAATGTGT
>NW_004524715.1:5142022-5143699 GCF_000260255.1 Octodon degus
ATTATTATTTTTTTTGCAGTACTGGGGATTCAACTCAGGACCCTGCACTTGCCAGGCAGGTGCGTATTCTATCTCCCAGGCCCTTACTTTGGTATGTGTTTTTTACCTTAAAAGGTAACAGTTTAAATTAAAAATGGAAGAGAGTTCATTTATTTAGTAGTGTTTCACATAGAAAATGATATGCCAATAGACTTGTGTGTTATTTAATATTTTTATGCTAACACAATTGACTTTCAAAAACTTAGTGGAAGGAACTTTTTGAATAATAGCATGCCCTTAAAATGTTTATCAGTTTATATTTTCATTTTGTTTTTATTTTTACCTGTTGATTTTCAACCCAAAGTTTTTGCAAATTATAAGCCAAAGGCTTATCTTCAACACTGTACACATACAAGATATATAGAATATCGAGTTTTTGATTCCTAATGCTTTGAATGTAAGTTTAATCTGAACTGAATCCCATTCTCTAAGTCTTAACTTTCTAAGTAAAAGTCCCAGCCCTACATCTTAGAATAGTTCTTTATTATTTTAGAAATTTTTGAACTATCTCAGTCCATCTCTCTTAAAGAGAGTCTTACGCAGTGGTGCCTGAAATTTTATTTTAATTTATAATGGGATTTTATAAACTTAATATTGAAATAAATTATTAAAAATTTATATCATTTACAAGCATTTAATGAGGCACAAGTTTCATATATTAAAAATATAGGAATGAAAAGTTTTATGTATAAAACTTCTATATGAAAGTTCAACCTAAAATAATATTTTTAAGACAAGGAATCACTCTAATACTGTTTTATAATTTTGAATTACAATGGCCACTGCACTCAATGCATGGTCATTTGTGGAGAGCAGGTGAATGTGACATTTAAATAATTAGGTTATAATAATGATAGATAAATTAACAGTATAGTAAGATTAGTGAGGCAAGAAAATAGAAAAATAGTGTAGTACATGACAAAGAAAATGAATGCAAGAACTCAGGACGTAATTTGGAATCCACATCAAATGCACAGAACTTAGATTTACTATTATGCTTGTGTTGTTCTGGTAAATATTTTGATGCAGTTGCTTCAATATCTTGCACAATCATGTAGCTCTCGATTCCCTTTGTTTTGTTTTTACAAACATATTGAAGCACCTGAAAATCAAATAGAAATTTCAGTCAACACCTTCACCATCTGTTTTCTGGGCACTGAGAGCAATTTTCTAATATTCTGCACTTGGAAGAAAATTCTAACTTTATTAAATTTTCTTCAAATTGCATCACACACAACGAAATGGCCCCAAATTGTCACACTGAATGTGACACTTATATTGTACACACTTGGTTCAGAATACTTAAAATTTAGTTAAAAATAAATACCATAAAACTGTCAGTTACTGGTTATGACTTTCTTTATAAAAAAAAGCAAAACATATTAAGGGAGCATATAACAGTCATTTGAAATTTATTTTATATTTCTTTGTGCTAAAATATATTAAACTCAACGTAATGCATTTTGAGAACTATACTTATGTTACTGACAATAAAGTACATATCTTTATATATTAATGATTATGCATATTAAACACTATAATTTTATATCACATATTTCATTACTCTAAAACCGTTTATGCTTTTTTATTTGTGCGGTCCTTTTTTTTTTTTTTTTTTTTTTTTTTTTTTTTTTTTTT
>NW_004524715.1:5143799-5147251 GCF_000260255.1 Octodon degus
TTTTTTTTGGCAGAACCAGGGATTGAACTCTGGCCCTTGCTCTTGCCAGGCAAGCGCTTACTCTAGTAAGCCATCTCCCTGGCCCCAAGTACTCTTTTTCAAGGGAACCACATTCTATTTTTTAAAATAGTAAACAAACATACACTGAATATATTTATTGATAAGCTCTAGGCATGAATATTATTAGTAATGATAGCATGTTAGGACTTTGTAACTTTTTTTAAAATTTAATTAATTTATTCTTTTGCTGGGACCAAAAATTGAACTCAGGCCCTTGTGCTTGCCAGGGTAGTGCTTACTCTACTAAGGCATCTCCCCAGCTCTAATTTAATTTAATTTTATTTTGAAGAGTTAAAAAAAAAAACAAAAACAAATAGCAGAAACAAAGACAGAAACATGTAACATTCTTATAAAGTAATAGCATTGGGTTTATTCAGTACGTTTATTGGAGAATTTTCTGTGATCCCAAGATCACAAATATAATAAAATAAAATAGAATAAAACAAAACAAAACAAAACAAAATAAAATAAAATAAAATACAACAATCGACTAAAGACAGAAGACTCCTCTAAAAGTACTTCTATTTAAACATAGGAATTTAAGACATGAAATCTCTCACATTAATGATACAGTCCTCAGTGATTTTCATGCTTCAGAGAAATGCTTCAGAAACATGAATGACACTTAAATATGTACATCTATATAGATACGTGCATCCTTAAATAACCAGACTTTCTGTAGCTCTACTATTTTGATCAGTCTTTTAGGATTCTGGGGCATTTAACTTTGAAGACTACTATCATAGAAGACTTCAAGAAGGGAAGTGTAAGAAGCTCTGGGAGATAAAGAGTTAAACATTTTCTATCTGAATGATTGATATCCAAATTCTTTATTTTTACACATATTTAATAACTTATTAAGACTTTTTGTATAGAAGTTTTGCAATAGAATGGACCCTAAACATATACCATTAATTCTACTTGTGAATTCTGTATTTGTAACTTAACTACTGTCTGAAGTTTACTTTAGCCCCCAGTGACAGCATTATTAGCCTTTTTGCAGTCGTTTGCAGATATTTTAGAGCAGTGTAAACTTTGGAACCTGACATGTCCGTTTCAGCCTTCTTATTGCAGATCCGATATTATGGGCAGTTTTCCTTTCAATGTTATAGGGCTACAATAATCACATTTTTGTTTTCTTCCTTATTATTCTGTGTTTTAAAATTCTTCAAATACAGCGCTGAAGTAAGGCATAGAACACCAAAGTTCAACAAGGCTGTGGTTAGTTTATGGAAAAAGTATACGTGTGTCAGTTAAACTTTAAGTGAGAGTTATTCAGCTATTGGCCTTGATTTCCATTCTTGTGCATTCAGAAAAAGGCAGTAGAAATGACTGACCTGTAGGTTTGGGCACCCTGTAATGTTCTGATGTCGCATTGTTGGCATTCCCTGAAACTATGAGAGAGATGTGAAGAGGCTGCACCGGTACCCACCGCTTCTACAGGCACTCTTCTATCATGATATGAAAACTGATGACTGCATGTTATTAAAGAATATTGAAGAAATTGAAGGGAATGAAACGCAGTAAAATGCTAGATTATAAATCAGTGACAGCACTAAATGCCAGGAAACCACTGAGCAAATATGATTCTCGTTTACCTCTGATGTGAATGAACAGTGCTCTCACCATTTTGTGAGAGCAATTGGAATTTTCTTAAAGAATGAACAGTTATTTTTTTTAGTATGACCAAATAATCACTCTCATTGTATTCATTCAACTGAGTTAAAAATTTATGCTTGAAGAAAAGCTAAACATGAATGTGTTGAGTAATATTTTCACCACCACAAATTCTTAAAAAACCCAAGATGTCATCTTAATTACATGTATAAATAAATGATGCTACATCATGCAGTGGATATGAGATGACAAGATGAAGTATCCTTTACTCAATAAAGTGACATGGTGTCATCTTAAGTGTCTATATAGTGAGAGAAGATAATCTAAAAAGGATATACAGTGTACATTAGTAATTACATGATATTCTAGAAAAGGTAAATTCGTGGAGAAATTAAAGTGATCAATGGTCTCCAGATTTTAGGTGGAAGGAGAAAGGAAAGAATAAGTGGAATAGAGGAGATTTCTAGGGCAAGGAACTTATTCAATGAAATATTACAATGACAGATAAATGTCATTATTTTATTTTAAACTTGAAAAAAGAACTATGGAAGACCAGGTTTTCAATGCTGATGAGACTGGTTTCTTTCACAAGGATGTTAGCAAACTAATCTTTATTAACATAAATGCCATTTATTTGTCTGAAGAATTGTGATCAGAAGCTCTGCTCCCACTTGGCACAAAAGTTCAATATTTGCTAATTCAGGTTTTACAGGAACTATTCTATCACAACTATCCAAATAAGGCTAAGTAACTAAAGGTACATTGTGCATGCATTTAATTTTACCAATAGGTCATTATATATGCTGTTTTAAGTATCTAAAAAAAATGCAGCGATTTTGCAAATCTACGCAGAAATTCTCTCTCCCAATCTTTTATATACTCATATTCAGTATGTATTGTTTGATTTCACACCACAGCAGTATTCTACATAATAAATTAAATTGTCGATTTAAAATGATGGAAAAAGAGTCAATCAGTGGTAAATCGACAAGAAACTGCAGCTCGTACATCTAACTTCGGTTTACAATTTGTCAAGTGTCACATATTCCCCCAAATTATCATGACAGAAGACAACTGTCAGAAATATGACACTGCTAATATTCACCAAAGAACAGAAAGATTGAGGTTGCTAAAAGAGTGTCACGTACATTTGTATGTATAAGTTTACTGTTGAACTAAATTTATTTACAGAAGTTTCAAAATAAGGGCAAGAGTAAAAGCAAACTGACTTGTCTCTACCAAGTACAAACTCTTAGTTATTTTTAAGGCTCTATAAAAAGAATTGAAGAAGAAATTTTGTTTGTAAAGGAAAAATGACCGTTCTTTTAAAGTCCTTTATGTTATCTACACCTTGTATATATATCCAGGCTACATCCAACCACTTAATCTTGACTACATAGTAGGTGGGACTGTTTATTGTGTTTTGTTTCTAAAATGGATTAGGGGAGGGTAAGCATTTCAAGTCACTGGACAAGGCAATTGCTTTATAATATAGAGGCATGGTTTTAATTTGTGATATTTTCTGATAGAACATCTTCTTTTATTTAATAAATTTATTTAGAAAATCGGTACTGCTCTAAGGGCATAAGAAACAAAGTTGGGGTAGGGAGGTAAGCTAAGTTAGGTGGGGTTGTTGGCAAGTGGGGGTGGTAATGAAGATCACTAGAGTTAAGAATCAGTCTCAGAGAATGTCAGGTTAAGTGATGGGATCATGTATTGGCAGAGAAGGTGCAAAATTCTCAGTTATCAGAGAGAAACAGAGGTCAGGAAGACTC
>NW_004524715.1:5147351-5162520 GCF_000260255.1 Octodon degus
TATTTATTTATTTATTTATTTTTGTGGTACTGGGGATTGAACTCAGGTTTTGCACTTGCCAGGCAAGTGCTTATTCTACTGAGCTATCTCCCTGGCCTCACTTCTTTGTTTTATATTTTTTCATTTCTTTGATTATTTAATTTTATTTTATTGAGAAACAAATAGCAATGATAAAGTTTCAAAATTAATTAATAGGACAGTTTCAATAATTAATACATTGTACATTGTTATCTTCTTAGTTGTTATCCATAGTGCAAGATGCAGACAAGATATCCTGTCCAAACACTATTAGTACAAATCTTTCTTCTCATTGAATTAAGCAAAAGTAGCTCTATATCTATCCTAATCATTCTGTATATACAGATACAAAATGTTCCTTCCTTTGTATTCCTTTTGTTTTTTTTAGTCCTGTTAGAGATGGGTATTTCATTGGCATCTGAATACTATAGCTGTGTGAATTCAGCAAAACAATCCAACACAGTCCAGCAGTCCACAATAGCAATGGGTTATCTGCAGAAGTTGTTGACTTGAGCCTTTCACAGCTCAGCATATTAATATGGCTTTACTTTATATACCTTGTTATTATAATTTTCTGCTGGATGGTTAAGACCAAGATAAAGCAAGGCCTATATAGCAAGAAATGTAACTTCTGTATCTGATAAGGTCAGTCAAGTCCCCCCAGGATTTTTCCTGTGACCCTGTATCACAGTTTGTAGATCCTTTGTCAGTGTCATCCATGTGGATGAGTCACAGTCATTACTTGACCAATTTGCTCTCTGTTTAAGCCTGAGAGAATGTTTTCTCTTCAGGTAACTCTCCTATGCATACTCTAGGACAATGATCACGTTGCTCTGTGGCTCCATAGTTTCCTTGATTAGAAAATTTGGGACACAACTGAGTTACATGATGTTACAGTACAGGTTTTCCTATGCCCTGAGTCTTCCCTGAACTTGAAAGGCTAGGGTCAAAATGTTGCAGCCGGTCTATGTATCTAATTTTTGGTCTGCAAACTTTGGTTGTTATCCCTCCAGAAGAGAAGCTTATTATTGCCCTACAAAATATGCAGGTGGGTTTAATCTCACTATCTGTCTGAATATCAAACATCTTAGGCATAACATTGAACAGGTATTTTCCATCAAGTATTGATATGTTAAACTTTAAGTCCCTATAGAATATGGAGAAAAAAAATTAACAATGAAAATGTTTAAGGAGTATGAATAAACAATTACACATTTTTACACAGAAATTTAGAAATTTAACTATATGTAGCATTGTAGCAGGACATTCCTGTGACATTTTTTTCCCCTGTGTCTTTTTTTTTTATTTACTATCCATTAAAAAAAATCATTCACTTGAGAGACAGTATGGTAATAATTGGTATGTTATGACAAGAAGTACGTATTTAGAAGACCAGAATGACAGGCGTTCCAAGCGTGACCGTTCTATTACACATTACTATCTTCAGTGCAGTTGCTTGGTCCACAGGTATCAGCATACGTAGTCAGGGTGAGAACCCTACCAATTAACTGCTAGTTTAAAAAACCTGCTGATATTTCTCAGGATCATTGAAGTACCCATCCTGTGCATATAAAAGTATGGCTTTGCCCCTGTCATGTTTCCAAACTTTTCTCCTTGACCTCTCCTCGTTGTCCAATCCTCTAGTTCTCACTTTCCTTTTAATTGTGTTTACCTTTCTATTTGCCTTTCCTCTTTTGAGTTCTTATAGTAGGGAGACTATATGATATTTACTCATGTGGGTCTGGTTTATTTCACTTATGGGTATATTTTCAAGTGACATCTACTTAAATAGAAATGTTTCAAGTTTATCATTCTTTATAGCTGAGTAATAATCCATTGTATGAAAATACCACATCTTTGTCCACCATTCCTCATGTGATGGACATCTTGGTTGTTTTCAAGATTTGGCTATCACAAATTGTGCTGCTATAAACATAGGTATACATATATATCACTACAATATGGCATTTTCAGTTCCTCCGGAAAAATTCCCAGCAGGGGGATAGCTGGTATGAATGCGATTACCAGTCCTCGTTTTTAAGGAGTCTCTACACTGTTTTCCAGAATGGTTGCACCAGTCTACATCCCTACCAGCAGTGGAGAAGTGTTTCCTTTTCCCCACCGCCTGTCCAACATTTGTTGTTGGGTGATTTCTTTATGATAGCCACTCTTTCTGGGGTGAGATGGTATCTCAGTATTGTTTTAATTTCCATGTCATAGCTAGCTAATGATGTGGAGCATTTTTTTTCATATATTTATTCGCTTCTTTAATTTTGTCCTCTGAGATGTGTGTGTTCATCTCGGATGCCCATTTCTGAATTGGGTCTTCAAATTGAGGGGCCCTAATATTTGTTAGTTCTTTATAAATTCTAGAGAGCAGACCTTTGTCTGAGTGCTTATTAGTTAAGATTTTTTCAAAATTTGTGGGTTGTCTTCACTTTGTTGTTAATTTGTTTTAACGTGCAAAAACTTCTCAATAAGGGTTGGTCCCAGTTGTTAATTTTTCTAGTATTACCTGATCAATTTGATTTTTTTTCATGAACTCTTTACCTGCCCCTATATCTTCAAGAGTTCCTCATACTTTCTCTTCCAGGAGATATAGTGTTTCTGTTTTAATGTTTAGATGTTTAATCCACTTTGAATTTAGCTTAGTGCATGGTGACAGACCGGGGTCAAGTTTTAGTTTTGGCATGTAGAGAGCCAGTTTTCCAGCACCATTTGTCAAAGAGGCTATCTTTCTTTCAGTATATATGTTGGGCCCCTATGTCAAAGATCTTGGGGATCAGTGTGTTCATAGAGGCCTCTGCATCTTCTCATCTATTCCATTGTACCTCAGGTCTGTGTTTTTGCCTATGACATTCTGATTTTGTCACAGTAATTTTGAAGTATAATTTCAACTCAGGAATTGTAATGCTTCATGCCCTGTCTTTGCCCGGATTGCCTTGCTATTCTAGGTCTCTTCTGGTTTCAAATAAATTTTAGGAAAGATTTCTCTAGGTCTGTGAGGTATGTGGTAGTTTGATAGGGAGTGCATTAAATCTGTAAAACAATTTTGGGAGTATGAACATCTTCATGATGTTGGATCTTCCTATCCAGGAGCAGGGAATATCTTTTCATTTTCTGAAATCCTCTACGATGTCTTTTTTCAGACTACTGTAATTTTCTGTAAAAAGATCTTTGACTTCTTTAGTTAGATGAATTCCAAGGTATTTCATTTTCTCTGGTGCTGTTGTAAAAGGTACTGTTTCTCTAATTTCCCTCTCAGTGCATTTGTTATCTGTGTAGAGGATTGTTATTGACTTGTGTATTGACTTTGCATCCTGCTATGCTTCTGAATTTGTGTATTATTTCTAGTACTTTCCTGGTGGAGTTTTTTTTTATCTTCTAAGTAAAGTATCATGTCATCTTCAAATAATGATAATTTAACTTCTTCTTTACCTATTCTTCTTCCTTTTATTTCTCCCTTTTGTCTAATGGCTCTAGTTAGTAGTTCCAGGACTATATTGAATAGGAGTGGTGATAGAGAGCATTCTTGTCCTGTACCAGATCTGAGAGTAAAAATTTCAGTTTTTCTCCATTTAAAATTACATTATCCATTGGATTGGCATAGATGGCATTTATCACATTGAGGTAGAGGCCTTCTATTCCAATTTTCAGTAAGACGTTGAACATGAATGAGTGTTGGACTTGGTCAAAAGTCTTTTCTGCATCAATTGAGATGATCATGTGGTTTTTAGATTTTGCACTATTGATACAGTATATTACATTAATAGATTTTTGAATATTGAACCATCCTTGCATCCCTGGGATGAATCCTACCTGGTCATGGTGTATGATTTTTTTGATGGTTTGTTATATTCTATTTTCTAGGATTCTATTAAGGATTTTTGTATCAACATTCGTGAAGGAGACTGGCCTGTAGTTGTCTTTCTTAGTTGTGTCTTTTCCTGGTTCTGCTATCAGTATAATACTTGCCTCCAGGAATGATTTTGGGAGAACTGTTTCATTTTCAATTTCCTTGAAGAGTTTAAGGAATACAGGGCTTATATCTTCTGTAAATTTCTTCTAGAATTCAGCTGTGACTTCTTCGGGACTTGAACTTTTGTCGGCAGACTTTTTATTACATTTAATATTTCATTGGCTGTTATTGGGTTATTGAGAGATGTTATATCTTGTTGATTCAGTTTTGGCAATTTGTACCTTTCTAGGAATGTGTACATTTCATTTGTATCTTCTGTTCTGTGAGTGTAAAGATTCTCAAAGTATCCATTGATAATCTTCTGAATTTCCAAAGAAGATTTATTTCTTATTGCTTTTTCATTCCTTATTGCTTGTATTTGAATTTTTTCTTTCCTCTTTTTGATGAAGTTAGCTAGGGGCTTATCAATGTTATTAAATCTGAGAAAGACCAGCTTTTTAATTTGTTAATTCTTTGAACTGTTTTCTTCATCTCAATTGAATTAATTTCTACTCTAATCTTTATGATCTCTTTCTGTCTTTGGTCTCTAGGTTTGGTTTGCTCTCCCTTTTCTAGATGTCAGAGGTGTGGCATTAGGGTGTCTATTTGTTCCCATTCTGTTTTCCTAATGTGTGAGTTCACAGCTATAAATTTCCCTCTAAAAACTGCTTTCTTTGCATCCCATAAATTCCGATACATTGTGGTTGAATTTTCATTGAATTGTAGATATTGTTGAATTTCTTGTTTAACTTCATCTGAAACCCATTGATTTCTGAGTAGAGTGTTTTTTTAATTTCCATGAATTTATGGGATTTTTCTCATTTCTTTTATCATTTATTTCCAGTTTCACTGCTTTGTGTTCTGATAAAATGCATGGGATAATTATTGTTTTCTTGCATATACTGAAGAATGACTTATGGACTAGTATGTGGTCTATTTTGGAAAATGACACATGTGCAGCTGAAAAAAGTGTGTTTTCAGCTGTGATTGGGTGGGACACTCTGCATATGTCCAACAGAGTCCATTTGTTTCAAGCTCTGGTTCAGTTCTGGTATTTCCTTTCTGATTTTTTTTCTGGTTGAACTGTCTTTTTGGGATAGGGGAACGTTAACGTTTCCTGTTAAGATTGTGGTCTTGGATATTAGATTTTTCGGGTCCATTAAGATTTGTTTTATATAGTTGGGGGCTCCCGTGTTTGATGCATAGATATTTATGAGTGTTACCTCTTCCTCTTGAATTTTTCCCCTAACCACTATACATTGGCCTTCTTCATTTTGTTTGATCATTCTTGCTTTGAAGTTGAGACTGTCTGAGAACTGGATTGCTGCTCCTGATTTTTTCGGAGGTGCTGGGCTGTGTAGTATTGTTTTCTATCCTTTGACTTTCAGGCTATGAATTTCTTTACAAGTTAAGTGTGTTTTTTGTATAGAGCATATTTTGGATTTTGTCTCCTAATCCACTGTGATAATCTATTTCCCTTAATTGGTGAATTGAGTCCATTTAAATTGATGGTTATAATTGAAATGTGTTGACTTACAATTGACATGTCATTTACTTGCTGTTGTTTACTCCTTTTTGTCCTGTGTTTAATTTTTTGCCCTATTTATTTGGTTCCTTCTGCTCCGATATGTGGAGTTCTGATCATTTTGGTCTCTTTCTAGAACATCTTTCAGTAGTCTGTATAGGGTTGGCTTTGTCAGCATGAAATTCTTTAGTTGTTTTTTTGTCATGGAAGTATTTCACTTCTCCATCAAATTTGAAATAGAGTTTTGCAGGGCATAGTAGTCTGGGCTGAACTTTATTTTCATAGAGGACTTGAAGTACTCTGCTCCATGCTCTTCTTGCCTTCATGGTTTGTGAAGAGAAGCTGACTATAATTCTGATGGATTTTCCTTTGAATGTGATCTGCTTCTTTTCTCTAGTGGCTTTCAGAGTATTATTCTTGTGCTGGATTTCTGGGATCTTGACTATTATATGTCTTGGTGTGTTTTTGACTGTTTTGAAGTTATTTGGCATTCTTTATGCTTTGCTTACCTGAATGTCAGATTGTTTCCTCATATTTGGGAAGTTTTCTGCTATTACTTCTGCCCATATTTTTTAAATGTCATTTGTATTGACTCAATCTTTCTCATTGATACCTGTTAGTCTCACATTGTTCATCTTTGCATCACCTTGCAGATGATGAATTATTTTTCCTGCATTCTACTTGCCCTATTACTTTTTAAGAGATCTTTTCTTATCTTTTCATTATCTGCACCAGCATCTTCAAGATCTGAAACTCTATCTTCACTCAAATGGTTTTGCAGGCTTGTGATTAAGATTTTATGTTCCTCTATATCTCTTTGACTCTGCTTCATGCGATCTGTTTCTTTCCTGTATTGCTCATTCAAAGAATACATCATTTTTCTAATTTCCTCTATTTTTTAAATCAATGTCTTCTTTAGAAGTAGTTATTAATTCTTTTACTGCAGTTTTTTGCAGATTGGGTTTCCTCTATGTCCTCTATATGTTTCTCCATTTAATTCTTTACTTTAAATGCTATGAATTTGGATTTCTTTTTTTTTATTTCAGAAATTAATTCTGCTCTGAGTTCCTCTATACCTTTCTGCTGTTGTTTCTTTACTTCCAACTCTAATAATTCATACATTTCAGCTGAGCTAGTGTCTCCTACACTTCTTTGGGTGGACTCAAGGCCTGAGATTTTTCTCCTTGTCTTTGTCATTTTGTATAGCACTGACCTCTGAACTTTGGTATAGAGTTTTGTTGAAGTTAGAGCCTTAGCACCTACTGAAATTTGGGTGCCTTCTATTAAGTTTGAGTTTATCCAGTTATGCCTTGCTTGGGTCTAAGTTATGTCACCTCCTTCCTGCTTCAGCACTTGGAAGTGAACTTGTTGTGCCCTTTTGGCACAACAGTAAACCTGTAGTTGCCCTCTGTTGTGCCTGTGGCCCAGAGGTCACAGAGGAGCACAGAAGATCTCCCACATACTAGCCAGGCCTGAGCTTGGGCTGATGTGGTGGTCCCAAAAGTGTCACAGAAATTTTCCTTCCTTTGGTGGGCTTGTGGGCAGAGGCTCTGGAGGGTTAGAGGGGTCCTGAGGCCGAGGGCGAGGCAGAGAGTCTCATTCAAGCAGTGTGCTGAGTTTCCATCCGGAGAGATCCCCTGGGCACAAGGAAGCCAGAAGTTCTCCCACACACTTGCCGGGCCAGGGCTGGACTGGATCTGGGCATCCCAAGAGCATCACAGAAGTTCTCACTCACTCTGTGGGCTCAGGGTTGGAGGCTCCAAAGAGTTGGAGGGGTTCAGAGGGTTCGGCAGAGGGTCTCACTCACACAGTGTGCCTGGGTTTTGGTCTGGAGAGGTCCTGCAGTCGCAGGGAAGCCCTCTTCTTTTATTTTAATGTAATATAAGTAGATATTAATAAAGAAAATAGTAAAAGTACTCTATTTACTTCTATGAAAATTAAAATTAATTCTGTGAGCCAAATAGCTCACAGAATTAAAGTGCCTACAAGCAGACCCAGGCCTGCAGTTCCAGTCATGCCCCCGAGGCACACTGAGATGGCAATTGAGACTGGGCATAGTGGGGCTTGCGCCTGTAATCCCAGCTCTTGGGGGACTGTAAACAAGCAGATCATTACAAGTCAGATGTAATAGTGAGATCCTGAACACCTTGTAGACCCATCCCTAAAATACAAAAGTAAAGAAGGAAAAGAAAAGAGACAGTTAAAACTTAATAGCACTTAAAGTAAACCATGAGTCATCACAATACTTTATAGTATTCAAATACATACATATGTAATTTATAATATCTATATATGGTTTCTTTTTATTTTAATTTTTATTTTAAAGAGAATAAAAATTAAAAATTATAAACTATATAGGATTTCATAAAACATGAGGATAGGAATTCAACAGTTGTTGTTACATTGAACGCTATTGTATTTAAAATAGTTTTTCAAATTACCAGATATAAGCATTTAAAACTGGTCAAAAAGTTGAGCATAGCTGTCCCTTTATATAGACCAGTAGAAATTAGTAGTACACTTAACTTAGCTACCTTATGTACAAGTACATTTTTTCCTCCTTTTTCATTTCCTTTCTCTTTTCCCTCATCCCAGTTGCTCTTTCCTTTTGAGCAGTTTCTTTTCTTTTACAAAAATTTTAGGTATCAGTTGAAAAGTATAAAAATATTTTAGAAAACATATCAAATAAAAAGTAAACATGCAAATGTACATTAAACAGAAAATGATGCAAATATCACAGTAGTCAGGCACTGATCCAACAAGATGACATGCTGAAGCTGTATTAGTTTAACACAATCCAATTTGTATTTCAAAGTAAAGAAAGCTAACAGAAATATTATCCATCACTGAACTTTGATTTAAAAATATCTGCACTTGATGTCTGAGATCAATTAGCAAAGACATCCCAACGTGCATGATCCAAAATAAACATTTACTTACAGCACACATTTTGTACCCTTGTGTCTGTTTATTTATGAGACTATAGTTTATTACCACTTCAAGGTAATAACATGCACACTTTGTTTTCCTCTTAGCCAATGATGAGTTTTATTTATCTCCTAAGCTTTTATTACATAAAATAAATCCAAAATAGAGTATGAGGATCAACAATACAATGTTATAGTAAATCTTTGTGTAAAAGGGCATTTATAAATATTCATGTTTTGTAGCCACATGACAAGAGATCAAGTGTAAGAAGCTGCTTGTCGAAGTGAATCAACTAAACAATAAGATAAATCTTATTAGCACTTAAAGTAAATGATAAGCCATGGCCATATTTTATAATATTGAAATATGTCTGACTGTGCACATAAAGTTTCTTGGTGCACCCTTGGTTTTTTAAAATACTTTTCAGCTTACTTCTAGTTTTGTGATAGCTGTATAGTTTTTCTTTGACAATATGTGTATTCCTTTTAACTTTCATTTCTTAAATGCTTGTAAGCTATGGCAAGGAAAGTGATATATTAGAGACTCCTTTCATAAATTTTTAAAAATTTATTTTATTAATACTTTTAAAAAACATTGTACATGATCACATCATCTAAAATTTGTACCTGTATGTAATATATATTGATTCTTTTTCCCCCAATTCTCTCACCTCTATTCAACCCCTCTTGCAATTTCACTGTATTGCATTTCAAATCAAAACATAACTACGAATCAATGCAGATATATGGGTCCATTTTTACGAAGCACCTCATGCTTTGAACATTGTATATCCTAGTTTCGTTCTCTTTCACTGCAGTATAATTTCTTTCCCTTTCACTGAGTTATTAGATAGACAGATAGATAGAAAGATAGAAAGATAGAAAGATAGATAGATAGATAGATAGATAGATAGATAGATAGATAGATAGAAACATAATCTTTTTTTTTTTTTTTTTTTGGTGGTACCAGGGATTGAACTCAGGACCTTGTGCTTGCCAGGCAAGCACTTACTCCACTGAGCTATCTCCCTGGCTAACACAATCAATTTTTGTTTTGTTATTGTTTAATTGAGTTGTTCCTCTTTCTTCTGTAACAATTATTAGTAAAAATGTCAATATTTTTGTTAATTAAATCCAATTTCAACTTCATTGTGTGAAGTGAACTTCAACTTCACTGTGTATGACAAAGTAGAGCCAACATTTTTAAAATGTGTAAGCATTTTAATAGGTGATGTTTGTTGTTTCCTTTGCTATGTAAAGCTTTTTAATTGGATGTAATTACATTTATTGATTATTGAAAATATTTCATCTGCATGGTCTTTGAGAACTTTCTTACCTATGCTTAGCACTTCAAGTGTTTTATGTATTTTATCTTCCAGCAAGTAATTATTTCTGTTTGAGCACTGAGATATTTTGTTCATTTTGATTTTAGTTTAGTACATGGTGAGAGACATGGGCCTAGATTTAATCTTCTACATTTACATAGCCAATTACTCAGAACCTTTTGTGGAAGAGCTATACTTTCTCCAGCATGCTTTTGACTCTATGTCCAAGATCAAATAGCTGTAAATGCCTGGGCCTGGTTTTGTATCCTCTATTCTGTTTCATTGATCTCTATGCCTGTTTTTGTACAACTATCACCCTCTTTTTACCACTACAGTTTTGAAATGCTGCTTGAAATCCAGACTGAGATTCCTTCAAATTTACTCTTGTTGCTCAAAATTGTTTACATTATTCTTGGTCTTTGGGTACCATATGAATTTTAGCATTGTTTGCTGAGTTCTGTGAGCAAAACTTTTGCTATTTTGATTGGGATTGCCATAAATCTATTTTGAGTCTGTGGATACATTGATAACTTGTGTCAACTTGGGAAATTAGAAGTTTGACTAAGAAGCTCAGCAAGGATCTGAAGTCCTTACTTTGTAAACATCCTCATCCTGTGTAGGATATGTATGAGTGCTACATCTCCCCTAGGGGGTGGTATCCTGCATACAGTATAAGGTAGGCTAATAGGCTTTCTCTTGCCCTGCCCTTTGTGCTCTTGTTGCTTTTGCTATCTTCTGTACCCTTGTGCTTCTGTGCCATCCCACCCTGCTTTAGAGATAACTGATTATGGACTGAAACTTCCCATACTGTGATCTAAAAAATAATTACCTTCCTTAATTTTTGACATTGGGTATTTTGTCTCAGCCAGGAGAGGAAAGGAACCATGGCAGAATTTGCTAGCAGGACTGGGGTCATTCCTGTGATGATGCCTGATGATGTGGTTCAAAAATCTTTGGAATGGCTTGTGGAAAGAAATTGAAAAGGTTTGGAGATGTCCCATTAAAGAGTATTTATGGAATGCATTAGGTTGTTCTGTATGGGAGATTCTAGTCGAATTTCAGAGTTCCAGAATACTGATAAGAAATCTTGCCCACAAAAACCAGGCTTAGGAGGTTTCTCCTAAGAAGAAGGACTGCATTGGCTATTAGATTCCAGATGATGTGGGTTACAGCTTGGCAGAAAGTTTGTCTGTACTTTGTTGGTATCCTGAGACTAAGATCAAGGATAGTGGACTGATTATTCTTGGAGAGGAAATTTAAAATCATTTGGCTGTTGAAGCTGCAGTATGGCTATTGTTGGGGGCTTTTAGCCAGATTTATGCTGTAAATCAATCACACAGAGCCCAGTAGGATGATTTAAAATGGGAGTTTGGCCAGATAGAAAGCTCCAGTAAATATATGGACTACAAAGATAGAGATAAAGAGATTCATATTGCTGAGAAGAAACAGGAAAATGGAGAATATGGCCTGAGGGCATCATAAGAAGCAGTAAGTACACACCCTTTGCAGGCTCGAAATTACAAAGTGAAAGACGTTTTGTTATGAGGAGAAAACAGCAGAGCATCATGTCCTAAAATGGTAGCAGCATAGAAAATTTGTTTCTTAGAATTGAAGTCAGAAGGTCTATCCATCCAGGCACTCAATCCCTACAGCCAAGAGAGAGGAAAGTCTGGCTACTGCTCCAGCTGGCAGCTGACCTTGGTGATATCTATGTAGTATTGGTTTCAAGGGCAGGAAGAATGCAAGAGTTCTTAGGTTTAAAAGGCTTCCACCATGATTTCAGAAGGCCTGGGAGGCCAAGCAGTGTGCCCCTGAGGCAGCAGTGTGTGAAGCTGGGCGGGAGCAGCCTAACATGTAGTGGAGACCCCACAAGTCAGAAAAAGCCAGAAAAGTGGATCATCTAAAGAAAGATGCAAGGAGGGAGTAAAGTAGGTCCAGGAGAAGCTGTGGGAGCTGTAACTACTAGAGGCTTCATAAGGGTGGAGTTATGCAAGCCCTTTGGATCTTACAATGTTCCACAGATTGCTTCAAATGCTGGATATGAAACTGCAGGACTTAGCATTTGCCCGGCTGGACTGTGGACTTGCTTTGGTCCAAAGCTTTTGTATGTTTCTGTTCGTAACTTTTGGAATGAAAATGCTTACTTTGTGCTGTTGAATGTTGGAAGCCTCTAACTTTTTATTTATACTGGGGCTTTCAAGTAAGAGTTTGCCTAAATTTGAGAGACGACTTGTGGTTTGGACTTTTCAGCAATGTTGAAACTGTTAGGATTTTGGCAACTAATTCAGATGGACTAAATGCTTCTTGCAAAAAGGAATGTTTATGAGTCTTCAGGAGAACAGGGGCAGAATTTTGTGGTTCTAATGTTAATAGACCTATTATGTGACTGATTGCCATGTTTCCCAGTGTTGAATTGTGAAGGTTGATCTATTGTATCAATTTAGGAAGTTTAGAAGTTTATCTAAGGGTCATATCCAGGAGCCAGAGCCCTTACTTGGTAAATAGCCTGATGTTGTGCAAGAGATTATGAATGCTACACCCACCATAGGGGGTGGTACCCAGCATCAAATGTAAAGGAGAGAAAGAGGTTGGCTCTTGCTTGCCCATGTGCTCTTGCATTCTTCTGCCACCTTGAACTGTTGGCCCCGTGCCATGCCACCCTGCCGAGGCACCGGCTGATCATGGACTAAGACCTCCACAAGTGGCAAGCTAAATAAATGTTTAGTTCCCTAATTTTTGGTGTTGAGTATTTTCTCTCAGCAAGGAGAGAAAAGTAACCAAGACAGCAATATTTACTGTTTATTCTACCTTTCCACAATCTTGGTTTATCTTTTTTACTTTCTCTTATCCTCTGTCATCTTCTTTTCAGAGTACAATCGTTGTCTTTGTAGAGGTCTTTTACTTTATTTATCAGGTTAATTTTTTTTTTCTTTTTCTGGTAATTCTTTAGTTTTTACTTTTTCTTGAAGCTGTTGTGAACTGTATTATTTGCATAATTATTTTGGGGATTCATCATCATTGTACAGTGAAGTCATTGATTTATGTGTTGATTTTGAATCCTGCTACTTTCATGAATTTGTTTTTAGTTCCAAAAGTCTTTTGGTGGAATATTTTTGGGTTTCTATATAAAACATGATGTGCCCTATCTAAAACAGACCTCGGCATATGACAGTTTGACTTCTTGTTGTATACCTATGTCTTTTATTTGTTTCTCTTGTCTGATTGCTGTTGCTCACATTTCAAGTGCTACATTGAAAAGAATTGATAATAAGGGACAACATGGTATGTCTGTCCTGCAGTCTATGTATAATGCAGAACGCAATGGTCTGTTTTCCCCATCTGCTGATGTGATCTGCAATGTCCCACAATAGGGACAGTTACCACAGCCAAGGGAGCGTGAATCGGCAGGGCCCACAGGCTATAAATCTCAGTGATGAATGTTGTGACTTAGAGTGCAGAGAGGGACAGGAAAACAGAACAAGTAGAGTGATAGATCTTTGGGTAGATTGCATTTACCAGCCATGCCCAGCAGGAGAGGCAGAGTAGAACTCGATAGTCACACAAAATATGAGAATACACAAAAATAGGTCTTAGTGGTCATTTACCATTCCTCTTTCATATCTGTTAGACTACAGTGCTACAAACCCTGGCAGACTCCACTCATTCAAAGGCAGAGAAGAGATTTTTGTTCTCATTTCTCTTTTCTTCATTTTGGAGAAGATTTTTTTTTTTTTACTTTTTTGGGGTTTTTTCTTTTCTATTACTTTTATCTAAATCTATTTTTAACACCTTAACAGGATCCTTCATCTAACTTTTCACTCCTCGTTTTTTATTTATTTTTATATTGAATTTCTTTTATTTCCCCTTCCCTGCCCTCTCCACTTTATTAGCACTAAGCTTTATTAATCTTTAGGTATTTAGTTGTCTCTATGCTTTCATGTTGGAATTCTTTTCTATTATTCATGGTAGCATGGTCATTGCAAGCAGTAGACACTTACTGAATAGCAAGATCTGATTTATTTCACATTTATATTGTACTTGCAGATTTCATTGTTAAAAGTTGTAAAGTGGTAACTTTCAATGGCTCTTATAATATGTCATTGGTTCTGTTTGTTGCTCTTGCCACACTGGCATGGTCTTTGCTATTAATCATTTTGCTGTAACTCAATATCTTTTTTACCTTTGTGTCCTTCACAATAATACAGTTCATTTCCAGAGATCTGGAAAATGGGCCAATTTCACTGAATCCCACCTTCATCAAATTTATGAAAGTGGTTAGAGCCTGGGACAGAGGCAAGGGTCTAGAGACAGTCACGCCCAGAGTACATAACTGGAAAGCAGACATTTACAACACCATCAGCAGTCTTTCCAGTATAATCTATACACAGAAACACACACACACACACACACACACACACACACACACACACACACACATGAAAAATGAGAAAACAAGACAATAAAATGCCTTTAAAAACATCTATAGAAAAAAAATACATCAATAGACTAAGGCAGGCCAAATAGCTTAGTAGATTAAAGTGCCTACAAGCAGGTGCAGGGACTAGGGGTTCGATTTCCGGGCCTGCAACCAAGGCACGCTGAGATGACAATTGAGACTGGGCGTGGTGACACGTGCCTGTAATCCCAGCTCTTGGGAGGCTGTAAACAGGAGAGTCACTACAAGTCCGATGTAGTAGTGAGACCCTGACCACCCTGTAGACTCTTCCCTAAACTAAAAAACTTTTAAAAAATTTTTTAAAAAGACATCGATGGAGAGGACATCAAAACTGAAACAGCTAACCTATACAAAGTAATAAATGATGAGACAGAAAAGCAAATAAAATGTGCTTGCAGAGCTTAAAGTGGTATAACTAAACATATAACAGCAGCTCTACCTTAGTATTTGAGGACCACCCATATCATTTCCTGTAACTGTATTCATTTATATTAACTTGCAGTGTATCAGTGCCCACCTTTTCCACATCCTCATCAGCATTCATTAACTTTGTTACTAATAGCCGCCCTCCCTGGCTGGAGTAACACTGCACTGAAGTTTTGACTTGCATTTCCCTGGTGACTACTGATATATGGCAATTTTCATATACCTGTTGGTCATTTGTATTCCTTCTTTACAGAAATATCTATTTAGATTTTTTTCCTATAGTTAGAAAACAGAAAGATTTTATGTTAATTTTTTATATGACAGAAATGATAACTACCAGGCGTGGTGTCACACACCTGTAATCTTATTACTCTGGGAGACTGAGTCAGAAGGATTACTGTGAGCTGTAGACCAGCCTGGGCTACAAAGTAAGTTCAAGGTCAGCCTGACCTACATAGTACATCTCTCCCTCCCTCCCTCCCTCACACATACACAAAGATAAGTATAGCTATTACTGACCTTGTTATCTAGATT
>NW_004524715.1:5162675-5179894 GCF_000260255.1 Octodon degus
TCAGCCTGTTTACAGCCTCCCAAGAGCTGGGATTACAGGCATGCACCACCACACCCAGTCTCAGTGGTCCTCTCAACCCACCCCAGGGGCAGAACTGGCATGGCAGGCCCAGAGATCAAACCATGGGTCCTTGCGCCTGCTTGCAGGTGCTTTAATCTGGCTGGCTCGTAAATATTTAAAAGTTTGAAACAAATAATAGTGCTCGCTTCAGCAGCACATATACTAAAATTAGAACAATCCAGAGAAGATTAGCCTGGCCCCTGAAAAGGATGACATGCAAATTGGTGAAGCATTCCATATTTTCAAAGTAAACCAAATCCACATGTGTAAATATCATGTAGTCTCCCTAGTGTAAGAACCTGAGAAATAAAAATTGAAAGGCATAATGCAACTAAAAGGAAAGCAAGAATTTAAGGATTAAACAATGAAGAAAGGGCAAGGAGAAAAGCTAGGAAACAAGGCAGGAGTGAAACCATACATTTATATACACTAGATAGTTAAGGCAATGATCCTGAGGATCTCCATCAGGGTTTTGAAACCAGCAGTAAATTGGTAAGAGTCTCACCCTGACTAACTGTATGTGCTGATAGCTGTGAACTAAGCAACTGCACTGAGGATAGCAATGTGTAATAGAAGGGTCACGCTTGGAATGCCTGTCATTCTGGTCTTGTAAATATGCACTTCTTCTCATGTCAAATCAATTCTGCTATACTGTCTCTCAAGTAAATGTTTGTTTTTTTAAAAAAAAGGTAATAAAAGAAAATAAGAGACAGGAACATAAAAGAAAGGAAGAAACAAATAATGATCATAATTCAAGTAGCCACTAATTTTTTTCTGGACTATTACCATATATCAACCATTTTGGAACACAAAGTATCCCTTATTTAAGTTTTATCAAGGAATTGCCTATATGATCTCTCTGTCATTTTGTAAGTACATCAATTGAGGAGTAGACAAGAAAAATATTACAGTGTATGAGTCTTAAATTATGCCCATAAAAACACAAAGAAAACTGAGGTAAATTTGAATACATTCATAATAGAAGTTCATTCATTGAATAATGAGTATAAGGAAATATTTTTTTTCTAGGTGTTATAATTAGTTCTCATAGAATTGAACCAACCAAAGAAAGGAAAGCAGTAGTAAATTCAACAGTTTCTCCCCTTGGGCTGCTAGACAAAACTTACATTTTTCTCATTAGATGTAGTTGAAATGAACTTGAAATGGATCTTCAGCAGCACACTTAGGTTGCAGTTAATTAAAGCTAAGTTCTGACTGAGTCAAATAATCAGTGAACCCTGTCCTACATTCATTGTTCTGGAGAGGAAAGAAGAAGCAGTTCTTAAGAGGATGGGAATGAGTGACTATGTCACTTTTGCAATATACCAATTATTTTAGATTTTCTGTCTCTGTCTTGAAATCTAAGCTTTTTTTAAAAAAAGTTATCTGGCTTAAATTCATGGTCTTTAGTACCATGTGGTGTGGATTCACCTCCTATAGTCAGATTTGCAATATTCAGCAAGTACCCTCCTGCTATCAAAGGATGAAGACAGATATTCTTTAACCCCCTACAGGTGCCAGCCTGCAGCTGGCTAGAGATACAGGAAAGAGAAGCATTTTCAATTAACCTTATAGCCTAGATTACAAATACTGGTTGAATTTAATAAATATTGAACATTGATGGGGCTTTGAGACTTTCCAGGTTATTTTTAAAATAAAGAGAAAAAAAAAAAAAGAAAGAAACCAAGAAACAATAGACTGATTTTCTTGGAGGTAGAAGAAGAGAAAAAAAGATGTGTGAGTGGGTTTAAACAAAAATTAAAATTGCATAACTTAAAGAAAAATAAAATCAGTTTATGATTATATGCCCTGAGTCCTGACACTGTTATTCATAAGAGAAGTATGCAGTAATCATGGAAGAACACCAGCAGTAGAAAGGGAATTCCCCAACCCACTCTAATCATTGAATGCAACTTAATGAATAAGTATAAAGGGACTTTGTTTCTTCCTATGAGAATGCTCTCTGACATACTCTTATTTTGTTTTTTCCTGCTGAACTCTTAGATGATTATTTTGTGAATATGGTCGAATATTTACTAAGCGGTGGGTTCTTACAGGGATACAATGCTAACATTAAATGTACTAAAGAGATTTAAAGTTTCACAGGGATATTCCTATATGAAGCCAAGCCTAGGTTTCTGTTCTAGCTGAAATTGTCAGTTACATTGTGTCCCACACAAATTACCATAAGAAGTTCCAGTTCAAAATTGGTTCCTGTGGTTGTCTACTTACTCCCTGGGTGGGAAAAAGAGCATATGGATAAGAAGAAATGGCAGCCTGTTATTCACCTCTAATGAGTATTGAATGATTTACATAATAAGAACACATCCAGGGAGATATAAATAACCTAAAAGCCGAATACATTACTCTTTTGAATTTGGTAATGAATTCACTTGACTCCTTACCTAATGTTATCATTTGCTGAATAAATACACCACATCCATGAATATATACATTATTATATCAATGTTTTTGGTAGGCAACCCAAGAGATTATGTGTTTTCTTAGTGATATAGAAACAGCAGAATAGTATAAGAACCGAATTAAAGCTCCTATCTGAGAATTTCATGTGTTGATCACACTCTAAAAAGCAACCCCCCCTTTCTTAATGCCCTTGCTTGTCTGTGGAAGATAAGGCTCTTTGAAACTATTACTGTTCTGTGGTATACATCATCTATCTGAATTATACGTGACACCAGCACTTGGAAGGTATTCAAAGCATAACCACAAAGTTAAGTATTTCACCTTGATGAATTCTTCCTTAGGGATAATTCTGTTGAATATTTTTTTTTTCATTTTCAGGGATCTTATTACGTTTTGTGATTTATTTTAATTGGCTCCAGAGATCTCTAATGGCCAATACTGGAATTGTATATACGTATGCAATTACATTTTAAAAGACCCTATAATAATGGCCTACAAAATGCACTGGATTAAAAAAAAAAAAAACAGAAAAATAGCCTAAACACTTACTACTTTTTTCAAATTTCAACTGTGTCATTTCCTCAGAGCCCTGCATAATATTAGACATTGTAGGTATTGAAAAACCTGAAAATAAGTATAATTGTACAAACAAATCTATTGTTCTCTATGACATTTGTTATATCATTAAATAATAGCTTTCATTCCAGCATGGATGACTCACAGGTGTTATTTTTTATATTTGTATATTACTCTTGGGATGGCTTCTATATTACTTAAACAATTTTGAAAATATTCAAAACAATTTTAAGTGTTTTTCAAAATTTCAAACTACTCCATGTACTTTTTTGAAAAACATTCTCACAAGCTTTAACAGAGAGCACATTGGCCAAGCAATGGCCGTGACTCATCCACATGGCTGACACTGACAAAGGTTTTACAATCTGAGGTACAGGATCTCAGGATAAATCCCGAGGGGATTTCACTGACCTTATCAGACTCAAAAGCTAAAACTCTTGTTGCACAGGTCCTGCTTTACCTTGGTCTTAACCATACAGCAGAAAAGTATAAAAACAAAATATAAGAAGTAAAGCCATGCTGTTATGTTGAGCTGTAGGGGACTCGGGTCAACAATTTCTGACTTTGCCAGTCAAGCGGAAGACTCAACACTATTATGGGCTACTGGACTCTTTTAGAATATTTTGCTGAGTTTACGCACCTATAATATTCAAATAATGGAACTTAACAACAAAAAGGGGATGCAGATGAATGTTCCATTTTGTATCTGTGTATTCAAATGGCTGCGATCAATATACAGTTACATTCTCTCAATGAATAGAGGGATTTGTTCTAATGGTGTTTGTAAGTAGGATATCATGTCTGCATCTTGTACAGCAATTAAGCACTAGGAAGAATGTATGCAATGTGTTAATTATTGAAACTGTCCTACCAGTTTGGTTTGGAACTGTCTCAATAAACTTTTGTTGAGACAAAACTTTGCTATTTGTTTCTCAATAAATTTATGGAAAAAATAAAAGATAAAAAATAAATAATATAAAATAAAAAAACAAAATACCCTTCTCTGACAAAACTAATCAAAAAAAGGGAATACAAATGAACAACCATTTTATATCTGTATACTCAGGATAGATATACAGCTTCATTGTATTAATTCAGTGAATAAAGGTTTGTTCTAATAGGTTTTGAGACAGGATATTAGGCCTGTATCTTATACAATGAATAACCACTAAGATGACAATATGCAACATATTAATTATTGAAAATGTGCTAGTAATCAATTATAAAACTGTCTCATTGCTATATGTTTCTCAATAAAAATATATTTAAAAATGCAAAAAAAAATTCAAACTACTTGAAAACTGCTTAACCCATAAAAACACTAGGACTGCCTTGTCAGTTTACGAGTTGGCAAAATTTCGTATTCATACAAAAGACCACTTGCATTTGCATAAATCCACATCATTAAATATTATTTTTTAATCTATTAAAAAATATTTATTTGGTACAGGGTCTCACTATACAGCACTGATTTGTAGTGATTCTCCTATTTCAGCCTCCTGAGTGCTAGGATTACAGGCATGCACCACATGCTGAGCTTCAGTAGCCAGCAGGCATGTCCAGGACAGACCCATATAATATAATTTTTTAAAAATTGGGGCCAGGTAGATAACTCAGCGGAATAAGTGCTTGCCTGGCAAGCACAGGGTCCTGAGTTCAATCCCTGGTACCGCCAAAAAAACTATTTTTTTATAGTAAAGTATTATTATAAAATATTGTTGCTTTAAAATTAAGTGAGTTAATAATAAGATTTGTTTAGCCTAGTGGTATGAAAATTAGCAGCATACTTTTGGTTGCATAAAAGCTGAAAACAAAAATTAAAAATCATAACTTTTTCATGCCTAAATTTCTGAAACATGGGGATACATTCAAATGTTCAAGATAGTTTATTCCTTTGTTGAATGTGTATTACCGTACCAAACCCATCATCAAAACCATATAGTACTTCTTATGTTTACACATAAGTCCAAAAATCTAACCATATACAACCTTGAAGCAGGACAGTCCCACAATATTCCTTTTCTTGTCTCCGGCCTTCATTCACCACCCCCTTCTTTTTGAACAATCATCTACCCGAGAGACTTCATAGCAGCAACTGGCATGTCATGACAAGCAGCCCATATTCAGAAATCCAGAATGACAGGCACTCCAAGCATGAAACTACTATTACAGATTACCATCTGCAGTGCAGTAGCTTAGTTCACAGGTATCAGTATATATAGTTAGTCAGGGTGAGAATCTTTCCAATTAACTGCTAGATTAAAAAAACTTCTGGAGATTCTCAGGATCATTGCCTGCCCATCTTCTACATATAACTATATGACTTGACATTGTCATGTTTCCTAGCTCTTCTCTTTTCCCCCTCTTGATTAGTTAGTCCTTGAGATCCTGCTTTCCTTTTACTCTTCTATTATAGCTTTCTATTTGTATTTCTTCTTTTGAGTTCTTATACTAGGGAGACTATACGACATTTACACATGTGTGTCTGGTTTATTTCACTTATGAGTATATGTTCAAGTGGCATCCACTTCAATATAAAGGCTTCGAGTTTATCATTCCTTTTTTTCTTTTTTTTGCGGAACCATGGATTGAACTCAGGCCCTTGTGCTTGCCAGGGAAGCGCATATTCCACTGAGCCATCTCCCCGGCCCGAGTTTATCATTCGTTATAGCTGAGTAATACTCCCTCATGTAAAAATACCACATCTTTTTCAACCATTCCTCAGGTGATGGGCATCTTGTTTGTTTCCAAGATGAAGTATATAATTCTTTAGGCCTATTTTTTAAAAATATATTCTAATTTTTAAATGTTTTTTCATCATATTCTATAGGGACTTAAAGTTCAACATATCAATACTTGATGAAAAATACCTGTTCCATGTTATGCCTAAGATGTTTGATATTCAGACAGATAGTGAGGTTAAGCTTAACAGCCCTAGGTTGTATGGTAATAACAGTGAGCTTGTCTTCTGGATGGTTAACAACCTAAGTTTGCAGACCAAAATGAGAGAAAAAGGAGGGCCACAAGGAAAGCCAACATTTTGAACCTAGCCTTCCAAGGTCACTTAAGACTCAGGACATATGACAAGTTGTACTGTGACATCATGTAACTCGGTAGTGTCCCAAATTTTCTGATCAAGTCGATTATGGGGCCAAAGAGCTAAGTGATCGATGATGTAGAGTGTACCTAAGGAGAGTAACTTGGAGAGAAAACATTCTCTCAGGCTTTCACAGAGAGCACATTGGCCAAGCAATGGCCGTGACTCATCCACATGGGTGACACAGACAAAGGTTTTACAATTTGAGGTACAGGATCTCAGGATAAATCCTGAGAGGATTTCACTGACTTATCAGACCCAAAAGCTACAACTGGTGTTGCATAGGTCCTGCTTTACCTTGGTCTTAACCATATAGCAGAAAAGTATAAAAACAAAGTATAAGAAGTAAAGCCATGCTGTTATGTTGAGCTGTAAGGGACTCAGATCAACAATTTCTGACATTGCCAGTCAAGCAGAAGACCCAACACTATTATGGACTACTGAACTCTTTTAGAATATTTTGCTGAGTTTACACACATATAATATTCAAATAATGGAACTTAACAACAAAAAGGGGAAGAAAAAGAAAGGTCCATTTGGTATCTGTGTATTCAAAGTGCTTAGGATAGATATATAGTTACATTCTCTTAATGAATAGAGGGATTTGTTTTAATGGTGTTTGTAAGTAAGATATCAAGTCCCAGTCTTGTACAGCAATTAACCACTAAGAAGAATTTATGCAATGTGTTAATTATTGAAACTGTCCTACCAATTTGGTTTGAAACTCTCTCATTGCTATTTGTTTCTCAATAAAATTATGGAAAATAAAAAAAAAACATATAGTAACATAAGTAATTGAAATGTCTATTATGACAGAATATCTTTTAAAATAGCATTTATTCTTCAGGGATAAGCAAAATTAAATGTCAATTACTAATACACAGTGTTTAAAATGCATTAATTCTTTAAGGAAACATATACACTTATTCCACTAGGAAAAAGTTTCCATTCTGTACTAATAGAAGAATTTCCTTCCACTGATATTCTCAATGTGTAAATTTATGCTTTGAATTATATTCATGACATCGTTTCAGGATCTCTGTTTGGTTGACCAAAAATTCAGTTTAAGACAAGTTAAAAATGTTTGGCCGAATAGCTCAGTGGATTAAAGCACCTTCAAGCAGGTGCAGGGGCCAGGGGCCTGCCATGCCAGTCCCACCCCCAGGACATGCTGAGATGGCAATTGAGACTGGGCGTTGTGGTGCTCCTCTGTAATTCCAGTGCTTGGGAGGCTGTCAACAGGCGGATCACTATGAGTCTGATCTAGTAGTGAGACCCTCAACACCCTGTAGGCCCTTCCCTAAAAAATACAAAAAGAAAGAAAAAGAAAGAAAGAAAGAAAGAAAGAAAGGAAGGAAGGAAGGAAGGAAGGAAGGAAGGAAGGAAGGAAGGAAGGAAGGAAGAAAAAGAAAGAAAGAAGAAAGAAAGTAGTTGGAAAAGTCTTTCACTCAGATGACAACTGAAAATACTGACAAAGCTTTGCATTTCAATTTTGAGCATAAACGGCATATAGGCTTGCAAGTAATGAAGGACAGAAGCACTTTTGTAGGGATGCAATCTACGAATAAAGGCAAATGCATTAGTTGAGGTGAAGAGTCATGTGTCTTTTGCCTTTCAGGCATTTCAGAATGCCCATTCCCCAGAAGAGGACCACTACAATTCAAGTGGGAACTAGAATTCCATCGTGTTTGTGCAGGATTAAGTATAGTGAAGTCTGCAGCCATTGCAGTAGGCAGAATTTGAAAGATAGAATATTAGCAAAGAGAAACAAAAGTGAAGGAGCCCTCAAACATATGTCCTAAGCCTTAAATCCTTGTTGATGGTCAACTGTGTGTGAATAGGAGTCTAGAAAGCTTTATGGAAAAGACTGAAAAAAATTAGCTGAAGGAAGGGCTTAACTGAAAGACTGAAAGAACTGAGATCAAATTTTAATTGCTTTCCAAATCAGGTGGAGAGAATTTTGAACACCTCAAAATTAGAGGCCATTATTGAATTCCTTTTCTTTCCCATTGAAACTCAAGAAGGGATTCAACTTATTAATAAAAATTATGTTGCAGAACAAACTAATTTTGGCTTATGCATATGGCCACCCCAAATCCAAGCCTGTAAATTTTGATGACTCTCTATTGATTAAACTGGTTTTTAGAACAAAGTGGTCCTCTTCAGAGAAAGGGAACTGATTTCTTATGTCTGCTGGTAGTTATCAAGAGTGTAAACTACAGGTGAAAATGAGACAGAGAATAACACAAAAATGATGCAAAAATTACCAATATAGCAGAATTGCAGAAAAGACCACAAGTCAGCTGCATAACCTGCTCAAGGACACAAGTGATAACATAATTGATCCACGTGATGGGAAACAGCAATGGAACAAAAAAATCAATCATAAAATAAAAAGCCACCAAATCAGTAAATTCTAGAACTCAAGCTAGAATAATTGAAAAATATCTTTGTACATACTTTTAACAAACACCAGATATATTAAATGAAATAGCATATAAATTTATAACAGAATAATAGAAATCATACAAAAATTAAGAAAATAACTGGGGAAAAAGTCTAAAAATCATACATAGTTTCACTAATCGAAAAATTGCTCATTTTAAAATATATTTAACCGGAATATTGTGCAAAAGGAGGAGAGCATGGGGCATTTTATTTGAGTTATGGCCATTTCAAATTTTATGAAGAAGTATAGACCAGTAATGCAATCAAATCCAAAGCAAGATAAATACAAATAAAATCAGCATCAGCATCTTATTGTCATGAGAATGAAGCCAGTCATAAAGAGCACATTTTGAAAGCAACCACTGAACTGGGAATTAAAACAATGCATTCCCTTGAAGATCACTGATATGGGTGGGTGAAGGTTTGTTTTGACTAGGAATAAGAGAGTCAACAATATGTGCAACTGACCAGGGATGCAGCTCAGCAGTGCAGCTCTGCCTAGCATGGTCATACTTAATTTCCAGTCAAAAACAAAGAAGAATTCATGTAAATATATATATATATATATATATATATTGGTGGAACCAGGGATTGAACTCAGGCCCTTGCACTTGCCAAGCAAGTGTTTATTCTACTGAGCCATCTCTCCGGCCCATAAAAATGTTTGTAAAGTGCTAAAAGAACAAATGGTTTCTGCATTGTGGATATCATTGAATACTTTTGATTTAAGCCTTTTCTTCTAAACGGTGCTCAGTACATTAATTTTTTTTGCATAAATAACCACTTATATCACATATTGCTTAGAATTTTATTTAACTAATTTTAAACAATTTAATTAAGATATAATTGTTATACAAACCCCTGTACATACTTAATATTTACAACTTGATGACTTTGAAGATAAGTATATGACTATGAAACTATAATCACAACCTACCCTATAAACATGCTTATCATAGCTCATACTTTTCTTCCATCTTACCTTTATTTAACTGCATGAAAAGAAAGCAAAATCTACAAATTGAGAATAGTTTTAGGAATGAAAAATGTACTGAACTGTACACAGAGTGGAAGGTATTATTCACTGTTTGTTAAAGAGTATATTTTATCAAACATTTCTTTTTAGCATCATTATCAAATATACAGCTAAAGTGTATGGGGGTTTTCTTTCATGTGCAACTCCATTCTATTGGTTCACCTGTCTATTTTTGTGTCAATGCTGTGCTGCCTTATTACTTTAATTTGAAATCTTGGATTAGAGTGTCTACCTTTTTCTTATCTTTGCTCATGATTTATTTAGCTACTTACATTATCCTCTGATTTCATAGAAATGTTAGGATTACTCTTTCCATTTCTATGAAGAATACTACTAGAGACTGGATGTGGTGACATGCCTGTAATCCCAGCTTTTGAGAGGCTGTAAACAGGCAGATCACTACAAGTCCAAGCTAGTAGTGAGACCCCGAATACCCTGTAGACCCTTCACTGAAATACAAAATAATAAAAAAAGAATACTAGTAATATTGTTATTAAAATTTCACTACATTTGTATGCCTTTTTTTGGTAATATGGTCATTTCCAAAGTATTGATTCTGCCTGTCTAGGTGAGATCTTTCCATTTTCTAGTACCTTCAATCTTTTACTTCAGAGTACTATAGTTTTTGTTTTCATCTGCTTCTACATTTTTATTTCTTCAGAGCAAGTGCCTAGAAATGATCCATCTCTTTCATTTTAAAAGCAGAAAAAAACAATAAAATCAATACAGAATTTCAAAACAAGATGATAAGAAATTGACAATGGTTATTTGGTAATCTAAACAACTATTTTTGAAGATAAGAATATGCAATATGAGTACTATAGTTTTTATAGAGATTATTGTTCTGATTGCTTAGGTTGATTATTAGGTATGTATTTTTTATTTACGGTTAATAAAAGTGTTTTCCTGCTTCATTTCTCAGTATGTTCCTTCTTGGTGTATTGGAATAATGTTGATTTAATATGTTTATTTTGTGTCTTGCCACTTTGCTGAACTTATTTATTTACTCTAGTAATTTTCTGGTAGAGTTTTTCAGTCATATATATTTTAAAAAATCATATCATTACAAATAAAGATAGTTTGATTTCTAACTTGTAACTTCATATCTTTTTTATTTCATTTTCTTGCCTGATTACTTTAGGTAAGTTTCAAAGCCTATTGTGAGGAAGATTTATTAGAATAAACACCCTTGCTTTTAGCCTCATTTTATAATAAATGCTACCAGATTTTCATCATTCAGTGTGTGGTTGCATGTGCGTTTGTCACAGTTTTTATCAGGTTGAGGTGTTATGGATTACATCTATATGTCCTCTAAAATCCTCATACACTGAAAGGTGGGGCTTTTGGAAGAGGACTGGTCCATGGGAGTACTATAGCTGACTAGGTGCTACAAGGTGAATCTTTACTAGAAGTGGATGGTCACTGGGACATGACCTGAAAGGATGTAGTGTCACTCTTAGCTCCTTCATTTTCCCTTTGCTTACTGGTCATTATTATGTGAGCAGCAGTTTTGCATGGCAGGTACTTCCACCATGCTTGTGCCCTGATGTCAGTTGATTATGGACTGAAATCTCTAAAAATTGTAAGTCAAAATCAAATTCTTCTCCTTTAGTTTGTTTGTTTATTCCAACAGCTGTTGGAGCTGTTGGAAGCTGCTAGTTCTCTTGGGCTGTTCAGCTGGAGGACCTTGTCATGCTGGCTCTCATGATGAACTTTGGTTCTCATCTTTAACATTGCTTCTTGGCTCAAGAGGAGAAAGTGGTGCACTGTTCTACCTTCTGAAGGAGCTTGTTGCGTTGGCTTTCCTGATGGGAACTCAGTTTTCGTTATCACTGGAGGAGCTCGGGACCTCACTGCTGCTGAATATGGCTGTGGCACTTTTGGGGGAACTCTGGTACTTACGTTGAGCATTGCTTCCTGGATTCAGCTCAGATCCCTCATCCTGCTAGCACAGATCTTCATCCTGGTGACATAGATTTCATAGCTTCCAACACTGACCTTTGGGCCTTTCCTACACACATCCAGGAAGTGAGCTTGTGTGAGACTTTGTTGGGTTGTAGGCCTCCAGTTGGACTTGTGGGAGGCATTATAATGAGCTCTAGATTTTCAGCTGGAATTATGCAGAATATTAGGATCTATGTCCTCAGCTGGAATCTTTAGCTTTCATGTCTTGGACAGATTTATTGCACTTCCTATATATGCTTTTTGGGTGATTCATTATAAAATACTATTATAAAAATGTGTCCTATATTATATTGTTTCCTTTTTTAAAAAAGCCAGCAGATAGATAATCTGGGAGAGAAGATTTTAAGGCAGTTCAACATTCAGGCTGTGGCAAGAATCATTTTAACGTTTATGCTAAGAAACAGAAGCAAAAATCCCATTTTAAAAGTTTTCTCTTTTGCTCACGTGGAAAAACCTGTAAAGCTTGGCAGTAGAAATTGTGGTTGCTAAAAAGAAGAAACCAAGTACTTTGCATCAGGACGATAGGAAAAGTGACTTCAAAATATCACAGAAATCAGCAAGACCTGTTCCCCTGAGACAAAAGAATGCAAAAGTAAAAAGAGAGACTCAGGCCATTCTACTTGAAAATAGAGGCCTATGGAATTGGTTTTGTTCTATTCATTTCTCAGATCTCAGCTACTCAGGCATTTAGAGACCTCTGTATCCATGACATAAGGGAGCCCAGATATGACTTACGATGTTAGGAGACCTTGGCATCATCCATGTTGTACTGATTTTATAAGAATGCATAATGTTGGAGCTGGGGAGATAGTTCAGTGGAATAAGCACTTGCCTGGCAAGTGCAAGGACCTGAGTTCAATCCCCGGTTCTGCCAAAAAAAATGCATAATGCAAAAATTCTGAGATCAAAAATTCTTCCCTGAGAAGCAAAATAAGCTTTGGGAGGTCAGGCAGTGTGGCTCAAGGAGCATCATTCCTGAAGCTGTAAACGTGAAGCCAAAAGTGTTGTAGAGATTTAGAATGTTGGAGTATCCAGGAAGATGGAATGTCTTCTCAGAAATGCCACAGGCATTGAGAATATCCTGCCAACTGAGAAGCCATGGGAGGTTCTGCAGGTGATGCAATAGGGGTGGTAACATCAAAACCTTTAGGAGTTCACATCTTCGTCCTAGTTGCTGACCATGGATCTATAATATTTAATGTCTGCTCTACTAGGTTTCCACATTTCTTTGGTCCTACTAGTTTCTATCCATGTATCCATCCCTTTCAAAATAGAAGTGTTCCTTTTTCTTCTTCTAGGAGGTTCCCATGGAGTGTCAAGCTCCAGAGCTGAGGGAGGGCAGCTAGTCTGTTCACATTCCCCTGGCACTGGATGCTGATGGTATGAAGATAGAGGACACTCAGTTTGAAGAATGTCATTAGGACAGGGTCAATGGAAGTCAGGTCACTGAAGGACAGGTCAATCTAGGCCAGGTTCTCTGGGTGCTCCAGCACTGTAAAACAACCCAGTTGAAATCTCCCAGGTCACTGAGGACACTGTTACTCAATCACTGGGCCAGTGACTTCCCTACTCTGAATGCTTCAGTGGTTGTAGCCCTGCCCTTCTATCCTCACTGTTGTTTATTATCAGTCTGAGCCCAAAAAAACAATAGAAAGACTGGATTAATATAGCTTCAGGATCTCACTGAGTTTAGTCCTGGCTCAAAGTGAGCCTCGAGCCACTGAAACTTCTCACATATATTGAGGGCTAAAAGCCGGCTAAGGAATGTGCAAAACTAATTTTGTGAATACAAACTACTGTCTCTATTACCTTCTGGTATTCACCAAACTCTTAAGTTCAAACAGTGCTAGCCAATAACATCCCAGGTGAAGGAAGGGTCAAAGAACAGATGGGGCACTCCCAGGAAATGCTATTATCTGTGGCCTTGTATACCAGCTTGCTGGAGTTTACAAGAGACGACAGGTCTCCCTGGGCTCTGTTTCTTGCTTTTTGCTCCCTTGGGACATCAAGCCTCTGTCTCAGATAGCTACACCTCACTAACCAGATCTTGGTGGACATGGGTGCTTCTGACGAGTAGTCTGGAGGGGACTCCTGCACCAATGTGTCTATGTACTCCTGCTTGCTCATAGTTCAGACCATCATTTGCCACCCGCAGGCACTAGCCCTGGGAGTCTGGGTGAGACCTGTCACTGATGCCTGACACTCCACCACTAGGGATTCACTCCTTTGGGTTCTGGGATTGTTCTCTCTTAGAATGGAACTATCAGTCTTTTGCAATGTGGTATAAATTATCCCCTCAGGTTCCAATTTGTTAGGTAATGTAAACCTGAGAACAGGATTTTCCTGGAGACTAGACAGAGTCAGGGAATTCTGTTCCCCTTGTAGTCAACTCTCTCACACCCTCTGTGCCATCAAATTGCTTCAGGGTTACTCTGCACAACTCCAAGGTAACTACATTCATCACCACATCCCAGCTGGAGCCCCAAATGTAGCCACCTAAGTTCTATAACCTGAATTTCAAATTTCAAGGCTACTTGGCTTTGACAGTCTATTCTGACACCTTTTTGGCTCATCCCTGACATTCTTTCTCTCAGATAGTATTGGCGATTTATTGTTTTGTCTGCATGCACCTATGCTCATGTATAGAACACGTCTGATCCCCACCCTGATCAAGCCTGATGGCCTACACTCTTCTTGGTCATTGCATTTGCCTATCACGTGGATCATCACATGCAGGCGCCATTTGTACAACCACTTAGGTGGAAATGAAATGTGATTTAATCACAAAAGATATATTACTAAAGTCTTGGAAAGTTTTCAGAAATGATATTTCTTCTTCTATTCTTACCAGCTCTGATATTGTTTAAATCAATAAAACTTAAAAAAATAGTTTTAGGGGCCAGAGATATAGCTCAGTGGAATAAGCACCTGCCTGGAAGGCTCCAGGTCCATAGTTTGATCCCTGGTACTGGAAAAAATAAAAACCAACCAATTCAAAAAATAAATAAAAAAAATATTTATAACCCCCCAATAGTTTTAGACCCAGTCACTATCTATATTCTGAGTTAGGCTGATCACTTTCCAGGTAGGATTAATTTTGTTGTATAATATTAAAACTTTTACCTCAGTTTACTTTTTTTGGATAGGTTTATCAAAAAAACAAATAATCAAATATTTATTCAGAACCTGGGATGACCTGAAAGCCAGCATGGAATAGCCACAAATTTAGAATCTAAACTGAAACTAGATAATAGCTAAATATGAAATGAGCAAGCAAAATGTATGTTACAATTATCTAATTACAAGGGTATGTATCAATTCATTACTGCAAACATTTTCAAGCCTTATGTGGAAGAGCACAGAATTATGAAAAAGATGCAAAACAAAAGAGGAAAGAAAATAAAGTAGGGACTAAATTCAGGGATAGTGCCCTGTACACTGATAATAGGAATAACTCAACACTTGGGACACCAAACTAAATTTTTTGTAGTACCAGGGATTGAACTCAGGACCTTGTACTTGCTAGGTAGTTGCTTATTCTATTGAGCTATCTCCCTGGCCCAAAACTAAATATTAAATAAGTCTTCATTTAATGAAATAAAAATCAACTGCCTGTTCTCCACATGCTAACTCTATGTTTTAAACATAATATTTGCTACAGTATAATTTTTAAACTTTGTTTATTTAGAATATTAAATTTGTAGACATATCTATTATGGTACATCCAGTGTAACCAACATTTTCATATACTAAGAACTGCTTTTCTAATTTTACACTGTAAATAATATAATGTAAATACAATGGGAATATATGGATTTCCTAATTTGTGCTTAATATAGCTCTCGTAAGATTGCTTAGTTATCATATGTTATTTGGATATAAGTGCATAATTCAAACCAATTTACCCCAACTACCAATTACTTTGATTTTACTACAAAATCTAGTTTAGAGAGCTTTTTAGAGGAAGCACGAATATTTCTTTTCTGAGAGCAACATATTCTCAATGATGTCAGTTCAAAAGAAGGCTAATTTATATGAGGGCAGATTTGAGGCTGCAGGCAAGGAAAGCCTCTAATGACTCATGCGACTGGCTCCATCAATAACCTCCAGTGCACTTCCCCGTGCAGTCTGGGAGCTGCTTCACACTGCATGTTTTCTTTTGTTTCCAGCAACCTACTTGGAATGTCAGGTGAACTTCAATAGCCAAGTACTAATCAGAGCAACTTTTCAGTAATATTTTTGGTTGAAGATTCAATATTACATTTCCAAACTGAAATTGGAGAGTAGAGTAGGAGCCCAATAATAAATTACATTTCAAATTTCATATTGATTGACAGACATGCATACATTTAGATTACTCTCATCATGTTAAAATGTCATAATACTTTAGAATATATGCATTAAAATACAGATATATAAGTGAAGATATAATAAATTGTACATATGGTAAATACATTAGATTACAAATAATATATGCAAGCAGGTGCAGGGGCCAAGGTTTGATCCCTGGGCCTGCCTTGCTGGCCCCACTCCTGGGGCACACAGAGATGGCAATTGAGACTGGCTGTGGTGGTGCACGCCTGTAATCCCAGCTCTTGGGAGGCTGTAAACAATGGATCACTACAAATCCAATCTAGCAGTAAGACCCTGAACACCCTGTAGACAGTTTCCTAAAATACTAAACAAACAAACAAATAATATAATGCAGATAACATAATTCATTTAAATTCAGATATGTTAGATAATTATACACAGAAAATTGTATCATTTCATAATGTATATGTAAAATTAGTAAAATTTGTTGAGACATATGTAAAGGAAAATTTAATTTTAATATGTGTTGTCACGTATGTTATGAAGTAACTATTAACTTCCCAAAGACACTTAAAAACAAGCTACAAGAGATTTTTGTCAATTCAAAAAGGCACCTCTCAAAATGAAAAAAGACACTGCTAATAATTGCAATGGGACAAGTGTACAGTGAGGGGGGCCATGAGTTGATTTGTAACTGTAGTCATTCAACTTGGATAGTAAGATGTCTATCTCTCCAGACTAATTCAAGCCTATATATGGAGGGTCTCTATGTAATAGTAATGATACCTCTGAATTATACCAGGAATCTTCATATTTCTACCAAACTTCTTTTATCACAATCCATGCATCATAAAATCACTTGATAACTGTCCCGAACCAGCAGGTCAGTCAAGGAAGGTCACCTGGGGGAGGAGCGGGGAATTGAAGAGGGGATAAAGGACAGGAGACGCGAAGAATGAAGACAAGACAGGATTCTGATCAAGTCTCCTTTATTTAGGGGAGGTGCTGGGTGTATATAGTGGAGGCATAGGGAAATGACATCGGCGGGTAAAAGGAACGAGTAAATAGGCAACCGGACTATGACAGGAAGTCCCACCTCCAGGGCATAGCAGGAGACTTATGGGAAATAGGCGGGGTAAGAACTAGGAACCGAGCTCATCAGAGGTAGGGGAGGAGGAACCCGGAAACCCACTTGCAATAGGATTGGAGGCCTGGAGTTATTGTGCCTCCCACAGATAACCTCTCAAAAGTTCCAAGAAGTATGGTTTCTAGCTCTTAACTTAAATTCAAGGGCATATA
>NW_004524715.1:5180384-5181180 GCF_000260255.1 Octodon degus
TTTCTGTGAGAAACTGTTAGCACAATACATGGAATTCCAGAATTGAAATATATTCGAACATCTTATGAACATCTCCTATTTGTATATTGACAAACTAAGGTTTAAGGCTATTAAGTGATTCACTAAAATAAAACAAAAGGAAAATGCTGTTTAGTAAGAGGTCTGACACTTGATGTAGAACACTTGCCACTGTAGGGGGATGCCTCCGTGGCACTGTAATAGTTGTATTACCTAATTTTCTTCTGTTTCCACTCATCTAAGTAATAGTATCTAATTATTCCACACGCTGTACTTTTCCAAATTCAATGTTTCTTACTTGGAAATAAGGATCTTTTCACTATAATCACAACTCAAAATTTCCTTCAATTTTTATGTCTTTTCATGTAGAAAACTACTTAAATCAAAGATTTAGCAAAATTGTTCTGATTCCAAAATTAATAGTTTCTACGGGGGCCTGGCCCTAGCTCAGTCCTTTAAGTGGCTGCTTCCACAAAGCTGTCAGCCTCAGGTTGCTGTAGTTCGATCCCCACAACTCCAGACAACCAAACCTGCCCTGAAGGCTTTCGGAGCAAAAAAAAAAATCCAAAATTAATAGTTTTTAATGGTAGAACAGAAAATAAAACAGTAACATTAAAGGTTAAAGTTTAAATGCTACCACTTCAAATTATTGCTTTGATAATTTTGAACACTGCTAGATTACTTCATTGTTATATGACAAACAAGCAATTCAGTTACATTTAATTATTAGCAAATTAATTTCATTAATGTTCATACATACAAAATCAAAATATTTTAT
>NW_004524715.1:5182255-5190327 GCF_000260255.1 Octodon degus
CAACTCATCTGTGAATGTCTTTCTTTGTCTCCTTTTCCTTCAACCTTCTTAGTATTAATATTCATCCTATAAATTTGCTGCATTCGAACTGCATATGGATCTTGTTTAAACATGGCTAGGATTCCAATTTCTTCTAATTTTTAGAAAATTATTGATCTATTGAAAATGATAGAAATTTTAAAAACAAATTCCTTTTTGTTATAAAAATATCAGTTATATTGCTGTAAGATGTATTTTCCAGTGTGTTCAATAGTGTTAGGTATTGTATGTTTTATTTTCAACAGTAGTGAAATAAAAAAGTCCCATATTAAAATCCACATAGACTGCAAGGTAATATAAATCTGTGTTAACAGTGAATGCATTTATTTTGAAGCTGAAAATGAAAATGGAAAGCCTTTTTATTGTATCTAACCAGGTAGAGTGTGTTGCTTATTAAGTTCAAAGTAACTCAGACAGGTTTAATATAAATATGAAGGAATCTCAGCACTGCTCTTTCTATTTCAAATCCACACTGGAGGTTTAACTGGAATATTTATTATTCATATTTTCCTTATTGCCCTCCTTTTTTTTGCCTATTTCTGTTCTTCATTGTTTTTTCTTCTTTCTTTCCTCTTTTTAAAAATTTTGATACAGGGTCTCTATGCAGTTCAGAACTGTAGTGATTGCCCTGTCTCAGCCTCGTCAATGCTGGGATTACAGGTGTGTACCACCACGCCCAGTTTCAATTGCCAGCAGAGCACACCTTGGATTTGGGGGCCAGCGTGACATGTGGTACCGGGGATTGAACCTAGGTCCTTGTGCTTGCCAAGCAGTGCTTAGAACACTATGGGGCTATTTTTGCAGCCCTTTATTATCTTTTCTTATAGACCTCCTTGGAGGATTATCAGTAAGAGAGGGCAAGCAGGGCTCATGTGGGCTTCAAAAATTTTGACCTTCAAAATACATTTTTTGACCTCAAGACTATCATACTCCAAGGGCAATCTTTTATTCTCTTGATATATATCTAAAATTATTTGAATAGAGCTCATGTAACAGGATGTCAGATCGAAATAAAATTCTGTAGTTAAGGGATACTATAAATATATAATGGTTTTATAATGAAAAGGATTATTTCAAAGTATTCAAATATCTTGAAAATAAAGTTTTTTATTTTATATGCTGAATATTTATGTATTTTTCCATTTGTCTTACTCTTTAAACACAAATACACAGAATACACATTTGAACACATGTAACACTCACACACATATAACTTCATAATCCCAAGATTACTGAGATAACACAATTACACTGCAGTGTTTTGCTATTTCTCTTTTCTCCTCACTATTAATAAAATGTGTAATAAGGAAATAGTATTTTTAATAAATGTCTGAATTAATCAGAATGAAGTTTTTCAGTATAGTGTATTAACCTCTTAACATTCAGCAATTTGTTATAGGACTCTCACAATCATTATTGAGATTGGTAAATTGTGTTTTTTTTTTTTTTCATTTCTCAATGATTGTAGGAACTAGGAACTGTGTATTAATATTCTAAATTAATTATAATTTACATCATTTGCTAGCTTTTTTTGTTTTCTATTTATTGATTTCCACTCAACTGATTTACAATATTCCTTCTAACATTAGGTGAAATTTGCTTTTGTGTTTCTAAGTGAGCAATTATATCATTGATTTTTTTTTAATAAATTTTTTATTTATTTATTTATGTGTGTGCGTGTGTGTGGCCAGCTCAGCCCACCAGGGGGCGGGGCTGGCTGGCATGTGGTGCTGGGGATTGAACTACGGTCCCTGTGCTTTGCTTTGCTCAAGCTTGTTCTAAGTAGGTGCTTTAGACCACTGAGCCATCTCACCAGCCCCTATATCATTGATTTTGATATGTGAGGGACAGTTTCTATGTTCTGATGTTTGGCTCAACATTATTTAACTTTCTTTTTAGCTCATTATTTTCACTATTCTTATTAAAGTAAAGCAAAAACTGTCCATCTACTTGAAGTACAATCAGAGCTTGAAAAACTATTGCTCTATTGAGAGTTTAACAAGGAAAAGAAATTTCATCCTTATTAAACACAAATTAACTTCTTAATGTAGAACAATACACTGAGTCTATTGAGACAATAATAATCCCAGTACTTCAAGGAGGCTTTTAATGAATTTTTTATAAAAGAATCATTTATGATGTATTCATACTTGTGAATCATTAAAGTTTAGTACTTTTAAAATTGATATAATTTGATATGCTTTGGTAATGATCATTTATGTTTATAATATAATATTATTTCTAGGAAAAAGTTATTGAAACTAGAACAGTCTTTTAAAAATAGGTAGGTGTATTGTTATTTTATAATGAAGAGCTCTAATGAGCATTAAATTACCCAGTTTTGCTAATTATATTATCTTACTGTCACATCAATATTTTTACACAAATAAATTTTACAATAGTCATACTATACACAGAAATACTTTCTTTGAACCTTTCAATTCTACTTAGGATTATTATTTGGAAATCTAAATGCCTATATTTCAAGCAATAAGTAACTAAAAGGCATAGATTATGTTTTCTTATTCTACAATTTCATATAGTTGAAATCATAGCACATGTTTATTTTAGGTCTAACTTCTTTTCTTCCATATATATATTTTTTGTGATACCAAGAATTGATCTCAGGACCCTGTGCTTGCCAGGCAAGCACTTATTCTACAGAGCTATCTCCCCAGCCCCCCTTCCATATGCTTTTAATGGTTATTTATCTAAGTAAGTATCAATATTTTATTTCTTTTTGTTAGTGTACAATGTCATGTATGGGTATATTTTTTCACTTATTTCCTCCTTTATGGACATTAGTATTGTTCCTAGTTAGGGTTATCATGACTAAAGATACAAGAACCTTACTTATAAAATATGTTTTATGGACATATATGGTTTTTTCCTTGAGTAAATTCCTAAGATTGAAATATAAGCTAAGTAAATGTGTAGCTTTACTAAAAAGTGTTGCTCATCCTATTTCATATGAATTTAAATTTCTCTTTTCTCTCTAGCTTTACAATTTAGAAGGTTATATTATTGCTTATGTCTTCACTTTGTCTAACGCAATTCATTTAAAGGTATAATTTAAATGATTAATAAATATTTGTGTTACAAAAAATTTTCATATTCTGTTTCTAATTTCATTTATAGATTGTTTTTATTGGATTGCATATTGGAGTGGATTGAGTAATGGTCAACTTGTAACACCCAGTTGAACAGAATCAGCATGGTGCTGGGTGTGGAAGGCCGACCCAAGAATTGTCGTCAACAGTATACATAGAGAACTGGATGGGATGAACTAGTGTTCTGTCGATCTCCTGGAGAAGCAGGCCATGCTTGTTTTCCCTGACATTAAGTCATTCATTCTCATCATCAGTGGAGTTTAGGTCCTCAGGTGGCTGAGGACAGCTCTGGCTCTTTTTGAAGCACTCTAGTCATTAACTTCAGCATTGCTTCTTGGCGCCAGTGTGGACCCCTTAGCCTGCTGGCACAAGTCCTGCATCCTGTTGGCACAGATTTTCTACTTCCACTTCTGACCTTTAGGCCTTCCCAGTACTTATGCTTGATACAGACTTGTGGAAGACATTGTTGTGGTCTCTAGACCTCCATTTGGACTTACGGAGAACATTGCTTGTGCTCCAGGGCTCCGGCTAGACTTGTGCAGGACATTGCTGTGGGATGCAGGCCCTCAGTTATACTATGTGAGTTTCCAGTGTGTGAACTCTTGTACTGTACTCTTGTATTTGACTCTTTTGGTGAATATTATGAAATAATCACATAAAATATGCATCCTGTTAATTTTTTACCTTTGTAAACCCTGATTACAAAATGTATGACTGCTCTTTGAATAACAGGTTACTTAATAATGTGATATACATTTCCAAACATTAAGGTATATATTTTTATGTTTAATTGCTTCAAAATTAAATTCTATTGTGATATTTTGATTATTTGAAATTGGATGTACTTTTAGCCCTATCTCGGAGAAAAAAAAATTTTTTTTGAAATTTTGTTTTACCAGGTTTTTGGTAAATATTTATTTATTTATTTACTTGGTGGAGTATTTTGCTACATAGCTTGGACTCATAGTGATCTCAGCTTCCCCACTTCTGGAATTACAGGCATATGCCTCCAACCCTAGTGTTCTGGGACCAGCACAGCATGCAGAACCAGGGATCAAACACAGGTCCTTGTGCTTGCTAGGCGGGCGCTTGAGACCACTGAGCTATCTTTCCAGGCTTTTTCACCAGTTCTTAAGTGTAGAGATATATTTGCTATGCTCTGCCTACCACTCCATCACTTGGTGGCTGTATCAGTATCTGTTAGTTCAGGCAAAGCAAGATTTCAGGCCCACACTTGTGTTTCATGATTGAGGGCACGTGGCTGTTTTGAGATAAGGAAGAATACACTGCAGAAGGTACAAGCTTGGCTTAAAAGGTAGTAACATCATGAAGCATTTATTTAGTATTGGTATTGCTTAGTATTATTAACATTATTTGGTATTTAATAATATGAAGATATATATATATATAGTGTAAGAGTAGCCCTCCTCCTGAATCATTGTTCTCATCCACAGCAGCATGTCCAGCTGTTCAGCGAGGCACCTTCATTTTAGTCATTTCTCTTAATTCTTCCCAAAATAAAAGGCTTTGAAAAAATACCTTCATATCACTGAACCTTCCCCCTTGTCTATTAGTTATTTTCTCCCTGGTTTTATTTTTATTTATTTTATTTTATTTTATTTTTGTATTTTTAGAGAAGGGTCTACAGGGTATTAGGGCCTCACTACTAGATTGGACTCCTAGTGATCTGCCTGTTTACAGCCTCCCAAGAGCTGGAATTACAGGCATGTACTACCATGCCCAGTCTCAATTGCTGTCTCAGCATGCCCCAGAGGTGGGGCCAGTATGGCAGGCCCAGGGATGGAATCCCTGACCCCTACTCGCACACACTTTAATCTGCTGAGCTACGCTGCTTGTCCTTCTCCCTGACTTTAGAATCTCTCCAAGTGCTGTTCAAGTTGCTGATCATGTTCGTCTTCAAAGGGGACAGCCATGCAGAGTTCTCTATCTGCATATGTGTGTGGATTCTTCATCACATTCTTTCTTCATCGCAGAAAGCTTTCACTTTCTGCACTCCCCCTGACCAAGTGTTATGGTTTGTGTCTAGGTGTCCCCACAAAGCCTCATGCAGACATGGGAAGCTTCTGAAGTTTGTGATTGATTATGGTGGGCATGGATGCTGCACCCACCCTGGGAAGGTAATCAGTATTACAATACAAGGAGGGGAGAGAGGCTGAGTAGCTGCCTGAGCTGCTGCTTCTCCTTCACTCTCTGCTCTTTGCAGCCACCATGAACTGCTGCCCTCTGCCATGTGCTGCTCTGCCTCGAAGCCGGCTGAGTAGGGACTGAAACCTCCAGTAACAGTGAGTTAAATAAACCTTTCCTGCCATCATTTTGAGTGTTGGGTATTTGACCCAGCATGAGAGAAGAGTAACTGAAACACCAGGCAACCCCAGTCTCCAAAGCATACATGTGCAAGTGAGAGCTCTGCTCCGCTTGACAAGGCCTTCCTGCCATGGAAGCACCTTTCCAAAGGATACCTTCGTATCTTCCCTTGCAATAAAGTTCAGGCAATGGCAACCACAGAAAGCAAGGGAAGCCGAAGCGGTCCCTTCCCATGCTCCTTTTCTCAACCTCTGCTACTCTACACTGGCCAGTTCCTAACAGGTTTGACATACATGCTTACAATCTCTCCCCTTAGTTGTTTAAGACAAAAGGAAAAGCCTAACGCTTCCTAATATTTCTATCCGGTGTCTCTACTTTTGATGTCTCCTGGCTTTCTTTTATTTCTACATTTATTTCTTGGACAGTAACTTGAAAAACATGGATCTTTTCCTGGTGTCAATTAACATCTTGCATTTTGTCACTATATTTTCCCTAGTGACATTTTAGAAAAATACAATTTGTGGATCTTTTTGTATCAAATAAAAGTCTACCTGATTTCTATTTATTTTCTTAATTTTAGGGACAAAATTGTTGATATAGTATTTTATTTTTGAATTATTTTCAGGAATCATTGTCTCTAACTCACTAGATTTAGATTTTTTTATTATCTTGATGAATAACCATTCCCTATACCACATATTCTGTTGTTTGGTCCTTTGCTTAATAAAGTGAAGTATGCAGCCATGTCTGCCACAAAGCAGGCACTTAAGAAGTAGCATCTGCTGCTACTGCTATCATCTCTGTCATCTTAAGTGACCCAGAAATCAGTGACACTAAACATTCTCAAACATCAAATTGCTCTCAAATTCATATATCAGCAAAAATGATGATATCATTGGGATAAGATTATTTTCCCCTGCCTCTTTATCTCTTGAAAATACATTTTTCACAGGATGGGCTACACAAGGAAAGAATAATATAAGCATAACTATATCCTTATATTTTTAATAAGATTGTGATTTTAAATTCTAGAGATTTCTGTGAGATTATCTGTACTACATCTTACTTCGGCAAATTGAAGAAGTATCAAAAGGACTGTAAAGTGACTATCTGACTCAAATGCAAACATAATTCACAGCATCAATAAATCGTTTTGATTAATTAAAAACAAAATGGGTCTTTTATGGAAAGAGAAACACTACCTAAAATGATGAGCAATCATCTAATCTTATGACTTTATACCAAGGACTTTTGAGTGTAAATTATTATCAGAAATTTTCCCAGTGTAATTTTTTTAAAAGTTTGCAGTTATGGCGGTGAAATGATTTACAACTGTATCCCAGTCTAGCTTCATGTTAAGTAACTTCTTGAATTAATGGAAATGGTGATGAGACTTCAGAATTCTGGATTGGATTAGCATACCTTAATGTTCCTAGTACTAATTCTATGTGTTGTTACAAGTTTCTTCAAGTAACCTGGAGGAAAGAATAAATTATATGCTTTATATTTGTTACTTGTGATATGAAAGAAATAGAGACAAAAATATGTTGCTGTCCTGCCTTTTCATTGCTATTCTGTGCACATTTTATTATGTGTCAAAAATGATTCACTAAGCTCTCCTGCTATATATGTAAGTTTCCTCAGGATGCATTTGTGTCTGTAATGATGGAACTGAACCCCTTATATAAAGTAAGTATGAGAACATCATAAAAAGGTTTGGAGAAAATTGAAACTGTTTAGAAGTCTGAGTCCGTGGTAGAATATATGTGCAAACTTAAAGTTATGAATGCATTTGCATTTTTAAGGGAGCTTAAATCAATTCCCTTTGCACATACCTGTCACATTTTGGGTTTAAGGTCTCTTAAATATGGTATGAGAAGTGCGGGCCATGTAGGCCTTCTAATATGAGTTGTTGTTCTCATCTTAGTGATGATATATTGAATCATGTTCATAAATCATTACAATCGCTCTCTCTAGTTGAATTAAGGTTCATACTTTTAGCATTTTATTCTAGAGTCAGGGACTAAAGACTATAGCCATGGGCAGAGAAGCCACTTGTTAGTCCAGAGTGGTAGCTTTCAACTTTGTCAAAGGCTAGAAGAAAACAATCATGGATGCTTAGGGGAAATATGTTTTTGAATGTGAAAATGGATTCCAAATATCTTTCCCCAACCTGGAGAGCCAAGTTTTGACTAATTTATATATCTTTGCATCATCTTATGTCAAACTGCAAGACTGATGACAATTATCTTTGAAACAGTCTATAATTTATCAAAAAATTAATTATGTAAATTGAATTTCTTCTTACTAAGATTTAACCTTTCTTTAAAGAATTTTAGTTCCTGGAATATTCTGCTAAATCATTTTTGTGGGTAATTTTCCAAGAGATCTCAAAAATTACAATGAGGATAGGGATGTAGGTCTATAATTGAACATTTCACTATTGACTAGCATGAGACAGAGAGAGAGAGAGAGAGAGAGAGAGAGAGAGAGAGAAAGAGAGAGAGAGAGAGAGAGTAGGATGAATACCTTGTCACTATGGATATGTTTAAAAGCAACTTCTATGTTCTATCTACATTACTTATAAAAATCCAGGTA
>NW_004524715.1:5191522-5202002 GCF_000260255.1 Octodon degus
TGGTTTAGCCATTTCCTCAGAGATCACTTGAAAACAATAACAACATCTATGCCAAGAGTTACTTGGGTAAATAATTTTTAAAATAAGTTATGTAATTAATCTAACAAAGGAAGTATAATTTGCATGGAAAAGGGCAGTACTCTGGAAAAGATATTGACGAAAATGGAAATGTATTCCTTTTTCTTGGGCAGGCAGAACCAACATAGTAAAAATGGCCATAGTTCCAAAATTCTTATACAGATTTAAAACACATTGAATTAAACAACCTAGTGTACTTCACAGACTACAGAAAACAATCTTGAAGTTTATTTGGAACAGAAGAGACCTAGAATAGAAAAAAGCAATTCTGGGCAACAAAGGCAAGGCAAGTAATATGAAAAATCTTGATTTTAAAGTATACTACAAAGTTACCACAATAAAAACAGCATGTACTTGTAAACATTCAGACCTGAGGATCAATGGAACAGAGTAGAAACAACTCTTAACATTTAGACACCTTATCTTGACAAAGGGGCCAAGTACCTTCACTGGAAGAAAGATTTCTGTGAATACTGACTTTCTACATGCCAAAGATTACATGTAGATTCTTATCTTTTACCATGTACCAAACTAAAATTGAAGTTGATCAAAGATCTAAGAATTAAAACAAAACTCTGAGTTTACTAGGATACAGAATAGGTAATCTCTTTCATACGTAGGTGTAGCTCGAGATTTCATGAACAAAACCCCAATGGCATAGGAAATACTACAAGAAATCAACAACTGGGATTTCATTATACTAAAAAGCTTTTTCACAGCAAAAGAAACCAGAAACAGAGTAGAGACAACCCACAGAATATAAATAAAAATTCCTATTCCTCAGACAAAGAACTAATATCTAGAAAATATATGGAACAAGAAAAATATCTGACACCACTCTCCCAGATTGAGGGACCCAATTTAATATGCACATCTGTATGAAGATGCTTCTCAAGTAATGTAAATAAATATAGGAAAAAAATGTTCAATGTCACTGGTCATTTAATACATGCAAACTAAAGCAATACTGAGATTCCATCTCACTCCAGAAAGAATGGCTATTTTCAAGGATTCAACTTGTAACATGTGCTGCTGATCCTGTAGGGGGGTAGAACAATTTTATGCTACCTATGAGAGTGGAAATTGGTATAATTCACATGGAAGTAATCATGGAGATTTGTCAAGAAAATAAAACTAGAGTTTCCACTTGACTCAGCTATTCCCCTTTTTGGTTTCTTCCAAAAAGAATTAAAAGCATCATACCTCAGTGACATATGTACACCCATGTTTATATCAGCACAGTTTGTAAGAAACTCAAATGCTTATCAATAGATGAGTGGATAAAGAAGATGTGTTTTTTCTATATCATGGAATATGATTCTGCCACAAAGAAGGATAACTTTCAATATTCCTAGAAAATTGATGAACCCTGAGACCACAATTTAAGTGAAGTCAATTAGACACACATATTTAAATATGGCATTGCATCTCTGGTATGATAAAATGAAAGGATATTTAAGACCCAAATGGATGACAGATATTGGGAAGTAGAAAGAAACTGTTCAAATCAGCAGAGGAGCAAGGGGTGGAAAGGAGGAATGGAAGGAAGGGAAAAGGGGGAAAGGAGAATAGGAGGGGAAAATGGAAACATAAATTTTGTAAATGGGGAGGAGATTAATGGTTTCAGGGAAAGGAGGGGAATGGTGGAAAGAAAGAATCAAGATACATCACATACAGTTGCAAATGCCTTATTATGAATGTGATATATATATATATATATATATATATATATATATATATATATATATATATAGTAACAAAAAATTAATTTTAAAAAAGTTTGGTGGGATACCAAAGTAAGTAAATAACTTAGAACTAAGCCTTATATCTATGCTACAGCTTTGATGTGATTTGTTTCTAGTAAGTTTCTCTTCTGTAGTCTTGGTCTCCTGTGTAGTGGTTTTAGAGTTTTGGAGTAGAAATATTTTGAATATTGAGACTAGTAACATTATCGGCAGATAAATTAGATAGAAATGAATGGGCAGTCAAACATGCATTAGGCCCTCAAAGGACTCAGTGCAGAAGATGAAAACATATCCGAAGCATGGCAGAGGGGATCTGGAGAAGGCCCCACCTCAAGATGGAGATGCAGTCTCCAAGCCGTCCAACCTCCCTAAGAGGTAAACTGTGATTAGCACTGCCCAGTCCAGCAAGTCCAGTTAGACTTTAGTGGATGAGCAAAATAGCTGGTCCCATCTCCTATCATTCTGTATTCCTTTCCAAACACAGCTTTGTTCTTTCCATGGTAGAAGTTGCAGAAAAGCTAAAGTTAATGATACCATACTTACTCACTATGTGACTTGCTTCTTTATTGAATCAATATTAATGAAGTGAATACACTTATAATCCTATAGATTGATTGTAACCTGACTCAAGTTGCACCCAATTGGTCATTTTGCTGTATAAGATACTCTTGGGGAAAACAATCTCTGTTGCAACCCAATTTCTGGACGCTTCTCTCTCTCTCAGGAGCTTTCATTCAATAAACCTTTTCTATTCTTAACCTCATTTGACCTTGATATTCATTCTTCAAAATTAGGAGTCACAAATTTGATGTATCTTCAGGTAATTAGATCACTGGAGGTAATGAATGAATTAATGCTGTCCCAGGGGACAATTAGCGGAAGGGTGGTATATCGATAAAGAGTGAATCTGCCCCCTTCTCTTGTGGCCTCAGTCTTCTCATTTACCCTTCTCTGTGCGGCCAGTGGTCTTCCTGCTCCATCTCCGTGTTGTGAAAACCCCCCACAGTGCGGCCATGCTGCTTGGCCTCTCCAGCTGCTGGAATCCTGAGCTAGATGAACTTGCCTATTATTCAAGTCCAGCTTCAGCCATTTTATTACAGCAACACAAAACACTCTGGAATGCCTAATAAAAGCCAAATATTTTTAAATTTATCAGCATACATTCACAATAAAGTAAAATTACATAAAATCTGTATATTTCATTTGGCAAAGCATAATTTTGTAATGTATGCCCACAGAGGTTGTAAAATTGTCACAATTACATATAAAACCAATGAAACATAAACAAAACCTATGTTTCTTAAATTATGTAATGATGGAGTTTTCTGTAGGTAATGATTTTTCCTTGATACTTGTTTACACAGTTTGTAAAAATAGGAATACATAAAATCACAAGAAACAAATTATAGTGAACTAGATGTTGTTTTGTAATCACATTAGGAAGATGAATGTTTTATATTAACTAAGTTTATTTGTTTCATTTTAAATTATTTCAAAATGAATTTCAGTTATTTAAACTAAAATACATAATGTAATATTAAATAAAGTTATGATAAAGAAGAAAGAAGACATAGAAACTTTTGAAAAGAAGATAAGGTAAACACTATGTTACAATTACTTTTCTATAACCGTAGTGAAATGATAACACCATTAGCTCACCTAATATTCAGGTACATAAAATACTGCTTTTACATTTACTAGAGTAGAACCAGAAAATGGGAGGGATTTTTTTTTATCTGTTTTGCTCTTGGTCAACTGCTCTGCACGTCAAATAGCTACTAGAAAAAATCGTGTGAACAGTGTAAACTTGCTGAATACATGCTTAGAAATTTCTTCTTTGAAGGGTGCCCATAAGAAGCCCATCCTGAGTCCATTCATGTGGCTTGCGCAAATATGAACAGTTTCGTAATGTCCGCCAAAGTGCCTTACCTTTCATCTCAAGTAGTTCTCCATGAGTGTTATCCTGATTCAAGTTTGGAGGAATTTTATGTAGTGATTAACTAAAGGTTTTTGTTTATTTTTTTGTGGGTTGGTTTGGTTTTGGCCAAGCATAAGAAAGGCAGTTATTCTTCTGTTGTCATAGTCCTTTTTACTGGTTTTATTAAATTTCATTTCTAGAAAGTTCTAGAGTACAATTAAGACAAATCCATTGATTAAAACTTAAGAAAACATTAACTATGACATTTTTATGAATAGTGTAATTGTAGTTGTATACTTTTAATTTGACAATCAATTTAGTTGATTCACTTTAAGAATTCCCTAACCTATTAAGCCAGGCATGGTCACTCACATATATAATCCTAGCAATGCTGAGGCTGAGGTGGGAGGATTGCTTGCAGTGTGTTTGAGGCCAGCCTGAACCAGAAAGCGAGACCATATCTTAATCAATAGATGAATAAATAAATAAAACTAAAATTTCCTAACCTATATTAAAATGTGTTTTTTATAAAATGTTTGATTTACTTTTACAAGAGTAGCACTGTTTTTATGTTTCAATTTTAAAATTGTCAGTGAAAATTTTTTTATTGAATACTAAGTTAAGTTTTCACTTTAAGAATGGCAATAGAACCTTTATATTTCTACTATTTCTACAAGTGTAGACTTGAAGAAGTTAAAATTTGAAATAGCTCTGATTGGAAAGGAGACTGTGGAAAAGGTTGAACAGCCAAGCTTCTATCATTCTTACTAAAATCATTAATTTTGATTCCCAATTAAAAAAACAAACAAACAAAGTAGTCCTAAGATTTCAGTGGAAAATGGAAAGTATGTTCTATGTTACAAGTCCTGAGGAAATCTGAGTCCTTAAATTCTAGGGTTGTGAGTTAGGTAAGTAGCTTTTAATACTCTGAATTCTGAGAGTAGAAGTACAATGATAATAGAAGCTATAAAAGACGAAAACCTTTCTTATGACCTTTCTCATTAAATCTTTACGATTTCTATAACAGACTACCACATTTATTTGTATACCTCACATTTCTTTTGTGTATGTAACAACACAAGAGATTCGACAGACTCCACTACATCATGTTATACTGATGTGGACAATGCAATATAAAAATTTTTCAGAAAGTAAGACACTAAAATTTCAAAAAATCATACATTTAGCAAGGATTTTTCTGAACTATGGAAATAGAAAGTTAGGAAGTTTACAATTTCTGGATTCTTTTCTGAGAAACATGAAGCGTGTGGGAGTACCAGAGGAGGAATTCTGTCAGTGAGTGTTTACAGTTATGCTGAAGCTGAAGGCTTTACAATACATGACTCCTTTGGTTGATGACTGGTTATAATTTTCCAGTGGATGCTCTCACTTGGCTATCATTCCAGAAAAGAGAAATAAAGCCCTTTAATTTAGATTTGAAAGTGTAATTCTGAGATATAAAAGTTTAGTGTGCAATAACAACAATTTCTAGGAACCCTTGATGTGAAAGAGTTGCAGAGGAAAATAACACGCTAGATATTTACAAAACATAGGCGCAGAGTTTATATAAACTCAACTACTTCATAATAAGGGAAAAATAATAATGAGATAAAAAATAACCAAAAATACACAAGTGAGAAATTCAGTAAAAAATAATAGTTTCACATATGCTATTATATTGATTATTTGAATTTTTTAAATGTTCAGTTTTCTTAATCTTATGATAAGGACCGTGTGGCATAGATGATTCATCTACACATTATTGCACAGACAAGAATTTCATATTATGTTCACTGTGAAAGAAAACATGATATACAATAGATAATCTACTTGATCAATATCTAAGGATAAAAGCCCTTATTTTGTGGTAAGACAAGGTACCTCACAAGTATCACCTATCTTTTCTTTTGTCCCAGGTAATGAATGTCGTGAAATTAGTTCCCAGACAATTCTTTTTCTCTCTTCAGTTGTATTGTCTATTGATTTATCATTATTTTTCTTATTGAAATCTCTATAGTCTCTTTTTAAAATTACTATATGATGAATTTAAGTAATTACATTTTGTAGGGTACTATGATATTGTGAAAATGCAAATGTTAGATGCTTGATCTAACCCCTGTAGCCACCTTCTAATTTAGATATTGGTGCTGTAACACAGTGCGTTAATATTGGCAACTATTGAGCTTTTGCTGTAGAGTCAAATATTTAGCATTTTCTCATATTAAAAAGTCTATGTTCTTCTATTTATACACAGTGAATTATTTGAACACAGATTCCAACAAAAGTATCATTTTTATTCCAAATTGAATCAAGCTGTTATTATGCCACTGGGAAAAACAGGTGGTTCTCTGGAAAAACAGAAAGCCACTTAAGCCTACATAGACACAATTTGTGTGTGTTACATAGAGCTTCAATTCGTAGCAGCCACTGTACTTGCATAGGAAACCAAATTGGTCATAGAAGACCAAGGAATATTGTTAGAATCAGATATTTCCATTAGTTGCATAATTATTTGGAGTAGCTTGGTATGGGAGGGACCATAAATAGAAATAAGATGTAAAGTGGATCATTCTCAATACTCTTCAATGCCAACAAACGTCACCACAGAAAGAAAATGAATAAGTAATTCTTAGATTAATGAAATAATCAATCATAATTTTAAGATTTGGAAGATTACATTAACAATGTATGAGTAGCATATATTTAAATTTAATTTTGAAGAAAAGCATTGAGAGAAATTAAGAATGAGAACTCTGTCAAGAAAGAACAAAAGTATAAATATTAGAATACAAAAAATCAGTCAAAGACATATGGAAATTATCATTACATTTTTACGTTTTTTTACATTTTTATAAATATTCACGTCCCTATTGTTATGTTAAGAGTTTGTATCATTTGGCTTCCACCTTAGGTGATTCATTTCATCACTCATTTATTAAGGAGAAACCAACTCCAACAAAATTTCAGTATTTATTTTTCACCCATAATTTCTTCTAATGTATTTCTAAGCTCAAGTTCTATACTTAAGTCTTTAAGCCACTTAAAGCTTGTTTGGTTTTTCTGTTGGTGGTGGTACCTTTTTTATTTATTTTTTTGTTTTGTTTTGTTTTTTGGTATGGCAGTTCAATTTGACTTTCATGCCTGTAGTTTAGTCATATGGTAGCATATGACATGAATTGCTTATACTTTAAAATTACATAATATTCCTCTATATAATACATTATTTTTCATCATTGGACATTTAACTTCCATATCTTGATTAATTTGAGTAATATTTCAATGGATATGTGAATGTAGATATTACTTTGTTTTTGTGTTTAATTTATGTATTTTGTACAGGTCTCACTATGCAGCTCAGATTCCTAGTGATCCTCCTGATTTCAGCCCCCAGCGCTGGGATTATAGGCATGCACCACCATGCCTGATCTTGGTGGCCACCTCAGCACACCCAGGGAGCAGAGCCAGCATGGTACATGGTGCCAGGGATCCAAGCTTGGTCCCTGCACTTGCCTTCACAGGCATTCAGTTCACTGAGCTCTCTTGCCAGTCCTTGTAGATATTAGTTTGAGCTATTGATTTCAAAACCTTAAATATGTACCAAAAAATAGGAACATGGAATCATTCTATTCTATATTACTATGTTCGTTCTTCAATGCTGGAATTCTATTAATGCTCTCAATTTTTTAGAGAATTCTATGCTTTTTATTCTCTCCAGGCTACAATTCTATTGGTAGCCCCCATGCATATCTGAAATGAGTCTTCTTGCCCCAGTTACCAGCCTTACACGTCAGTCACCCCCAAATACACTCAGAGTTCTGCTTTACTAACCTGCTAGGTATTTCTTAATCTACTCAAGGTGAAATATCAGGATTTATAGTCAAACCCCACTATATTTATGTACATACAATAGGCATAATAATCACTATTACAGCAGTTAGATGTTACATTATGTATCATATATTGAGCTTGTATTTTATGTTACATAAAATATACATAAAAATACATTTATTCATAGTAAAATATTTTTTAATTTTTTAAAAATTTATTTATGTATTTATTTCTTTGGTACAGTCTCAGTACATATCTCAGACTCTTAGTGATCTTCCTTTCTCAGCCTCCCCAGAACTGGGATTACAGGCATGTGCCACCATGCCTCATTTCAGTAGCTGACAAAGCATGCCCAAGGTTCTGGGCCCAGCCTGGCATGTGGAACAAGGGATAAAACCCAGGTCCTTGCACTTGCGAGGCAGTTGATAAACAGTTAAGTAAATGACCAACAAAGGAAAGCGTCAGAAGAAGAAAAAATCAAAATGAACTCAGTATATTGAGTGAAAACTTTTCTGATCTCCGTGAGAAAATGCGAAGTTAAAAGATTGGAAGAACCAAATGTAGACAAACAGCAGTTCCATATGGTATTTTTCATATTAAAACTACTTTTCTGTGCTGGTCTGATGTATTTGGTTTGGAACAATGTTAACATTACTAATAGAGTGGAACCAAATACTATGGAGTACTGACAAAAACCTTAATAATTATTCACTGGCCAAGTATTGACACTTCTGAATCACTGACCTTAAATCTGAAGAACAATGATTCTTGGTAATGAAGATACATATACAAAACTTGAAGAAAAAATTAAAGCCCATCTTCAATAGGAGAAAAACAAAGGACAGTTTATAGCTCATCTTGAGGAAACAATGGTTTCTTCTCTAAAATATATCAAAATACCACGTAGTAGAATTGTCAGAAAGCTACTGAAACTTCAGTCAAGCCATGAAGTTTCCCTGCACAGTGAGCCTCATAAGAAAGGATCTTTCATTTCCTGGTTCTACTGAAAATTAGCTCAGGGAATAAAAGAGACCCCCAAGAAATAGAACACAAAAGAAAATACAAGCATGCTTTCACAATCAAGTGGAAATATTATGCACCTGCAATCATAGAATATGTTGAAACTAAACATTTTCCATTGCCTTGGCTTCATATAGCCATCATTTGCAGTAAATTTTTACAAAATGAATGGTTTTGTTTTAATGTAAAAACTTATTACATCCTAAAAGTGGAGTACGATGTTTGGGGCTTAGTCTTTACAGCTAGCGTACAGTAAAAAAAAATGTGATCGCATAATAAGTTACAAAAAATTACACAAATTTGAAAAGTCCAAAGATATTTCATCCTAATTAGTTGAAGACTGATGACTAATTTGGACTCCCTGGAGGAATTCATAGACTTTAGTCCAGCCTGCACTTCTATATCTTGCTGGGAGCTCAAAAATATGGCAAGCAACTGAGAAAACAAGGAAGAATCTTTGGTCGTGTTGCACTGGGATTTCTTGAGAGAGAAGATAAATTTATAAAGGAGCAACCATACCTGCAGAAGGATGAGCAATCATTTGGTGAGAAAAAGATTTAGAATGGCTCATGATGGGTAGACCACTGGCTGCACAAGTAAGAGACGCCTTTTGATGCCATCATTCCTTGAAGTCCTGTACTATTTCTGCAAGTGCTGGCAGAGTTGGAAGGGGTTAGCATTGTGTTGACAGACATTCCTTCTTTTTGCTTCTGAATATGGACACATTAAGTTATGCAAACTTCAGACCCACTGTCAATGCTTTCAAGTTGTAGAGTATAACAAAGAATTCTTCATCCTCTCCCGCTTGCCAGCCTACCTCTACCTATGAGATGTCAACACACAGAAACAGAAAACAGAGCTATCTGCCTTACATGAGAAGTTAGCAAGTAAAGAAGACTACAAGCTTTTTAGGAAACAAAGGGGTGGGGGAAACACTGAATCTGTGGTAGAAGAACACACTCTACCTTTTCTTACATATTTTGAAGATCTTTCTCCAACAATTGATTTGATGACCTGTAAACATTGATAATTATTCAACGTCTCAGTCACTGGTCTTGTTGTTTCACATGTTTAGTGTATTTTTATTAGTGTATGCTTGCAATACATAACTATTGTGCTCATCTCAAGGCATTGGGTGTGTCTATGTCTTGAACATGTTTCTTCCTCTCCTTCTCTTGTCTCCCACCATCCCCAGGTCTCGTTTCCTCCTCCACAAAATATATCTTATTTCTTACATCCTATCTTTCATTTTGCTCCTTAAAATATTTTTACTTTGGATTTCTCCCTTTAGAAGAACCATATGATATTTAACCTTTGTGTGTGATTTGCTTCACCTAACTTTCAATGTGCATACATTTATCTACAAGTGACTCAAATAAAATTTCTTTACGGCCAAGTGCAATATAAATACCCATTTTCTTACCCATTCATCTGTTTTTGATTTTTTTTTTTTTTGAGAACCGAAGATTGAACTCAGGCCCTTGCACTTGCCAGGGAAACGCTTATTCCATTGAGCTATCTTCTCCCCGGTGCTTAACCATTCATCTGTTGATGCAAAATTTTTCATCTAAAAAATGTGAATGGCTATAGCTACTGAATGAAGTGTTTCTAGAGAATTAAGCTAGTGTGTTTATAAAGTCCTTTGCACATAATACACAAAGTGAATATGCTGCCTACAGAGACACCCTTGCAAAAATCTTGAATTAGAGAATTCAGAAAACAACAAAAAATCAATGCTTTTTTTTTACTTTAAAGAGAAAAAATAAAAACAATACTACAGAATTTAAAAACAACATTAACAATAAGCTTTTCTTCTGGATGGTTAACAACCTAAGTTTGCAGACCAAAATTAGAGAAAAAGGAAGGATACAAGGAAAGCCAACATTTTGGC
>NW_004524715.1:5211887-5212857 GCF_000260255.1 Octodon degus
AGCTCACAGTTACTGGAGGGTTCAGTCTATATTCCACTGGCTCCAAGGCAAACAACAGCAGTTCATGTGGCAGAAAATGAAGAGCAGAGGAGGAGCAGCAGCTGTGGCATCCTTCAAGCCTCTCTCTTCCTTCTATTCTGACTGTCAAGACCGGTGCTCCGCGGCAAAGATCAGAGCTCTTCCAAAGTGATGCAGCTGCAAAGATGAAGCTCTTCTGAAGACTGAGACTTCTCTGAGGAGGTGAGGCAGGGTGGCAGAAAGCCTTTCTCAGTTCCTGGGCCCTGCCCACCTGCAGGGCTAGGACCCCAAGCTGAGAACTGCAGAGCTGATTCAGCCATGTTGACACAATGTATCAACTAATACAATCCACCCCTTGTCAACTTGGCAACTAGACATATACTTTTTTAAGCCAATTTCCGGGTACACAGACATGCTTAAACATTTTACAATTTGAACATTGTAAACATTAGAATCATGACATGTTACCCCTGGCCCTCCAAAGACTCATGCACATCCATTTATGCAAAAGACATTTTAGTCCATCTCTAGGAGTTGCCAAAGTCCTAACAGTTTCAGCAAGGCTTAAAAGTCCAAGGCCCAAGCCTCCAAGTCTAAGGCAAACTCTTAGCTGTGAGCCCCTCTACAAATGAAAAGTTAAACACTTGCAACATTCAACGGTACAAGATGAGCACTGTCATTCCAACAGATATACATAGCAGGATACAAACAACTGGGACCAAAACAAGTCCAAGGTCCATAAGGACAAATGTTAAGTCCTATAGTTCCCTGTGGACCATTCATAGCACCCTGTATTGAGTTGTGAGCTCCAAAACCCTTATGTGGCTCCACCCCTACGGCACTTCTGTGAGTAGCTCCTATGGCTTTTCTCTCAGGCCTGCTTTGCTCTCTTTTTGCAGATTTTCTTAGACCATCCACATTCCTGGCTTTTTCAAACTTCTGAGGTTTCCAC
>NW_004524715.1:5214964-5220417 GCF_000260255.1 Octodon degus
ATTAACCACTAAGAAGAATATATGCAGTGTATTATTTGTTGAAAAATAAAAAAAAACATTAAATAAATTAATAATAGTTACTATACTGCATATTACTATTTTCAAAATAGTTGTTCATATTACAGGATATAAGCATGCAAAACTGATCAAACAAAATAGGCACAAACCATTATGTTCAATGAAATACTAGAAATTAGTGGTGCAATTATCTCAGCTATCTTGTCTATGTATCTATGCATTTTTTTCATCCCTATCCCTGTTGTTCTTTCCTTTTGAGTAGTTCCTTCCCTATTACAACACGTATTGTGTTCGTGGAATCTTGTTTATTTTCTCAGCTTCTTACCCTAGGTAGACAAGATGATGTTTATGCATGCAAGTCTGGCTCATTTCACTTATTAGTATGTTCTTTAGTTGCATCTATTTACCTATAAAAGCCTCAAGTTCATCCTTCTTTAATAGCTGAATAATATATATATATATATATATATATATATATATCACATCTATTTAATCCATTCCTCATTGATGGTCACTGCGGTTGCTTCCAAGAGTTAGCTATGGCAAATAGTGCTGCTATAAATATGAGTACACATCTACCACTGTGCTAGGATGTTTTCAATTCTTCTGGGAAAATACCCAGAAAGGTAATAGCTGGGTTGAGTGGAACCACTCCCCCGAATACTAGTTTCCTGAGAAATCTACACACTTCTTTTCATAGTGGTTGCAACAGTCTATCCTGCTACCTTGGCCAGCATTTTTTAAAAAATAATTTTATTGAGAAACAAATAGCAATGAGACAGTTTCAAAACCAATTACTAGCACAATTTCAATAATTAACACATTTCTTATTGTTGTCTTAGTGGTTATTCATTGTACAAGATGCAGACATGATATCCTGTTCACAAACACTATTAGAACAAATCTCGCTATTCATTGAATTAAGAGAATGTAGCTGTATACCTGTGCTATTTTGAATATACAGATAGAAAATGGTTGTTCATTTGTATCCCTCCTTTTAGTTTAGTTTTGTCACAGAAGCATATTCCATTATCATTTAAATATTGTAATGAGTGAGACCTTCTGCCTTGCTCTCAGGATCCCTATGCCCCTCCAGAGCCAGCATTTGTTATTGTTGATTTTGTGATGATAGCCCTTCATTCTGAGGCATGATGGAATTTCAGTGTTGCTTTATTTTGCATTTCTTGAATGACAAATGATAATGAATACTTTTTCATGTATTTATTGCCATTTGTATTTCTTCAACTGAGAAGTAAGTATTGATCTCAGATGCCCATTTTTGGATTGGGATTTTCAATTCAAGGACCTGATTTTTAAAAAATTCTTTATCTGTTGCAGATAGAAGTCACACAAATCAATAAATGTAATGCACAATATTAGCAGAGCTAAAGACAAAAATCTCATGATCATCTCAATAGAAGCAGAATTTTTTTTTCTTTTTTTTTTTCATTCTGACATAGGTTCTCAATATCTAGCTCAGGCTTACCTTGAACTTACTTTGTATCTCAGCTGGCCTTGAACTTGCAGAGATCTTCCAGCCTCAGCCTCCTAATAGCTGAGATTATAGGTGTGTGTGCCACCAGGCTCAGCAATGCTTTCAAATAGATGCAACAAAATACATTAAGGAATTAGATGTAGGATATCAGCAGACCTTTTATGAATAGCACTGGATATAAAAAAGTCAATTAATCAAAATTGAGACACTGGATGACATGGTAGAATTTTTAAAAACATGTTACTAAGCTATGCCATCATTCAGGATAGAGTAAAATTAATTTTTAGATATATGTTCAGTAAGCAAAGCATACACATATTTCTAGAATAATCTCATTCTTCAAAGTCTTTTTATTTATTTATTACTTGATACAGGTTTTTTCTAGGCAGATCAGGCTTGTAGTGATCATCCTGTCTCAGCCTCACCAGTGCTGGGATTATAGGCATGCACCACCACACCTGTAATCCCACAAGCAGGGTATGCGGGACCCAGAATCGAAACCAGAACCTTGCACTTGCCAGGCAGGCACTTAGACCACAGAGCTATCTTCCTAGTTTTCAATATTTTAAATGTCTAATTTTTAAGAAAGATATCCCCAAATGCTAACAATAAAATTTATAATTAATAGGACAGAAATAACAATCTATTTTGCAAAATATGTGTAACATTAAAGATGAATTCTAAGTATTTAACATACTTAGAAATAAATGATTAGAATATGTTTAGAAGGAAAATGGTAATACTAGTAACAACAAAAGCTAAATATCTTGATGCGGTCAAAGTTGGAAATTAATGCTTTTAATGTTAATCTATCAATAAATAATTCAAGATTTTTATTGGCAAAGTCACAAGCACCACTGGTAGTGCACAAGTGCAATTCCTCTTAATTCACTGAGATTTCTTGCAATGGACATTTAAAATTTGACTCCCTTCTAAGGAAATAAGGAGTTGTCAATAGCAAACTTTGCCTACAGTCTCCCTAGTGGCTTCAATGAGATGCTCACAACTTCCAATAACTCAAGGTTTGAGATAGAAAAAAAATCAGAGGATTTTTGAAATATGGCATCAAGTAATGGTATTTCATAGAATGAAACTTAGACTTAAGTTTCAAATTCTTTGAAGAAATTCAATTAGTAAATTGGTACATGAGGGGGCCGGCCCCTTAGCTCAGTTCTTTAAGTGGCTGCTTCAACCAAGCCATCAGGTTCAGTTTGCTGTGATTCGAGCCCCACAACTCAAGCCAGCCAAACCTGCCCTGAAGGCATTCAGAGCAAAAAAAAAGTTGGTACGTGAGGTAGATTTCTAAATCTGATGCATATCCATGGATGAGTTGGATGAGTTGGTCATCTCTGGTACAGAGTCTCCGGCATATAAGGAAGGTGAGGATTACATTGTAGTATCTACTTCTGTAATATTGCAACACATTCATGCATAGTGACTAAGCGGACAACCATTTATTATTGATCTATCATTAAAAGTAAGTCTTAGAAAAAACATCAATATAAAATAAGAAATTGTTTCTGACTTTATACAGAAGTGAAGTGATTCTGATTGTGATGCTATAAATTGGAATTTTCAGAAGAAAAAGTTGAAGCACAAACATAAATTCATCGAAACTTCCTATTGATGGCTTATATCATGTACATTTTCCCTGAATCATGACAAAATGGAGCTTTATAGATTAGCTGAGAAATTAACAGTAGAAGCAAGCTGAAACTGTGTCACAGACTTGGTCTGTAATGGATCTTTAATCCATAGCTGATGTTTTTCACATTATTTTCAATAAGGATTGTCTGAATCACCTGTCTTCAGGTACAGCCATAAGAAGAAACATGAGAGTCCAAAAGCTCAGGTCATTTGCTATGTTTCCTTATTTGTCCAGTTGACAAATAAATGTACAAGTTTAACCTTTGTTGTTACTAATTTAATTTTCTAATCTGGCAGGTAAGAAGTTTTCTTTCAAATCAAAGATGTTGATATATTCAAAGGAACTAAAGCAAAGTAAATTTTAACTCCTTTGCCTGCTTCAGAAGTTAGGGACAATGATCAATAGATCAGTTAATAGGAAAACTAGGCAATACAAAACTTGAGTTTTTAAAAAAAAACTTAATTTTCCTTCCTATTTCCTTTCACCTCAAGGAAGGCCATCAACTTATTTTATCCACATAGAAAATGTTCCCATACTCTGGTCCTGGAGGGATTTACCTCAAAATTGCTCCTTTGTTGCAAAGGATGAGCTGATTCCCCAAGGACTCAGGTTTCAGTTACCTACAGCAAGAAACAATCAGACACACCATGCTGAGACCATGGCTGCTTCTAGGGAGTGTTTCACACATTTTCAATGTGAGATGGCTGCTACAACCAATGTGAGTGGGATCAGTGTTCTGTTGGGTATAGAGCCTGAACTTACTTCTGAAAAATGGAATAATGAAAAAAGACATATTTTTAATGATCTTTAACTTTTTTATTTTTAAAGAAAGTAAAAATTTAAAGAGAAAAATTCAAAGTGATGCACAATTTCACTTAACAAGCAATATGAATTTCACAGCATTTGTTGTAATACATAGAGTTGTCTTCCAATCAGTCATTCGCATTATCACATACATGCAGGTAAAATTGAAGAAAGAAAGAAATGTAGAGGGAATTGAGAAGAGAAAAAGTATGAACAATTGATAAAAGGAGAAAAAAATACATTGAAACATTGTTTCTTTTCATAGACCAAAAAATTGCACAGTGCAGTTGTCCAAACCATCCTGCTTACATACATAAATAAATATCCTTCCCCTACTCCCTCTCCTGTCCTCTTCAACTCAGTAACTATTTCCTGTTGCATGAGTTCACTCCCTTTTTTCAGTATCTATCATTCCCTTCAGATTCCATTTTTCTCTTTCAGATTCTCACCTTAAGGAAACAATACAATGTTTACACATGTGAGTCTGATTTATTTCATTTAAGATTATGTTCTCCAGTTGCATCCATTTATGGAAAAAATACTCAAATTTATCTTGTTTTATAACTGAAAAATACTCCATCATGTACAAATATATCTTCTTTATCCAATCTTCAGTTGATGGACATCTGGGTTGTTTCCAATAGTTAGCTATGACAAATTGTGCTGCTATAAACATGGGTGCACATATATAGCTGTGGTGTAGGGTTTTCAGTTCTTCTTGAAAAATACCCTGGAGGAGAATATCTGCCTTGAATAGGACCTCTAATCATAGCTTTTTAAGTAATTGCCACAATGTTCTCCATAGTGGTTGTACAAGTCTGCACTCACACCAACAGTGCAAAAAGGTTCCTCTTTTCTGCACAGCCTCTCCAGCATTTGTTATTGGCTGACTTCTTTATGTTAGCCATTTTTTTTGGTGTGAGATGGTAGGTCAGTGTTGTTTTAATTTGCATATCTTAAATGACCAATATTTTCATAATTTACTTGCCATTTGTACAGTCATCTCAGATGATCATTTCTGGATTGGGTCTTTGAATTTGGGGGACCTGAATTTTTAAAAAAATTCTTTATAGGTTCTAAATAGAAGGACTTTGTCAGAGGTACAGTTAGCTATCATTTTTTCCCAGTTTGTGAGTTTTCCTTTTACTTTGTTGGAGATTTGCTTTGAAGTGCAGAATCTTTTTTAAAAGTTGAGATCCCAGTCATTGAGTTTTTGAAATATTTCCCTTGCAGTTTGTTCTTTGTTCATGAACTCTCTACCTACCCCTATGACTTTAAGATTTCTACCTATATCTTCCTCCAGTAGATTTAGTATTCTACTGTAATATTTAAATTGTTGAGCCAAGTTGACTGTAGTTTTGTACATGGTGATAGACGTGGGTTTAGTTTTACCCTTCAGCACGTGGAAAGTCAGTTTTTCCAGCAACATTTATTAAAGAGGCTATATTTCTTCCAATGACCATGTTTGACCCATTTATCAAAGATAAC
>NW_004524715.1:5225217-5241974 GCF_000260255.1 Octodon degus
TTTTTCAAGATTACCTAGTCTATTCTGCTTAATTTCAGTCTTAGCCAAAGTCTCTGGACAGGAGCAAAATGCAGACAAACCTTCTGCCAAGCTGTAACACAAATCATCTGCAGACCAACAACCAATGCTGCCCTTTTCCCAGCAGAAAGCTGTCCACCCTGGTCTTTATAGTCAGGCTTCCTATCAGCATTCTGGTCTGAGCTCTGACCATAATCTCCCATACAGAACAGCAGAAGCTATTTCAGTGCTTCGCTTGTAGGTGACATCTCCGAACCTTTACTGTCTCTTCCCATAAGCCAGTCCTCAAAGCTTGTAATCCACATTGTCAGCTATAGCCACAGTAATGACCCTACTCCTCCAGTACCAAATTCTGTCTTAGTTACTTTTTACTTGTTGCTAGGACAAATACCCAACACTCAAAATGAAAGAAGGAAAGGTTTATTTACCTCACAGTTACTGGAGGGTTCAGTCCATATTCCGCTAGTTCCAAGACAAACAACAGCAGTCCATGCAGCAGAAAGCAATGAAGAGCAGAGGAGGAGCAGCAGCTGGAGCATCCATCAAGTCTCTCTTCCTTCTATGCTGACTGCCAAGTGCTGACTGGTCGGCGCTCCAAGGCAAAGATCGCAGCTCTTCCAAAGTGCTGAGGCTGCAAAGATCAAGCTCTTCCAAAGACAGATTTCTCCGCAGAAGTGAGGCAGGGTGGCAGGAAGCCTTTTTCAATTCCTGGGCCCTTCCCACCTGCAGAGCTAGGCCCTCACGCTGAGAACTGCAGAGCTGATTCAGCCATGTTGACACAATGTATCTACTAACACATACTTGTGAACAAACACATTAGGAAAAGAGAATGGGAACAAATAAACACCCCAATATTGCACCTCCAACATCTAGAAAAAGAAGAGCAAACTAAAACCAAAGCCCAAAGACAGGAAGAAATCATGAAGTTTAGAGCAGAAATTAATTCAATCAAGAAGAAGAAAACAATTCAAAGAATTAATGAAGCAAAAAGCTGGTTCTTTGAAAGATTAAATAAAATTGATAAGCCCCTAGCTAGCCTCATCAAAACAAGGAAAGAAAAAATTCAAATACAAGCAATAAGGAATGAAAAGGGTGTAATTACCACAGACCCAGTTGAAATTCAGAAGATTATCAAGAGCTACTTTGAGAATTTTTACTCTCACAGAATAGAAGACACAGAAGAGATGGATAGATTCCTAGAAAGGTACAAATTACTAAAACTGAATCAAGAAGATATAACAACTCTCAATGACCCAATCACAGCCAATGAAATACAAAATGTAATAAAGAAACTATCGACACAGAAAAATCCAGGTCCTGATGGATTCACAGCTGAATTCTAGAAGACATTTACAGAAGATATGATTCCTATATCCTCAAACACTTCAATGAAACTGAAAAGGAAGCAAACCTCCCAAAATATTTCCTAATGGCAAGTATTGTACCAAAACCAGGAAAAGACACAATTAAAGAAAAAAAAAAAGAACTACAGGCCAATCTCCCTCATGAACATTGATGCAAAAATTCTCAATAAAATCCTAGCAAATAGAATACAGCAAATCTTCAAGAAGGTTACACCATGACCAGGTAGGATTCATCCCAGGGATGCAAGGATGGTTTAATATACACAAATCTATAAATATAATGCACTATATCAATAGATCTAAATCTAGAAACAATATGATCATCTCAATTGATGCAGAAAATGCTTTTGACAAAGTCCAACACTCATTCTTGTTCAGAGACCTATAGAAAATTGGAATAGATGTCCTCATGCTGATAGAAGCTGTCTTTGACAATCCAACTGCTAATATAATTCTAAATCTGGAAAACATGAAATGTTTTACTCTTAGATCAGGTACAAGACAGGGATGTCCTCTTTCACAACTCCTATTCAATATAGTTCTGGAATCATTAACTAGAGTCATTAGAGAAGAGAGAGAAATAAACAGAATAAGGATATTTAAAGAAGAATTTAAACTGTCATTATTTGCCGATGACATGATACTCTACTTGGAAGACACATAAACTCCCCCCAAGAAGCTACTAGAATTAATACACAAATTCTTAGCATAGCAGGATACAAAGTCAAAACTTAAAAGTCAGTAGCATTCGTCTACACAGATTACAAACACACTGAGAGGAAAATTAGAGAAACAATACCTTTCACAACAGCACCATTCAAAATGAAGTACTCAAGAATTAATCAAGCTAAAGTACTATGAGATCAATTTAATGAAAATTACAGTACTCTGAAAAAAAGTGATTGTAGCGGATTTCAGAAAATGGAAAGATATTCCCTGCTCCTGGATAGGAAGAACCAACATTGGGAAGACGGCCATACTCCTAAAATTTCATACAGATTTAATGCAATCCTTATTCAAATAACACCAACATACAATCCAGACCTAGAGAATTCATTCCTAAACTTCATTTTGGGGGCTGGGGAGATGGCTCAGTAGAATAAGCATCTGCCTGACGAGTACTAGAATAGCAAAGGCAATCCTGGGGCAACAAAGGCAAGGCAGTAGGCATTACAGTTCCTGACTTGAAATTATACTGCAAAGCTACTGTAATAAAGTCAGCATGGTATTGGCAAAAAAAAAAAAATAGACCTGAGGGCCAACAGAATGGACTAGAAGATGCATATCCAAGGACAAATACATTTTACCAGCTTATCTTTGACAAAAGGGCCAAAGATGCTTACTGAATATATGATAGCCTCTTCAACAAATGGTGCCAGAAAAACTGGCTCTCTGCATGACAAAAACTAAAATTTCTCCTGGTACTGTCAATTTGCACTAAACTAAAGTCAAAATGGATCAAAGATCTAAATACTAAAAGAGAAACACTTAATCTCCTGGAAGAGAGCGTAGCTGGAAATCTTGAAGACATAGGGGTAGGCAAACAGTTCATGAACAAAAATCAAGCTGCACAGAAATACTTGAAGGAATTAACAACTGGGACCTCCTCTTATTGAGAAGATTTGCATTCAAAAGGAATTACCAACAGAGTGAAAAGCCAACCTACAAATTTGGAAAACATCCTAACAAATAAGCACTCAGAGAATGGTCTTCTCAGTAGAATTTATAAAGAACTAAAAACATTATGGTGGCAAAATTTAAAGACTCAATCAAGAAATGGGCATCTGAGACAAACATACTCTTCTCAGAGGAAGAACTGTAATAGGCAAATAATAAAAGAGATGTGAAACATGTTCCACATCTCTAGCCATTCAAGAAATGCAATTTAAAACAACACTGAGATACCATCTCATCCTAGAAAGAATGACTACCATAAAGAAATCAACCAACAACGAGTGTTGGAGTGACTGTGGGGAAAAAGGAACCTTTCTCCACTGCTTCTGTGAATGTAGACTGGTACAATCATTAGGGAAATGAGTGTGGAGACTCCTCAAAAAAACTAGGACTGGAAATCCCGTTCAATCCAGCTATCCCCTTCTGGGAATTTCCCCAAAAGAACTGAAAACAACTTGTCCTTGTGATATATGTGCACCTATATTTATAGCAGCAAAATTTATAATAGTCAAATCTTATAAACAACCAAAATGTCCTTTACCTGAGAAATTGATGAAAAAGATATGTTATTTTTATACAATGGAGTATTACTCAGCTATAAAGATAAATAAACTCAAAGCTTTTGTAGGTAAGTGGATGCAACTTGAAGATATACTCATAAGTGATGTAAACTAGACCCACACACTTAAATATTGTATTGATTCCCTGGTGTAAGAGCTCAGGAAAAGAATAAAAATTGAAAAGTATAACACAATTAAGTGGAAAGTGAGATATTAAGGATTAAGTATGGAAGAAAGATAAAGGAGAAAAGTTAGGAAATATGGTAGGGACAAAATCATACATTTATATCAACAAGATGGTTAAAGCAATGTTCCCCAGAACTCCATCAGGTTTCTGAAAACATCAGTTAATGGGTAGAATTCTCCTTCTGACTAACTTTAGATGCTGATATCTCCAAACTAAGCAACTACACTGAGGTTAGAAATCTGCAATAATAAAACCATGCTTGAAATACCTGTCATTTTGGTCTTCTAAATGTGCACTGCTTCTAGTGTCATATAAATTATTGCTATACTCTCTTTAAAGCAAATGTTTGTTACAAAAAGGTAATAAAAGGAAACAAAGGACAAGAACAGAAAAATGTCATAGGATTTTCCTGCTACAATTTTGCACAAGGTTTGATTTCTAAATTTCTGTTTAAAAATGTGTAGTTGTTTTTTTACATAATATAGAAATTTAAAGTTTTGAATATCCATGGATGTTGGAAAATAGCAGTTCCATGTAATGTATAAGGCATTTAATATTCAGGCAGATAGTAATGTTAAGCTCAACTGCCTCTGTTATAGGGTAATGATATCATTAAGCTTCTCTTCTGGATGTTTAACAACTAAAGGTTGCACAACAGACATTAGAGAAATAGAGGGCCTATAAGGATAGCCAATAATTTGTCCCTAGCTCTTCAAGATCACAGGAGACTCAGGACATAAAGAACTTGTGCTGTGACAACTTATAACTCAGTGTTGCCCCAAATTTCCTGATTAAGGAACTTATGAGAGTCACCTAGAGACAAAAAATTTTCTCAGGCTTTCGTAGACAGCAAATTGGTCAAGAAATGACCATAACTCACCCAGATGGCTGACACTCACAAGAGATCTACAAGGTGCAGTACATGGTTTCAGGATAAATCCTGAGATTTGACTGACCTTGTCAGATATAAAAGTTACATTTTTAGCTACATAGATCTTGCTTTAACTTGGTCTTAACCATCCAGCAGAGAAGTGTAACCATGCAGTATAAAAGTAATGCCATATTATTATGTTGATTTGTAAAAGGCTCACGTTAACAACTTCTAACAATTGCCAGTTGTGCTCATTCCCCACTACTATTATAGACTACTGCACTACATTGGACTATTTTGATGAATTCAAGTACCTACAATATTTAGACTGCCTTCAACTATGTAATGACCTTTTAAAGACTTTTGCAAATACAGCTTCTCTAACTTCAGTGCATCACCCATCTCCAACAAAACAGAACAAAAAAGAGGGATATAAATAAAGGACCATTTTTTCATAAATATGTGTAAAAAGTACAAATGTATATAAAAGGTAAGGTAGATATACAGCTACTTTCTCTTAGTTCAATGAGAAGAAATTTTTCTACTAATATTGTTTGAATGAGATATCATGTCTACATCTTATTCTTTGAATTACTATGAAAACAACAATATGCAATATACTAATTATTGTAACTGTCATACTAACTTGTTTTAAAATTATTTCATTGCTATTTTTTCTTATTACAATGAATAAAAGGGGGGCCAGAGAGATAGTTCAGTATAATAAACACTTACCTAGCAAGAACAACGTCCTGAGTTCAATCTCCAGTAATGAGAAAAAAAATGAATAAAATAAAAGATAGCAAAGAAAGCTTGTGAGTTATACAGAATAATATGATATTAAGCACTCAGCCTTATGTTCCCAAAAACTAAAAAATATCAGCTTATCTTAGTCATAAATTTATATAGTTCCATTGTATCGCACAATATTTTCAATGATTGGTATAAAAATTATTCTGTTATATCCATGCAATAAATGTTAAAAGACTGCTATTACTTTATTGAGGTACACCAATGTCCTTTAAAGCGTTGTTAAAATACATTGTCTAATATATGTACCATGTAATATGTGTACATATACCTATATGTAATACTTATGTATCATATTCAAGACTACGAAAAATGAAGTAAACATAAAGTAGAATCTGCATCATATATTTAACTAGTTATGAGTTAATTATGTTTTAAGTCATATTAATGTCAAAACACTACTCCATCATGCCAATTAGGAAGAATTAGAATAACACATGTAAATCAGGGAAGAAAGAACAAACAGGAGATAATGATGAAAAGATGTTAAGAAAAAAAATCAGGGTTCGATAATGAGATATAAAACTCAAATAGGACATTTCCACAAAGGACATTTTCCTTCTGTGAACTTCCTTGTTCTTCAAGACCTTCCAGAGAAGCCAGAAAGATGTATGTACATAATATGCCATAAATGAAAAACATAAACTAAAATTTTAATTTGGAAACAATGGTCATTAAAACATGTTTTGCCTGAAATAAAGCAACAATATAAATAAGAAAAGTAGAAGCCAATTTTCTAGAACATACTTATAATCCAAAGATTAATTTTTCCAAAATGTAACTGACCAACACTTTGGTGTATAAAAGTCCAGTTTAAAATTTTCAATCTATTACATTTCAGTAAATATCTGAATGTGATAAGTTCTAGTAACAACTGTAACGTCATAAATCTTAAAACAGTATCAAAATTGTAGCGCTAAGATCACCTTTCCAGACTTTCAGCATACCTTAGAGTATATATTCCTGTGACTTCCTGTTCTTCTGTAGTCAATTATGTTACAGTACCTAACACTTTCTGAAATTATTGTAATTCTTTTGGTTATTATTTACTATTTGATCTTAATTCCAGTGTAGAAGACTAGTGGGCAATATGGGTTGTCCTTAGTTACTTTGTTGTTGTTGTTGTTGTTGCTGAGACAAAAATGCAAGACATCAAAATTTAAAGAGGAAAAGGTTTCTTAGATCCCAGTGTGTAGAGGTTTTAATTTATAATCTTCTGGTTCAAAGGCAGGTTAGCACAGGTAGATCGGAAATAGCTCATGGTGATAGAAGGTACCATAAGCCACAAGAGAGAAGGGTGTGAGAAAGTCTTTCTTTCCCTTATATTATGCTGGCTACCCACCCTAGGGCTGGTGTAGCATTCATATCCTTAATGCAAGCATTAGACTATGAATCAATCACAATCTCTAGATGCAGCCATCCCTGAAAAGTCCCATAACAGCATGAAGCTTTGCAGGGACATTTAGATACAAACCATAACAGAAGACTTTATAGTTTCAATGATTGAAAGAATTAATAGAATAGAGTAGGTGCTCAAGAAATGCTTGTTCATTGGAAATTTGTAGTTCAAACTTTTTAGATAATATTGTATGCTAGGCACATGCTTAAACAGGTATTTTTTCCTCTTTTATTAGAGATAAATTTAAAAATACAAAGCTAGCCTGTTTATGATACTATTTTAGTTAAGTTAGCATAATATGTTTGTGTTCATGTATGGGGTGAAATAAGATAAAACTGATCTATTACCCATAGTGATACAGGGAGAAAAACTGATCTTGGGTGGGTGACCTCCAAATGATACAGAGAACTTCCAAATGACATAGGGAAAAGTGATCTCCCGACCTGACCTTGTACGAGTTCATGTTCTCTAAAACCGAAGAATGAATTTAGGAACAAATGGAGGTAATGAGCAGAATATATTTATTGAGGGAAAGAAATTTCATGTCTGAGAGAGGGACAGGAAGGGGACCCAAGTGGGTTGTTCCCTGGGAAACTCTCTTTCAGGGACTTTTATAGATAAAACCATGCAGTGAGGTGGGTCTAAGGTGGTGGAGAACATGGGAACTCACTTAGGTGGATGTGGGGTGGGACAAAACTATAGTCACCCAATGGGATTACAAGCACCATTGCTCAGGTAAAATTAAGTCCAGGACCAAATGGGGAAGCGAGTTACATACCAAGCAGGCATGAACGCAGAACAGGACTTTATCAAGTAGCCATCCAGTAGTAATTGGATTAATGATTCTTCTGGCTCCCCCTGGGTGATGATCAATCTCGGATGCCAATCGTTAGGGAGGTCAGTATTTGTTTGATCTTTGGCTTTTAGGTCTGGCCCACAGTGGGAGCATCCATCTCTCCCACAGTTGTAAGGTTTTTTGTCTTCTGTGTTATCTCCTTTGAGAGCCTGCCCCTGTCTGACTGCCTACATTTCTATCTAACTCGGCTGCCTGAAACAATAGGATAAAATGTTTAGGTAGTTCTTTCTATAATCAGAAGTTGTAACATTTCCTTGAGACATTTATTTACTCAAACTTTAGAACATCTATGTGAGATCATTATCTAATTATTATGAGAAAGTAATTAGAATAGTATAGCTAAAATATAAATATATATTCAGTACTAGGAAATAAGTCAGTACACCTAATAGTAAGACAGTGCTATCTCCATCATTTCACACATGGATAGCTGTCATTTGGCTATCGTTGAGGTTGAACTAGATATGTTGCTATTATATTTACATTAATCATGTACTTTTATATTGGAGTCAAATGAAAATCATTGTCCTATAAACATCTAAAATTCTGAGTATATTATAAATAAATATTGTAAATCAACAAATCGCTTAAATCGAAAAGCAGAACTAGTATTGTAACAAGTGAGTGTCTAACAAGGAAATAAATAATCAATAGCCTCACTAACATCAGCTAGCTCCTCTGAGAGTCTTGGTTTATTACAGGTATTTCAGGTTACTCATCATAAATCTATAGGGAGGAGCCACCTAATTATTTCTACTTAATATATTCATGCAAGAAATCTGATATTACCTTAATTGAAAATATCACAAAGAGAAGAGAAAAGAAAAAAAATGGGTATCTTAGTTTCTTTATTCATAAACAGGCATTTTTAACCATTCCCAGAAGTGCTACTGTTCATTCTAGAGAGAAGAGACAACAATGATATTTATACCAATATGCATATTTAATCATCTGACCACTTTCCTCAAGCTCTTTATGGTACAAAGTTGAGAAAAGATTGACAAATCTTCCAGAAAGAAATGAAAATTCATATTTTTCCTTATTCATTTATATATTTATTTATTGTGGTACTAGGGATTGAACTCAGGACCATGCACTTACCAGGCAATCGCTTATATTACTGAGATATCTCCCCAGCCCTTTTTTAGGTGTGATTTAGGTAAGTAGACCAAGATGTTACAAGCTTGTATTTTTTCCCACTTCACTATATTTTAAAATGTATTTGGATTCAAAAAATAACTCTACCATCTTTAAAAAGGGAATAGAAATATCTTTGTATGGAGGTGAGAGAATTTTAAACCACCATTTCAGCTTGTGGAGAGCAGAATGTTACAATGCACCCAGATTGGAGAACTCCCTATCCAAGTGTAACACACTTGTCCAGAGCTCTTTTTATCTAGGTGGAGGGAGACTATTAATGTTGCAAAAAATACTTAGGAGTTTATAGAACACAATTCTTTTTTTTCACAATACTTTTTTATATTTTAAATAAAATAAAAAGTAGTGAAAGTAATCACAAGAAACAGTACAGAATTTCACTAAACAAAATAAGAGGAATTCAACAATGGTTGTTATATTGCATAATGTCGTCTTCAAATTAGTTGTTTAGATTACCAGATATAAACATGCAAAATTGGTTTTAAAACTTGTAAGAAATTAAAAAGGAAAAAACCAAGTGTTAACTTCTCCTTTCAAAACACCAACAGAAATAAGCAGTATAATCATCTAAGCTGTATATATATACAGAAGTGTATTTCTCTCTCTCTCTTTTTCTTTTCTTCTTCTGTCCTTTTCCTCATCCTAGTTGTTCTTTTCCTTAGAACCAATTCTTTCCCTTTCTTACTCTCTATTTTACCTTTCAGATTTTACTTACTCTTTCAGTTTCTTACACTAGTGAGACAATATGATATTTACACATACACGCCTGATTTATTTTACTTACGAATATGGTCTCTAGTTTCATCCATTTACCTGTAGCTGAGTAATACTCCATTGTGCAAAAATATCACTTACCTACTTACTTACTTACTTTGTTTATTTGTTTATTTATTTATTTATTTATTTTATGCATTTTGCATTTTGTACAAGGTCACATTATGCAGCTTAGACTCAGAGATCCTCCTGTTTTCAGCCTCCCCAGCATTGGGATTACAGGCGTGCACCACCATGCCCAGATTTGGCTGCTGGCTCAATGTGCCCAGGTGGTGGGGCTGGTGCAACATGTGGTTCTGGTGATCAAATCCTGATTCCTGTGCTTGTTTAAGCAGGCACTTAGTCCACTGAGCTATCTCATTGACCCACCACCTCTTTTTTTTTTTTTATCCATTCCTCAGTTGATGGACATTTGGGTTGTTTCAAGTCCTAACTTACTCTGACTTTTTATTTAAGAATTCAACAAACATGTGCCAAGGACAAAAAATATAGTCCAATATGTTTTAAATTCATCCATCAATGAAAAAGTTAGCAAATGTAGCCATCATACAGTGAAGATATTAGAAGAGTGTTGATTAATTACAAGACCACATATTGAAATATCTGCCATACTTGAAAGGAAGAAAATATAAGTAGTTCATTGTCATCACTGTCTAAGACACAAGGGGATCATGACATCCTGATGACTTTTGAATAAAACTCATCTTAAATATATTATTCAAGGTGTGGGGAGATGGCTCAGTAGAATAAGTGCTTCCCTGGAGAGAGCAAGGGCCTGAGTTCAATCCCCGTTTCTGTCAAAAAAAAAGAAAGAAAGAAAGAAAGAAAGAAAGAAAGAAAGAAAGAAGAAAGAAAGAAAGAAAGAAGATATCTTACTCAGTGTTTTTGAAGCACAAATTATTCTAGTTGTTACTTTTTGAAATATAGTTTATTTATTTATTTATTTATTTATTTATTTATTTATTGCTGAGCTGGGGATTGAACTCAGGTCCTTGTGCTTGCCAGGCAAGCACTTATTCAACTGAGCTATCTCTCCAATCCCTTAAAATATAGTTTAAAAGCTGTTTGCTTAAGTTAAACACTCCTATATATGTAATAGCCTGGCAAATATTAAAAACACAGCATTTCCAGCGTTAACTATAATTTTAAAATTGTTTCCTTTGACGTAATATAAATATGCATAAAATAAACTATATTTCTCTGAATATAAAATGCTATTTTCTGAGATACTTTGCATTATACAACTGTAATATATTTATTTTAATAGAAATATTTTGTCATCTTTGTATTTTCATATTTCCAAATACACCATGGGAACATAGCTTACATTATATTATTGTATTTCTCAGGTAAATTATCTTTTATGAAAGCCAACGGATTTGAATCTGAACAGGTATAGTATGATGGAGTATTATTAAATATATAATCATTTTCTATAACTCTTGTTAACTAAGTATAAAATATCTTTCTCTTTTACAAGAGAATAAACAAATTACACAGTTATCCTTCCATGTTAGCAGTGATTACATGACAATACATCTTCTAGGAAACTACTGTCAGTAATCAGATATGTGAATATGCATAAAGAATACTGTATTCTTACTGTCTCCATCTTCTTTCATTTTCTTTATGCAATGGAATACCCTTCTCTGACAAAACTAAACAATAAAGGGGGATTCAAATGAATGATGATTTTGTATCTATATATTAAAAATAATTAGGATAGATACACAGGTGCATTCACTTAATTCAGTGAATATAGAGATTTGTTTGGATAGTGTTCATGGACAGGATATCATGTCTTCATCTTGTACAAGAATAATCACTAAGACAACAATATGCAATGTATTAATTATTGAAACTGTGCTAGTAATCGGTTTTGAAACTGTCTCATTTCTACTTATTTCTCAATAAAATTATTTTAAAAATAGGTCCTTCTATTCCAAGAGACAAGAAAGACCTTTGGCTTATCAAATGAACTATGAAAGTGAATATTTTTACATGCTAATCAGGTTATAAACCAATAGTAAAACTGTAATGTCTAGCTTTAGGTTCTTAATAGAGTACAAAAGGTATGGAAATAAACTCAAATAATTGTATAAACTATAAAGAAAAAAGAATCTTAATACCTACAGCTCATATAACAGTTCCCTCACTAGAATGGAAGAGATAGATAGATCCATAAGATCCTACGGGTAGGCTCAGCAGTCACAATGCACATGGAGAATATTACACACGTATACACACCCATAAACTTCATCCCTCCTTTCCAAGTCCTTTTCAACAGCATTCTTATGGTTCTTGAGACTTTTCTGGATTTACAGTCTCCTCTTCCTCTTCACAGCTTCACTGGCTTCTCCTGGCCAACCTGGAGCACAAAAGTAAGATGTCCTTAAGGCTGTACCTTCCTGACAGTGTCGCTCAGCTTTTCTTACAAAATTCTGTTTCTTCACAGCAAGCTGCAGTGACTACTTTCATAATACACTTATACTTTTGTTCCGCAAGAGATCCTCCCATACCTTGTCCCACTACAATTACACCTAAAAAGTATGGAACATTCTTGACTGAACATGGTTCAGTTTAGGAATTTAGTTTTTTCTTAGGATTCTGCAAGGTTTGTAGAAATTCAGTGCAAATCATAGTTTAAATATTGAGTTTTTAATCTTTTTACAGAATAGTGGCACGCAGTATGATATTCTGGATGCTGGACAGCTTTCAATAAGTATGCAGTCACCAGAGTGGACGAAACCACTGGACAGTGCACTATATTCCAAAGCAATGATATTCTCTAGATTAAGTGCAATGAATACTTTTTGATAACACCTTTTAACTTTGGTGGGAAATGGAATATATTTTGGAAAACACTGCTGAAAAAAATATGCTGATTGGTTTACAACAGCCTCAGTTCTCTTGTTTCCTTTTTCTCCCTTTCAGTGATATTATCATTTTCTCCATGTAATAAAATTAAGTTGTTATCCTCCCCTTCGTATATTTTATCAGGCCAACCAGACATAACCATTCTCCCTGAGGACACACTCTTGCCTACAAACAACATGGGACGCAGCATTTTTCTTACATAGCATCCCCATGTATACCTATAACAATGCTGCCAGTGAGCCATAGTTTGAATAGCTCTGCTTCATTTGATAGTCCTACTTCATAGCCAAGAGTAGAATCTAAGCTCTCGGTCCTATTTTCATCTGATTAGTGACCAATTATCTTCAGTTTCTTCAGCATTAAATTTAAGTAGTATTACAGCATCCTAAAAGAAGAAAAAGGAATGTACCTAGTTTTACCTGTAAAGAAAGAAAACAAGGATATATTTATAATTTAAAATAAATTCCTCTAGCAGATTAAGCAAGCATATATTCCACCTTGCACATTTAATTTTATGATCTCACTCTTCATTAAAAATAGTGAGGCTCTATTTTTCTATGCATTTATCTCATTAATCATATTATTCTTTCTTAAAATAAAATAACCATACATGTTAATTGTTGCAACATAGTAGTCTAGTGAATGACAAAATGCCATAATTGAATGGAATACTGTTGTAGCAATCAGTCTGTCTTTGCTCACTGTACACTGTAACATTCATTCTTAAGAATTTGAAGGACCATTTTGTAGAGGAAAAAAATATATATGTGTATATACAAAATAGCATGCATACGCAACTACTTTTTCTTAGTTCAATGAGAAGAAAGTTTTGAACTAATAATGTCTAAACAAGATATCATGTCTGCATCTCGTACTAGGAATAACTACTAAAAAGACAAAAATACATAACGTATTAATTATTATCACTGTACTACTAACCTGTTTTGAAGCTTTCTCATTGCTACTTCTTTCTCAATAAAATTATTAAAATAGAAAAAAATAATTTATCAAGAAAAATAATAAAAGAAAAAAGAAAATTATTTCACATGTAGCAAAAACAAGCTGTGTATCAATTTAATGACCCATTTTAACAATAAGTCTGTGGAAATTAAGTATTTCAATGGATTGAAATTACTACCATTCTTTAAAATGCTAAAAATTTTAAATATGAATTGTGATACTGTTAATTAGTTTCAAACCTATTGATGAGTTAGGCTATGACATGAGATTTACATACAATGAATATTGTGGGCCAGTGAAATATCTCAGGGGACTAAGCTCCTGCTTAGGCAAGCGCAGGGACTGGGATTCTATCCTTGGCACCACATGCCACAACAGCGCCACCCCTGATCACGCTGAACTGGCAACCAAGTCCAGGCATGGTGGTGCACGCCTGTAATCCCAGCAGCACTGGGGTGAGCTAAAAACAGCAGAGTCATTATGATTCCGAGCTACGTAGTGATGTCCTATACCAAATACATTTTTAAAAAAAAAACCTAAAAACTAAATAAAATAAAATTAAACAAATATTGACTATTGTACAAAATAATGGAATCTTGTAACACTGATTAAGAATACATACATACATAAATATATGGATCTACAAGGTCTACAGGGTCTCATTACATAAATCAGATTTGTAGTTATCTGCCTGTGTTCAGCCTCACAAGTACTGGAATTACAGGCGTTCGCCACCACACCCAGTCTCAGTCTCCGTCTCAGTGTGCCACAGGGGCGGGCCCTGCACGGCACACCAGGGATCTAACTCCTGGTCCCTGCATCTGCCTAAGCAGACACTTTAATCTACTGAGCTATTTGGCCATCCCGAAAATAAATGTTTTTAAAGAAGACAACCAATTACAAACTTCTAACCAAGACAAGGAAACTTCCTCAAATTTACGAGAAACTAGACTGCCTATTAACAGAAGAAAAAGAATGCAGGTAAATAAATTGGTTGGCAGTAATATTTTTCTTCATATAGTCTCCAAAAAATGTGAAGTCCACTGTAATGGTTATTTAGTTCTTTCCAGCTTAGTTATTTCTAGACAGGACAGAGTGCTTTTTCTCTCACCACAGTACCAGACGAATACTGCTTTAGAGATCTAATCATTCTGGGGTAGAATTCTGAGCCTTAGGGGTCAATGGTTCATAGCAGTACCTCACTCCTTTCCAAAAAGCTTGTGAATATTTGGCAGGATTTGTGCAAATGAGACCTACGATGGGCAAAACCAGAGGCATTACTGGCAGAAGGGCACAGAGGCGATTGCCTTTTCTGTTCTTGGCGGTAGCTGGTGCTATTAATCCATCGTCTTATGAAAACATGAGCACAAAGCTCAGCCATGCCTTTTTAAATGGAGCAGAAGAGCTAAGCTGAAAATATGCCTTCATTTCACTGAGCTCAGGCGTGCAGTATTACCTGGTGAGTATTTGTCTTGGAATGGCAGACTCTACCAAAGTGGACGGTGCAGTTTTTTTCTTTCATGTCCAGGTATTGATCAGACTATGATGTTTTACTTAATTCTAAGTGCTATAGATAAAATATTTGCCTCAAAGCAGCATAATGAATATCAACTCTAAGAAATACTTTATCCATATCTAGAAAAAGAGACAGATATTTTTATGTCTTTCAAGAATTTATCATATAACATTCTACTTGTCTTCTTGTAGGTAACACTTCAAATATGAAGAGTTATTTAAGAGAATCATTTAAAATCTGGAGCTTTATTCTGTGTCATTTGATTTCATTGACAAAAATATTGATTGACCTTTAAGAATGTAACCATTTTTTTCTACCAATACATATCAAATAAATAATAACCCATCTTCTCCCCACTTTTTTGAAAGTGAGGTTTATTGGTTATGTGAAATAAAATTTCCAGATGTAAAAACAACATTTAATATCATTATCACCTAAGTGTATTTCAATGCTTACATCAATTACAGTTTTATCAAGTGGAGCAAAGTAAGTATAGTAAAAATATTTAAAAGAGTTTTAGTTACAAATTCAATAGCTTAAAACTTATGCTTTGGTTTGAAATGTACCTAAATGTTTAACAACTTTTTCATTAATAGGATGATAGATAAAATTTCAGACTTGTTATTTCACAATCCAATCATCCAGAAGCAAACAGGAATGAACACTTTGTATCGATTTTCTTAGATAAGTTTTAAAGAAATCAATATTTTTAAGAGTTTTTCTTTTCTTATTATAAAAACTACATTAACTAATCTTATCTAATTAAAAGAACTTTGTGTATGGTGATATTTTACAACTTACTCTTTTTCAAAGTTGTCTTTGAAATACTATTATTTTATATTATTTTGCTATTTATATACGATTATTATCCTAATAATACTATATATTATTTTAAATGCTTGAAGTAAAATAGTAGTTTTCTGCAATTTTCTGGATTCTATTACTCTTCTATTGAATTAGTTACAAAATTTATATTTTATGTAAGTTAAAGTAATAACCACCTTTAGTTTCACATGCTTCATAATGCATGATATTTTCAGATGTTTTTCAATTCACTGTCATAGAAACTTCAGTTACTTCCATCAGACTTTTTTTTTAGTTCCTTGTTTAATCGTTTGCGTGCTATAATGCTACCTTCAAAGTTGGAAAGTTTTATCGCTTCTCGGTCTTTTGGCTAAGATCAAGTGCAAAGTTGGAAGGTTTTGATTATGTTTTAAGTTACAAAATAACCACTGATGTCTGCCTGCCTCCCTTTATTTTTGCTTATGGAATTTATCATTTGTTTACACATTATATAATTTATTCGCTTAATTATTTTAACTCATTTTCAAAGTTTGTATTGGCTTTCTTTATTGTACAATTCCTAAGTGGATTATTTGGGTTTTGAATCTGAGAACTACTATTTTTCAAAAGTTATTTTACAGTTGGACACAGCATTACACAGCCCTGAGCCAAGAATTCTGGCAAGTTGAGGCAGGAGGATTGCAAATTCAAGCCTACCCTGAGTAACATAGTGACTGATCAAAACTCCATCTCAAGAAAAATAATTAAAAACTAAAAATGACTGGGCGTATTGGGCAGTGCATATGTGAATGCCCCATACCAAAAAAAAAAAAAAAAAAAAAAAAAAAAAAAAAAAAAAGAAACTGGTATAAGTTCTTCTACTAAATCTGTAAATGTCAGTTGCATCTTTTTACTTTATTTATGGTATCCTCTGATATATATTATCAAAT
>NW_004524715.1:5243129-5249081 GCF_000260255.1 Octodon degus
TTTTTTTTTTTTTTTTTTTTTTTTTTGGTGGTACCAGGAATGGAAATTGGGACATTGCATTTACCAAGCAGGTGCTTATGCTGCTGAGCTATCTCCCTAGCTCAGTAAACATACTTTCAGATAGACTCTACCTTAGATTTTGTCAAAATGTTTTATTACCCTACCTATAAATGTCTCTATTTTAATCAAGAACTGATTTTTGAATTGATATAATTAATGCAGTCCTATTCTCAATCCAAATGTGTAGCTTGTGATAGTATTATTAGAAATTGCCCTTGCTTTACACAGTGGATTTACCTAGTGTAGATACCACTAATAGCATGGGATTTTCCGGTGTGTCAAGTGATGTGATACTTTTAAATTAGCCCAAAGCTATAGTGATATAGTTCTGGCTTTGGGTCTCACTCAACTTTGACCACATTGTCATGAGGCAGTTGTGACAAAGTTTTCGACATCGTTTTGATCAAAGAGCTGAAGAAGGAGGGCTCAGTGGATTAAAGCACCTGCAAGCAGGTGTAGGGGCCAGGGGTTCGATCCCTGGGCCTGCCCTGCTGGCTCCACCCCCAGGGCATGCTGAGATGGCAATTGAGACTGGGCATGATGGCACACACCTGTAATCCCAGCTCTTGGGAGGCTGTAAACAGGCGAATCACTATGAATCTAATCTAGTAGTGAGACCCTGAACACCTTGTAGACTCTTCCCTAAAAATAAAATAAAAAAAAAATTGGAAAATAAACTGAAAAAACATACCACACGGAGTGTTGTACTTTCTTCTTACTGGTGGAAAATTTAATATTAAAAATATGCCCTTTACCTTACAGAGGATACACACAAAATACAAGTGAGCTACCAAAATATTTCCTTATATGATAAACCAGTGGTTGATTCATAAAATTCATCAGTGGTAATTATTAAATAAGTTAACTATGTCAATTATTCCTACCTGAGAATGAACGCAGTTTCTACCAATATACCTATTTTCAGATGGTAGGGACCTTCCTTATCAGGATAGATGCTGTCATTTAGTTAAAGAGTTAATTGTGTGAGAGCTGGCTCAGGTTTCTCGTCATGCATGTCTCATCTTGACTGCATAAATGTAGCAATACCTTGGTCCTACACATACATCTTTTCATCAGAAACACCATGCAAGTCACCATGCATTTTGCTGGTTCAAGTTACACATCTGAGATTGGTAACTTAATCTTGTGTCTCATTTTGATAACTGCAGTAACTTCGATTTTCATGTACAAATTGCTATTTGGATCCCATAATTCTGAGGTCCTATCATTGCAGCTAGCGATCCCATTCTAACCGCATCTTCAACTCTTCACCTTGGCACATACGGAAGAGTTCTATTGCTGCCATGAAACATGTTGGCGCCATCGCACTAGTGCGTCCTCTACTGATTCGATAGATTTTTCTTTCAGAATTATCTACAGAATATAGCTGGTTAATAGTCTGATCTATTAACTTAACAACTATGTATGCTACACTTTCTTTTTTGGCTAGTTTCTTATATTTTATGTTCTCCTCATAATGTTCCTATGCTCTTACTTTTTCTTCAGATTTTTGAAAATTTTATACTCAGTTCTGCTCTGGATATATTCATACAGGTTCTTGCAGCCCACTTGTTTTCTCTTCATCGCGATGTCAGGAAACAAATACCTGCTTGTATTTTGTTATATTTTATGTGTTTCATGTTTTTCTTTTCAATGTCTTCAAGATTTTAGATACTCTACCAGTAGTTTTGTAGACTCTGCTTCATTATCTTGGGCTTTTGGAAACCCATCCTTGCTATTTTTGTGGAGGATAATACATATGCAATATTTATAATACAAACAATCTTAATAACTTTTATTAAGATAATCAGATCTCTTTGACCTAAACTCTGCTAAGAAAAATCTTTTAAGACATAAATATATGTGGATATATCTACATCTATCTATCTATATATCTCACAGGTATCAAATTATCTTCATATTGATCCAGTGGAATTTTACTGAATTTAACAGCAGGCTTTTTGTAAAGTTCTCAACTATTTTAAAGTTAATATGGAAAAACAAAAAAATGAGATAAATAGCCAAAACCAATTTTAAGAGAAAAACAAGATGGAGAATTAGTATTATTTTCCTCTACAATTTGATATGAATCTTAACAAAAATATGATACTGATACAAAATTAATTTTTTTTTATATTTAGTACAAGGTCCAGAGGATCTACAGGGTCTCACTATATAGATCAGACTCACAGGGATCCCCCTGTTTTCAGCCTCCTGAGCACTGGGATTACAGGTGCATGCCGCCATGCCCAGTCTCAATCGTCATCTCAGCGCATTCCAGGGATGGGGCCAGCACAGTGCGCAGGAAAAATAGGTAAATAAATATTTAAAAGAAACTTCAGACTATGGGCATATGGTTAAATTTATGTTAAATAAATATACAGAGGCAATTTAGTGGAGATAATACAATCTTTTTTTAAAAAATACGCCTAAAACAATAGTTTTATATAATATTTGAATATTTACAACTTTAAAAATGAACTTTATGTGAATTGTATCCATCAAAATTGGAGTTAATTTGAAACAGTTCATGTTTGGAGGTTGACAGACTTTAACCTTTAGATTTTATTTTTTTAATTTTTTGTCTTTTTGAGAGAAGGTCTCACTATGCAGTTTTGGCTGGCCTTGAGCTCACCTTGTAGCTCAGGCTGGTCTCAAAGCACAGTGATTTCTCCTTCTTCAGCCTCCCAAGTGCTGGGATTACTGGCTCAAGCCCTGATGCCTGGCTCAACCTTTAGATTTTTATATATAAAGAAGTAATTTTTATCTTTACAGGGTAGAAGCCACGTGTTAAACACGCTCAACCACAAGTTCACAAATGGAATAGAAAGCAAATTCTGCTTTACCATTTAGCAATTTGCAATTGCTCTATTGTTTATAAAATTCATAAATCAACTGTGGCCTTACATGGCATCTAGTGTGTAATTTGAACATAAGACAGGAGGCACATCATAGTCATGGAAGATGTAGATACTCTGACAAAAAGTTATATAACTGAATGTAGAAATAGGAATTATGGATAATAGAAAATAAATCAGTAAAAGCATATGTTGGAATAACCTTGATATTTACATTTTTAGGTGTTTACATGATCCAGGTTAAACCAAAATACTTTTCCAAATTATTTTATCATGCCAGTGGGAAGAAATACCCTATATATGGATTCTTCAGCACAGGGGAATCTCGTTTGCAACTGATAATTCACAAGAGAAATGAAAATGTGATTAAGCTAACCATGTACAACATTGTTCCAGTTTTATCTTTCTACACATTACTTTTCCTACAAAAAAGAATATTTTTAAATGATGCTATTACTTTAATAGCTTCTATTTGCATTCAGAATTTTCATTGTGCCAGTTATCCAAATCCACTTATATGATGAAATTTGTGGCCCTCCTGGCTACTTTAATGTGATGCCTTTTATATTGTTTGAGAGAAGTCTCCAATGAATAAAATAAATGGTTTCAGAGGGTTCTTAAGCTCTTAACAGGCATCAGCTAAAATGTTAAGAGAGCCTCCAAATCCCAGTGGTGCTATATTTTCTATCCGTGAAAGGAATGTCATTATTGTAAATTCCCAGCTTTTGTCTGAAAATCTTGTACTAGGTCCCCCGAGTACCAGTTCAGTTAATGAATTCAAACAATTTCCTTTTTAATCTCTAAAACATTTTCATATTTAAGACAATAAATGAGGTACTTAAGGGGTACACTCATTGTTGGTCATTAATATGCCAGAGAATTAGAAAAATTACCCCTACTTTTAAGTGACATGAATAATGTCTTTTTTTTTTTTCTTCCAATGGTTCTGACCTGGACAAGGTTAAAAGCATGGTTTCTATGCTTTGTCTGAATTTAAGAAAATCTTATTTTCCACTTGCTTTCACTTTAACATACATATCCGGATACTCTTCTTTCCCTTTCAGCAATAAATTTGATATGCAGCATGATAGGTTATGCCAATTTAAAGATTAAATTAGTTAATAATAAGTTTGAAATTAGTGATTAATTTAGAAGAAGAATAATTGCATTTTCCTTGAACCAGTACATGAGGTTAATGCAGTTGGGAGTGTGATGGCTCCAGTAACTTTGACACTAATTGGCGATCGTGTTACATGTTAAGATAAGAAGTCAGCATGAACAAATCCTCCTGAGGTTTGCAGGAAGACAAAGCTATTTGCTCTCAAACCTGTTTTTCTCCATTTGAATGATTGGCTTAGCTTCATAAAGTGCTGGTGTGTGACCTTCACAAGACAATTTCAATGCACTTCATGCCTTCGACTCCAGATTATAAAACTGAAATATAATACAGAAAATAACTTTTTTTTTCCTGTAAAGTGAATTCAGCCACATATTTGTCTGTATGGGTAGAATCATTCCATCTCATAAAACTGAGTATCTGTATAGGACAAGTGTGTAGAAGAAAAGATTACTGTGTTGTAATTATTCATACAGTTTTGTGTTTGTATAGCTCATATCTCTAAAGTCTTATGTTGTAACCATTATACATCTAATCTTGATAAAAATAAGCATACATAAAGAAAATCCAAATTCTTACTAGTTTGATTTTGTATTGTCAAGGGAAAATCTCATGATTTAGGGGTAGAAAGGCAGGATTATGCATAGCCTATTGTCCACAACATAATGAAGTGAGAAACTGGTGAAAAATAGAGGTGATTCCTACAAATTCCAGCTAGAAGCATACCTGAAAGTGCTGTTTCAGATCTATACAAAAAATTCTTTTTTTTTTTTTTTTTCCTATGGCAAAAAGAAGGGTACTAAGGATGGTGGACATTTGCATTTTAGGACAGGGTCCTAATATTTGGTGGAACTGGGGTTTGAACTCAGGCCCTTGTGCTTGCGAGGCAAGCGCTTATTCTACTGAGCTATCTCCCCGGCCCCAATACAAAAAATTCTGATCTATGTCTCTTGCTTGTAATTTGTAAAGCTTTAGTCAACTAAATGTTAAAATTTGACATCTCAAAATACTTTTTGTACTTATTTATTTAAAACCTTTACTTACCAGTATTATTGTCTTTACAACCAAATATTTTCATAGTGAATAATATGCTTGAATAAGACCACATGACTAAAACCTGTTTGAGTAAAACATAAATATTATTAAAATGGTTGTTTAATCTGTTAATAATTAAATGATAAAAATGTTTCAGTTAATATTATACTGGGACTCACAACTTTTCTGAAGTTTTATAAAATTGAAGTGTTAGGTTGAACTTGCTTAGTTTAACTACATAGAAAAAATTATTTTTTACTTTCATACCTTAGAAAAGGTCTTATTCATGACTACTTTTGAAAATAGTTGTTAACTTTAAAGATCATACAAACTGGATTTTTCTTTTCTTTTAGTCACTGACACTTGGATGTTAAAATAACTTTCATATAAGAAACAAAAGATTTATCTTCCACACCACTAAAAAATTAAATATTTACAAGTTAAAACTTGTAAACACCTCAAGGGAGGTTATTTATGTATATATTTATTTATTTTACTTCTATGGTTACATCTTTGATGTGCCTAATTATGATATTCATGGTAGAGAATTGGTACATGTGCACAACACATTTGATTTCTTTCTATTCACTCTTTTATTTTTCCAGCATCAGATTTATTTATCTTATAAAGCCTTATAAAATTAATTATCATATATAAACACTGAAAGCCAAATTAAAAGTACCTTGTTTAAGGAAAAATTCAATATAACTTTCCAAAAATAATGATTTTTCTGGTTATGTTCCAGTCTAAACATGTACACATAAATATTTTTTTTATAACTTTTATTTGAATGATTATAGCAAAAGAACTCTGAATTTAGAAGGCTGAGCAATGGAGTCACAAAATCAAGAAAGCTTAAAATGTTTGTATTGATCTGAAGGG
>NW_004524715.1:5249181-5258665 GCF_000260255.1 Octodon degus
AAGATTAAATTAGTTAATAATAAGTTTGAAATTAGTGATTAATTTAGAAGAAGAATAATTGCATTTTCCTTGAACCAGTACATGAGGTTAATGCAGTTGGGAGTGTGATGGCTCCAGTAACTTTGACACTAATTGGCGATCGTGTTACATGTTAAGATAAGAAGTCAGCATGAACAAATCCTCCTGAGGTTTGCAGGAAGACAAAGCTATTTGCTCTCAAACCTGTTTTTCTCCATTTGAATGATTGGCTTAGCTTCATAAAGTGCTGGTGTGTGACCTTCACAAGACAATTTCAATGCACTTCATGCCTTCGACTCCAGATTATAAAACTGAAATATAATACAGAAAATAACTTTTTTTTTCCTGTAAAGTGAATTCAGCCACATATTTGTCTGTATGGGTAGAATCATTCCATCTCATAAAACTGAGTATCTGTATAGGACAAGTGTGTAGAAGAAAAGATTACTGTGTTGTAATTATTCATACAGTTTTGTGTTTGTATAGCTCATATCTCTAAAGTCTTATGTTGTAACCATTATACATCTAATCTTGATAAAAATAAGCATACATAAAGAAAATCCAAATTCTTACTATTTTGATTTTGTATTGTCAAGGGAAAATCTCATGATTTAGGGGTAGAAAGGCAGGATTATGCATAGCCTATTGTCCACAACATAATGAAGTGAGAAACTGGTGAAAAATAGAGGTGATTCCTACAAATTCCAGCTAAAAGCATACCTGAAAGTGCTGTTTCAGATCTATACAAAAAATTCTGATCTATGTCTCTTGCTTGTAATTTGTAAAGCTTTAGTCAACTAAATGTTAAAATTTGACATCTCAAAATACTTTTTGTACTTATTTATTTAAAACCTTTACTTATCAGTATTATTGTCTTTACAACCAAATATTTTCATAGTGAATAATATGCTTGAATAAGACCACATGACTAAAACCTGTTTGAGTAAAACATAAATATTATTAAAATGGTTGTTTAATCTGTTAATAATTAAATGATAAAAATGTTTCAGTTAATATTATACTGGGACTCACAACTTTTCTGAAGTTTTATAAAATTGAAGTGTTAGGTTGAACTTGCTTAGTTTAACTACATAGAAAAAATTATTTTTTACTTTCATACCTTAGAAAAGGTCTTATTCATGACTACTTTTGAAAATAGTTGTTAACTTTAAAGATCATACAAACTGGATTTTTCTTTTCTTTTAGTCACTGACACTTGGATGTTAAAATAACTTTCATATAAGAAACAAAAGATTTATCTTCCACACCACTAAAAAATTAAATATTTACAAGTTAAAACTTGTAAACACCTCAAGGGAGGTTATTTATGTATATATTTATTTATTTTACTTCTATGGTTACATCTTTGATGTGCCTAATTATGATATTCATGGTAGAGAATTGGTACATGTGCACAACACATTTGATTTCTTTCTATTCACTCTTTTATTTTTCCAGCATCAGATTTATTTATCTTATAAAGCCTTATAAAATTAATTATCATATATAAACACTGAAAGCCAAATTAAAAGTACCTTGTTTAAGGAAAAATTCAATATAACTTTCCAAAAATAATGATTTTTCTGGTTATGTTCCAGTCTAAACATGTACACATAAATATTTTTTTATAACTTTTATTTGAATGATTATAGCAAAAGAACTCTGAATTTAGAAGGCTGAGCAATGGAGTCGCAAAATCAAGAAAGCTTAAAATGTTTGTATTGATCTGAAGGGGACAGACATTTCTAAATGATTAGGAGCTAATTTTCTACTTACCCCAACTTGAGAGATTCATACTGTTTCACCTAATTTGTTTTTTCTCTATCAGTGGACTCTTATGTTTTAAAAAATAGCAATAATAAGATAAATGAACTCAAAGGACTAACAATTTTAAATAATATAAGAAGAAAGAAATGATAGATAGATAGATTTAAATGGACAGTATTATCTAATGGTCTGAGAAAAGATGATCAGAAACATTTTAATATACTTGTCAATAATCATAATGAAACTTATTTTCTTCAAACATTCAACTTATATATTTTCATAATTCTCTGTATAATTACCATTGCTTTTAGGGTAAATCTAGGCTCTAAAAAGCTAGGGACCTCTGCAGAATAGAAATTGAGGTAAAAGTTGCTGTCAGAGTATAGTGCTTGAAATCATGCAAATGAATAAGCTGAATATTCAGGTGGGGTTTTGGTGTTACATTTATAAAGCAGAATTCCATCTTCTCTGAAAAATTTTAAGTTGCTCTAAAGGGCTGTGACAGATTGGATAGAAGCCACTCACAGCAGCAAGGGTAATTGGCTTTACCTAATGTAAACAGGTGAGCTTCATCTACAGGATACCTTGAGAGGCGCATCTATACTCGTGTTTGACCAAACAGGGTACCACAGCATAGCCTGGTGAATGCATACAATTAATCATATTTTCTGTTTTCCTAATTCATGGATTCTTATTGTTATGGTCTAATTTTCTAGTTCATTAATGCCCCCCCAAAAAGGCTATTACTTTTATTTCACTATTGTGCATATTGCTTTTCTATATATTCTCATATATGTAGCTGGGTTATCAAGTTATATGATGCATATTTACATTTTATGAACTTACTATAGTAAACCTAGCCATAGTGGCACATGCCTATAACCCTAGCAGGTGGGAGGCTCAGGCAGAAACATCACTGTGACTTTGAGGTCAGTTTAGGGCACATAGTGAATTCAAGACCAGCCTGAACTATGTATTGAACTAAAAATGGCCTAAAAAAATTATTATATTAAAATACTCCCACTTATAATGCTCCCCTCCCCTACCTCAAACACAACCCTCCCACCTCTCCTACCACTTCCTGAGGCAGTTTTTGTGTGCCCTGATGAGGCATGAGGAACAACCCAGTGAATGATGCTGCCTGGTGCCATCCAACGGAAAACAAGCTGATCAAAATATCACCATGAGTCCTGATTCTCAACCACCTTGTTCTCTGAATCTGGCAACCTACAACTGCTGACTGCTGCTCAGAGTCAAAGGGCAAGCATTGAAATAGATTTAGGGCTTTAAGGCAAGAACAGCAGTGTCTCTAAAGACACTTGCTAAAGAGAACTTCTAGAACTACCTCAGAAAATGGCAAGGATGATCAGACAAGTGTAGGCTAAGTAAGGGGGAGTATTTTGAAGTCGGTTAATGGCAACTTTTTATTGTAACAATTTTTTTATTTTTAAAGAGAAAACAAATTAGAATTAAAAGAGGGGGACCTGCCCCTTAGCTCAGTTATGTAAGAGCCTGCTTAAACAATCAGTCAGCTCAGGTTGCTGTGGTTCGATCCCCAGAACTCAAGCCAGCCAAACCTGCCCTGAAGGCATTCTGAGCAAGCAAAAAAAAAAAAAAAAATCCTTGGGGCTGGGGAGATAGCTCAGTAGAATAAGTGCTTGCCTGGCAAGTGCAAGGTCCTGAGTTCAATCCCTGGTACCACCAAAAAAACCCAAAAAACAAAAACAAAAAAAAAAGTCAGAAAAAAATACAAGTGATATAGATTTTCACTTAACAAGTAATACGAATTTCACTGCATTTGTTATAATACAGTGTTCTCTTCCAACCAGTTATTCATATTACCAGATATATGCATGTAAAATTGGAAGAAGAAAGACATATATAAGAAATTAAAGAGAAAAAGGAGAAACAATTGAATAAAGGAGATAAAACAAATTAAAGTATCAACTGCTTCTTTCCATAGACTAACAAATGCACAGTATATTTGTCCAAACCATCCTGCTTACATACCTAGATAAATCTCTTTCCCTGACTCCATCTCCTCTTTATAGCTGAGTAAAACTCCACTGTATAAAAATATCACATCTTCCTTATCCATTCTTCAGTTGATGGGCATTTAGGTTGTTTCCAGGATTTAGCTACGACAAGTTGTGCTACTGTAAACGTGGGTGCATATATATCACTGTGGTATGAGGTTTTCAGTTCTTCTAGAAAAATACCCAGGAGGGGAATAGCTGGCTTGAATGGGATCTTCAATCCTAGTTTTTGAAGGAATCTCCAAACTGATTGCCATAGTGATTGTACCAGTCGGCACCGCCACCAACAGCGCAGAAGGGTTCCTTTTTCTCTACAGCCTTCACAGTCTTTGTTATTGGCAAGAGTGACTAACATGTAACAGTACTTTTAAACTTTTTCAAACATTCATCATGTTTTATTACATCTAGTTATTTAGAAAGTATTAGAATCTGCAATTTGTTGATTAGCATACTTCTAAAGATTAAAAATAGGAGTCAGTTTCATCCTACAAAACTTCCAAACCTCCTGAGTCTTTGTAAATTAAACCAAATCAGTGAAGCACAATGACAGCCAAATACCCTTGAGAATAGAACAGATTGTTACGTGCTCATGATACAAGTCAGTTAATTGGGTATGTAAGAAGATTTTAATAATGGCAATGGAAAAACTACTGTCCATAGTTTTAAAGATAGATTTGAAACCTTAATTTTCATTTAAAGGGAAAAGATCAATTGCTAAAGACAATTAAGAGAAGTGTAACACACATATTGAAAATTACTATTGTCAATCTATACAAATATACATTCTTTAAATTAGAAAGATGAGTACAACCCCCATCTTCCCCACACAAGAGTCATGGATGAGCAACAAAGAAGAATAAAGACCTCATGTGGTTCACCAAAAATCAAAGTCAAAATTATACACACACAGGTTGCACAAATAGTACTTATTTTGGTACTGTAAGTTGTATCTGTCTTACTAATTTCTAAAATGTCACTTTATCTTAGTGATGTTTCTCTTTGCCTGCTGTGTGCATTGTATATAAGGTTTAAGTGCACCATTTCGCCTTTCCTTCTTAATATATGTCATGGCTATAGATTATTTTCATTTTATGTTTCAATTTTGTTTCTCAGGTGGCCAGTGTGATTCCTTTGTGTCTTAAAATAAAGGTGTCTATACGTTTCTGCTGTCCAATTCTACTTAAGTGAGCTATTTAGTTGTTCTTTATCATTTAAGAAATTAGAAACCATACTAAATGTATTCCACTAAAATGTAAAATTTTAAAAATATATTGAACAAAGTCAGCAAACTTGTTTTCAGTGACCATTTTGACTCATCTTTTTCAGTGCTGATTATATGTTCTGAATAAATGAAGACAGGTTAAATAGTTGACTGTGGTTAGCAAACTTTTAACTGACATTTTAGAGAAAAAAGATCCTTTGATTCATAATGCAATCGTTATTGTAGTACCATATTTTAATTACAGTTGGATTTTGTCTTCTGGGTTTTTCTGCTTAAAAACACAACTCATTGTGAAGGATCAATTGGTGATTCTAAATGCACCTCAGATATTAGCCAGCTTGGTTCTCCTTTAGGTTGAAATAAAATGTCCTTAAACTTTCATTAGAATGATACTGAAAAATGCAATGCCCTCCACAGGATTTCTGAAAATTCCCAAGAGTCATATGTTCTTGTAATCATGTATGGCTCATAAATCCTGCTCCTGCTAAATTAGCTCAAGTTAGCCATCATATGCCACTGCGTTTGAGCTATACTTATTCTCTACCATATTTGTCCTAGTACAGAAATTCATCCTTTATTAAATTTTATGGAACACAGCCATATGCAAAGCCATGTTTAAATTAACTATGCAATAATCTTTAATGAATACTGGGAGAGATTATTTCCATTTTAAATACTATATTCTGCTAATAATTTCTTATTTTCTAGCCCATTTCTTTCAATACTCCAACTCAACAATATTCAGAACATCCTTAGAGTGTCTTGTACTTTTTTAAGGTCCTTGTTTCCTTTCACTGTCACTGACCTAGTTCTTACTGTTGCTTCCTCCTACCCACTCTATATCACAAGAATAATCATCAAAACCATTTCCTCACTTAAAACTGCCAAATCCTTTCTGACCTCCTGGGACTTCTTTAGTTAAGTGGCAATCCTTTTTAAGTCTAAGCTCCAACTCTTTCCTCTCATGTATTTACATGGCTGAACATAGATTGATAAAACACATACACTGTTTTCATCCAAAGTTTATAATCAGTAACCTCAAATACACACTTATATTCTTGCCATTAAATTTGGACTTTGGTATTTCCAATTTCCTAGGTGATCATTTCATAATTATTTTCTCCTTCACAAAACCTCACTACTTCTTTTTCAACTATCACATTAAACAGATAACATTACTTCTTTCATAATTGAGGATATTTCTCACTACTGCATTTATCTACTTATGGTCCTTTAACTCTTATTGAAATCTCACTTCTCAAAGCCAAGAATAACCACTTTATCTTTACAATACATTACATTGTGCTTCTCAGAGTTTGCTCTCGTATACTTTCACTTCCTCCTGCATCATTATTATAAACAACTTAGCTGCTTGGTTCCTCTGTACACACAAACACTTTCTTACCTGAAAAGTTTGTATGTTCTTCCATTGATGACCATTATAAAAATAGGTGATTGTCACAGTTATATTATTACCTTTACTAGGCTTAAAAACCCTCAGGGAATATGCAAATAGCTGTTTATAGGAACTGTATAATAATTGCACAGCATGCACTCAGTAAAATAGAGAAAAAGGAGCAAAGGAGTTACTTCTTATATCAATGCAGGCTTTCCTGAGGACAGCATTTTCCTCACGATCATGAAAAAAGATGCAGGAAGAAAAAGTAGGGTTTTCAAATCATAATTCTCTTTCTTAAGAAGAATAAAATATTTGATGACAGAGATGCTTTGCTAATTTGAACATTTCTTTTAGGTGAAAAACCATGGAGGTGGAGAAGAGTCAAAGAAACACAGTCTCTGAAATGTATATAAGAATTATTATCAGGTTTTTTATTTTAATGGGAATAAAATATAAATAAAATGAAACAATTTCAAATCAGGCTGATAGGGGAATAACACTAATTGATATATTGTATATTATCTTTATAGAAGTTATTTTGAATACAAGACATGGCATGAAATCATGTCTAGAAAAATTTAGCACCTATCTTTCTTTTCAATGAACAAAGAGAAATTAGCTGTATAACTATTTTAACTATCATATTGTCTTAGCTATTTTTCTCTGGTTGCTAAGACAAAATACCCCAACACCTAAAATTAAGGAAGGAAAGGCTTATTCAGCTCACAGTTTGTGGAAATTTCAGTCCATAATCTTCTGGCTCCAAGGCAGGGTGGCACGGCACAGGGGCTACATTTCAAGGTGGTAGCAGAGAGCAAAAGCAACAAGCTCAAACTGTGGATGAGTAAGCCTCTTTTTTTCTCCCTTATATTCTAAACAGGTTACCACCCTCTAGGGTAGATGTAGCACCCACACCATTTCCTGGCCCTCCTCTTGCACAACTTGAGGATGTAACAAAGTGAGGATCCTGACCCTCTGCTTAATTGCTTAAAATTCTCAAGCTGACACACGTATCAACCATCATAATCCACTCCTTGTCAACTCGACAACCATAAACATTTCTTTAAGCCAGTTTCCAGATACAAAGGCATGCTTCTTCTCATCATTTCATGACTTGAACACTATAACTCATTTTTAATAATTCTTACAAGCCAGTATTAACTCTATCAACATTACATAACATTAGAACCGTGACACTCTACCCTTGGACTTCCAGACTCACGTATGCTCCTTTATGCAAAAGGTATTTAGCCAAACTCTAAGAACTGCTAAAGTCCTAACAGTTCCAGCATTTCTGAAACAGTCAAGTCTCAAATCTCTGAGCTCTAAGAAGAACACTTAGCTGCAGCCCATGTACAGATGAAAAGTTAGATACATCCAACACTCAGTGGCACAAGATACATTTCCATTCCAAATGTTACAGACAGGGGAATACAAAGGAATTGACAAAAGCAAGTCCACAAGCCAGCAGGGCAAACATCTGAGGAATCTGTGGTAAATTATGAGCTCCAAAGGGTTTGAATGGGTCCACCCTACAGTACTTGTAGTGACTGTATCTCCCATGGCTTCTCTTTTAAGCCTATTCACTCCTTTCTTGCAGTTTTCCTTAGATGATGCATGTTCTGGCTTTTTTAAACTTCAGAGGTCTCTATTGCACCTGTGGGTTCTCACTCACAGATTCACACACTGCCGTCTTGGTGGCACACTGACTGGCTTCCAAGGCCTTCTAAAACTGAGGTGGAAATCTTATTAACCCCATAACGCTTATATTCTGCATGCACCTAAAACCAGCACCACATGGATGATGCTAAGGCCTACTGCCAACCGGCGTAGTAGGCAGGCTTCCCCCTCTCCCGCATGTAGAGAACAGCTGCCAGGATCATCGGGTACCCTGAACCCAATTCTGAGCAACCCTAATGCCATCAATGCATACACAGTTAAGAATCTCAGAAGAAAAAGCCATAATATGTCTGGGTAACCTAGCAGCCATGCCAGTTTGGGGAGGAGGAAGAACTATTGAAACGCATATGAATCCAAGGTGTAGTTCACTTGTTCAAATACATAAGAGATCTTTGTGAGGAAAGTTGATATCATGTCTATAGAAAAATTCTGAAAATTTTCAAGAAATTGAATGTATAAAGGTGTGTTCTCTGACTATTACAACAGCAGAAAGCTTGCTAAAAAATATTTGAATGTTGAGGTACATTCTCTCATATAACCAATATATTGAGTAGGAAATCAAAATAAATATGAGAAAATACTGAACAATATCAAATATTCAAATTGTCAAACTCAGAGAATGTAGTTGAAGTAATGCTAATGAGCATTCATACCTTTGAATGTCCATGTTAGAAAGAAGAATAATTTAAAATTAATGATCTAAGCTTCCAGCTCAAGAATCTAGAAAAATAAAATAAATTAAAATTCTTAAAAATAATAAATACAACAGTGTCTGAAAAATAAATAAGAAAAGAATAAACAGAAAAATGAAAACACAGGTATGTTGTTTGAAAAATTCATCAGAACCGGTAAGTCTAAATGCAATAAATCTAAGAATAACCTCATTAAAGTCACTGTTAATATAAATACATGCTAAAGGCAAAATATTAACAGCATATGCTAGCAGCTCAGATGTTCAAAAGCAGGAGAAGATGGCTATCTCAGCTCAAAGAGACAGAGAATTCTTTGTTCTTTTTTCTTTCTTTCTTTAGGGAATTGACATATTAGATGATTCATGACTGCATTAGAAATAGTAGATACTCTGTTTACTGATTGAAGCATTAATCTCTTCTAGAAATTCTCACTAGCACAGCTAAAAACAATGTTTATGTGCTATGTTTGTAATTTTAATTTGGTCAAATTGACACAAAATGAGTCACTACAATATTCATGAATAGATATATACAAGAGGGCTTATAACAGTTTTCCTGATAGCAATTGCATGCTATGATGAAGCCAAATGTCTGTAGCAGAGCACATGAACAACGTCATGTAGTGGTCAAGATATTCCATTAGACACTGTAATGTCACACCATGAAAACC
>NW_004524715.1:5258985-5268481 GCF_000260255.1 Octodon degus
TGAGAAGAGAGGTCTTGATGTGTCTGCATGCCCTCTTTCCGATTTCTGTCAATTATTTCATCAGTGTCCCTGTTCACTGCTTGAGCAGACTGTATTAAGATCATTAGTCATCTCACATCTCTAAATTTAATGTCAGTTCTCAATATTTTAGAAATATTTTAGTTTATTATCACAACTTTCATGAAGTTCATCCAAAATTGGCTTTCTTTTTAATTATTCCTATCTCACTGACAATATTTTGTCTTCTTTCCTGATTTTTAATCTCTGTTTAGGTGATGTTAGATTTAGCTGCAGCCTTACCTTGCCCCAATAAAGTACCTTTGTAATTGATCACTAAATGTATGGCTTGACAAATACCACTTTTATATTTTCAGACTTGAACTCTCCCTTAATATACAGAATCATTAATTGTTACACATTTTAAGAAATGTCATATAAATTGTATACCTCTCAAACTAATCTCCATTCTAAGATTTTCCTTTCTTAATAGTTCTTCATCTTGGTTAATAAGAAATTCTTCCAGGTACTAAAATAAAAATATCTGGAATTGTTGTAGAGTTCTTAATTGCTTTCATTGGAATTGTTGTAGAGTTCTTAATTGCTTTCATTTTCTATATCGAAGCATAAAACGTGCTGAAGGCTTCTTTTAAAAAATAAGACAGAATATAAGTTTCTTTTGTTTTTGCTACCTCCACTGTGGTCCGAGTTGCTATCATATTTTCCTTGGCTAACTGTAAAATTTTTGTAACCATTTCTTTCTATCTGCACAGTTTTAGAACAATAATCGATTCCCAACATAACACCAAGAGAGGTTTCATTAAAGTGTAGCTCATGTTCCTAAACTCCTGTGCTCAAAACTTCTCAATAAGCTTCTGTGTCAAAATAAAATGTCAATCCTTATAGCTTACCAAACCTAAGTTTCCTCCTTCAACCATTCAGTCCCCGTGATGTCATAACTTGCCACATTACCCCTCTTTCCTCTTTCACTCCCTTAATGGTACAGCCATGCGGTCATACATTTGTCCTTTCTTTTTTCCTCCAGGTATTTAACCCAGTCATACCCTCCCAATTACTGTTATGTAGATTTTGATCTTTGTGGTTTGGGGGGCGGGAGGTGTCCTGTAACCATTTCTCCAGAGATACGGAAAACACTTGTAATTGTAAACTATCTGTCTAGATGTACACTTACTCTTTTTTTCCTGTCTTTATTGTTCGCTTCACACATATCATCATCTACAAAATTACATTGTTTGTTTATTTGCTTTTTAGATTCTTACTGTATATGAATCCAAGCTCTTGATGCCTAGAATTTTATTTTTTGTTCCGCGGAGTATCCCCAGAATCTTTAACCGCACTAACCCATATTTTAAATGAATACTTAATTGTATTGATTTAAATAGAAATGTTAGTATACCTGCTTGAAGTTTTAGTTATCTGTCTTTTGTTTCTGCGTTTAAAGTTTTGTGTTGCCTGTTTGTCGGATTTATCCTTAGACCTCTTTTCAAAGTATTTTTGAAACTTTGATTCTTCCAAATCTACCATGAGAGGTAATTTACCTCTTTCAATTGCTAAATTCGTGTTGAGATCCATCCTTCCTTATGACATCAAGAGTAAAATTAACTTTGTATGATGATATCCATTCTTCTAAGTAGTTTGGGTGTGATGTAACAATGACTTAATTAAATATCTAACTAAATATATCTCACTCATCCCTGTCACCTCCTCACATATATTCTTTTCTTCTAAAGAGGATTTTCCTTTTGCTTTTAAGATATACAGTTTTGAAAATTTAAGGAGAAATTCATTCTGTAGGTTTTAGAATGGACGTGATATCAGGATAGTGTATGAATGTAAATATTTGTTATGGAATATGTGAGGGAAAATAAGCTGAAATTAGGAAATCACTTTGGCTTCTAATTCATTCCCGTGGGCATGAAGGAAAGAATATGTTTCTTATCATTTAATGACTAGATCAAAATGAGAAGGAATGGTAGATAAATTCAAATGACTGGTTTCATAAATGAGTATACCCAGAAAGGATGTTAGATGATTCAAGCCAAGGGCGTCAGAAAATGATTAAGCCATGCTTGGTATTTTGAGAGTTTTCCTTCTCTAGAGGTATATTTGAACCTCCTGACCTTCATGCCATAAGTTATACATGTAACATATTAAGGCTGGAATGCTATATCAAAGCCACCTTTTCGGACATATCTAGAGTACATTTTTATGAAATGTCAACTTAGATTTTTTTCAGTTACTTCTGCTCTTGATATATTTTATCAGTTACTATGTGGTGAATTATGTGACTCCACATAAAATAGACCAATATAAGTACTCTGGTGCAACCTATCCAGATATATAGGCCTCATTATAAAGATTCTAAAGTGGTCTAGTGCATTTCATATAGACCTAACTACTAAATAGATTCTGTAATTCTATTACAATTTTATTACATACATACTTTCCACATCAGATAGGTAAGTAAGCAAAATAGCAGAGTAACTGGGCAAATCACAGTGCTATTCTTTTTTCTTTTATCTGCGAAATGAAAGAATTTCTGTTGTTTTATTGTAGATTGGCCTGGGTAGCCAACACTTGTTCAAGTTTGATATATTCAAGTCATTTCTTCAAATCTGTTTCCTACAGAAAAATCTAACTGGCTTAATTTTGTTTGAAAGTTTGTCTCTGTTAAAATTACCATTACATGGGAAGAAAAACCTGTGTAGTAGGTGAGGTTCCACAGCACATTTTCTAAAAATTAGACAAGGTACTACAAGAATGATGGTCAATTTTGGATTCAGGATGCTAAATATTTGGTCTCTGAAGAACTATGAGAATGTCTTTCACATACTTTTCTATCATCAGAATTTGTATTATGTATATATTAATGTGTATACGATGCACATGTAGAAGTTTAACTTATTACATAACTTTTTTTTTTTTAGCGGAACAGGGAATTGAACTCAGGCCCTTGTGCTTGCCAGGGAAGTGCTTTTTCCACTGAGCCATCTCCCTGGCCTACATAACTCTTTTAATATTCATTAAATAATTTATTTTTAGGTTCCTAATTTTTAATCACTAACAAAATTATTAATTAGCATTTTATTTAAAAATATTACACATTGGGCTTATAAGCATGGTTTTTTGATTCCTAAAGTCACCATCATATTTCGCTTCTTGATCAGTCTCAAATGTTCGTCCAGGGAAAGAAAAATGGTTTCACTGAGCAGTTTTTTTTTTTTTTTTTTCAGAACCAGGGATAGAACTCAGGCCCTTGTGTTTGACAGGGAAGTGCTTATTCCACTCAGCCATCTCCCTGGCCCCTCACTGAACAGTTTTCATAACATATATTTCAATACTAACTGATATTATTTTCTGTTTAATTTGTATCAGCCACTAATATAAAAAAATCAACTCAAAAGGGCTAGCCAGAAAGCTCAGCGGACTAAAGCACCTGCTTAGGCAGAGAGCAGGGACAGGGGTTCAATCCCAGTCACCAGGAGCAGTGTTGGTCCCACCCCCAGGGAGCACTGCTAAAGCGATTGAGATTGGGAGTGGTGGCAAGTGCCTGTAATCCCAACACTTTGGGAAGCTGAAAACAGGAGGCTCACTAGGAGTCCGATCTGTGTAATGAGACCCTGTAGACCCTGTACTAAATGCATTTAGAAAAATCAACTCAATAGTAATAAATTTGTTTTATATCCTCTTGCAAATTAGCTGTGGTCATAAGGTGAAATACAAGAGACACTCAGAAAATAAAAACCAAAACCCAAGTTGTTGCTCTTACAGATCTGTTAATAAATAAAACAGTTGTCATAAGGTACTTGGTGAAACATGGTAAGGGAAAGTTTGTTTAGGATCATCACACTGTTTAGAGACTGCAGCAGTGGATGACAGCTTTTTTGTACTATTCAGGTCTTTAATTTATGGGGGGATGTCCACATACATTAATTCAGTGCTTGCTTTATTCTACTGATTCAAATGTTTTTTGGGAGGAGTTCAAACCCTTTATTTAAAAAAAATTATTAGTATATGTTTGCAGTATGTGATGATTATATTCATGGTGCCAAATGTACATAATGTATTTCAACTCAATTTTTCTTTTCCTCCATGCCCTTTTTGATAGCATCACATTAATTTATCTTACAAATCTTTATAAAGTCAATTGTACGTACAGATGAAAACCCAAGAAGCCAAAGAACACATGAAGCCATAATACAATTATACTAAATCAAAGCACACTATTAGATACATTGGTGTATGTTGTATTACAATAACTTCATTTTTAATCTCAGCCCCAATCATCTTTAAAGACACACACCCGATATCATTTGAAGTCTAACTGACACATTAAATGTAACCATCACTATAATCCTAATCCAGTGATCAAAATCTTATAAAAGCTTATAGATATAGAAAAGATGCATTCTGGTACTTAACAGCGACTCGCCTCTTTATTTTTGTGGAAGTTTACATAATAACTGGGAACTATGAAGTAAATTAATTAATGTAATTAATATTTAAATAAAATTTAAATCCATTTCTCCGTTTTGTCACCTTTTTTTCAGAATTTCTGAGAGTGTATCAAGCCAACCTCCAAGCTGCAATAGGTTCATCGTCTAATAGAAATCTTATGAATGCGATGTTTGAGGTTTCAAGATATAGAACACCCATAGCTAAGTTAACACCTCTTATCTTTAGTCCCTTCTCAAATTTATGCCCACCAGGATCTCCCACAAGTTAAAATATAGACAAGAAGACCACGATGAAACTACAATCAGCCATACAAACAACACTGCTCCTTATGTGCTGATCCATAAGGGCAAAAGAAGAGAAAGATGTGAATAAAATACTTCTTTAAAAATGAAAAGCAATTCAAACCATACTAGTATATTCACACAAATGTATTTTTCTAAGAATGTATCTTACCTGTAGAAGAAGAATGAACCATAGTAAAATGAAGTAAATTAATAGTAAACCATAGTAAAATGAAATTTGCAGCAATGATTAGAGGAAATCAGCTAAAGAAATTTTGCTATAAACCTTCAAAATCTAAACTTTTATGTTGCAACATGTCTATTTTACAGAGAAAACAAGGTTATTTCTATCTATTAGCTATAGATTTCATCCTTTGGGTAAAATCCAGAAAACTATAGTTTTATGTATTTCATCATCAAAATTATGCTCATGAATTAGAAATCAAAGAATAAAAAATATGACAAATTAAATTAGTTTAGTTATTAAATTCCTTTTTGCCTATCAAATATTAAAGAAGTATTTGGTTTATTTCTTTTATGACACTGAAAAATGCATCTAATATCCAGCTTATATTGAATTATATTGAGTCATAGTACTATTAAAATCTAGTTTATTTTAGAAATCTGATTCTGCTTAATTTGCTTAATAATAGTCTTGGTTGTTCTGAGTCACTTTCCTATAAGCTATAGCCAAAGTACATAGTTTAAAGAGTCTTTGCTTTTTACTTGCGGTGGTTTCTAAAATTTTATCACTAATTTGCTGCTTAAATACTTTATTTTGATCAAGCATCATAAATCATGTCTTTCCAAAATGACGCTAGAAATATTATTAGATTAAGAAAGAGCATAATTTTATGTAAACACTAAGTGCATGTGGATATGCCTGCATTACAATGACTCAGAATAAAAAAAGACTTACTGAGATTTAGTGTTCCTCCAAAGAGTCAAGTTTATCATTGAGAATGGTGAAGCTTTCCTCCACCGAGAAAAAAGAAATGTTCCACATGTTTCTAATTTGTGGTGTTGTATATCATACTCCAACCACAAATTTAATTTCTATCTTTTCACTATTTTAGCCCACAGAGGAGCTGTTCTGATGGAGTTCTTGCCCTATTGCTAACAAATGTCAAGACTGGGATAAATACCAATAGCTAGCGTTCTCTCCTGCTGAACTTATGAAAGGACTACCTTGTTAGTTTTTACATAGGTAGGATCCAATGACTCGTTGCAACTGATAAAATGTTTGTGAAGCTAAAGCAGTCCTCTAGTGCAAAGTTTTATTGTTAATACAAATGCCTCCAGTAAGTACAAAAGCCACATCTTCGGCGGTACTATTGTAAGGCAGCATATCTTCCTTATGTATTTGAAATACACCTTCTCTATTCTATATATTTAAGTAGCTAAATATGCTAAAGTGTTGCTGAATTATGAGGGGTATGTTATACAAACAAGAAATAATCTTTCTGTGGGGTTTGATCCACTAGGGTTTGGAGATTGATCTGCTCTTGTAATTTCTCTATTCTAAACAACAGCATTTAATAAGTGCCACCTGTCCAAGAATCATTAATGATGATTCTTGCTTTATCTCCTAAAACCTCAAATATTGTACAAGGATATTTATTTCTGTTGTGCTACATATCTTCTACTTACTGAAAATAACCCTATTGTGATTGCAAAAAATCATCTTCTTTATTCAATGTTATTAAAACATATTTGTTGTTTTGGGTTTTATTTATTTGCTTATTTTTATGAGAGATAGGGAGGGGGTGGTATTGTGGATTGAATGGCACCAGCACATTCTTGTTGACATTTAATCCCTATTGCAAGATATTCAGTGGGTACAAATTAATTCAACTGTGATATTTGGAGTTGGGACATTTCAGAAGTAATTAATGTTAAATGAGGCAACAAGCAAAGGATTCTAATCCAGTAGAATTAGGGCTTTGTAGGAAGAGCAGGGGAGACCCCAGGAAGAGTGCTCTGTTTCCCTGTGTAATGCTATTTGCTGCCTCGGGGCTCTGTGGACAATCCCACGAGCAGCCAGGGTCTTGCCAAGTACATAAATAGATGCCAGTGCTTTGTGTACTACCCTGTCTGGTATTCAGTTACAGTAACAGAAAATGAACTTAACAGGGAATCATTGATAAATTTCACCTTGAGAATTTTGTCTACTGATTAGTTTGCAGTATACATTGCAGTACTAAAGATGTTCCACAAAATTTTTAGATATTTACAGCTTTTGATGGAGTCCTGATGTCATAGTGAGATATGGGTCATCACATGCCACATGGCGCTTTGGTCCTACTGAACGTCTAGACAGAATCTGGCTTGTCTTCATGATTCAAATTACTCTTTTGTTTTGTATTTTTCCTTCTTGTTAGAGATTCCTTCTTGCTCTGAGTGGCACTCAGAGTGGCACTCTCAGCCTCACACTTGTTCTCTCCATGTAACTTACTCTCGCAAGTTATCCACCTGTTTCTGAATCATTCTTTTTTATAATATTTTATCTATTATCTGGCAGCATCATGTTTAATATAATATAGATTTACTAATACGTTCGGTATAATTTTTGTATTCAGGTGTTGAGCCTCTCTCTCTCTCTCTCTCCCTCTCTCTCTCTCTCTCTCTCTCTCTGTGTGTGTGTGTGTGTGTGTGTGTGTGTGTGTGTGTGTGTGTGTGTAGGGTTAGGGCAAAACTCTAGAGCTACACTATGTCCCTCTCATTTTAATTTTATTTTGAGACAGCGCACCATCAACTTTCGGTATGTGATCTCAAGCAATTGAGTGGCCTGCTTCAGCCTCCTACTGTCTCAGGGTTTCATCACACCTAATTCAGTGTAAAACTTTGTAAACAGAATAAATTATTACTTCACATTTTTCTAGAATATTTTATTTTACTTTTAAAACTTATTTTATTGAGAAACAAATAGCAATGAGACAGTTTCAAAACTGATTACTAGCACAGTTTCAATAATTAATACATTGCATATTGTTGTCTTAGTGGTTATTCATTGGACAAGTTGCAGACATGATATCCTGTCCACAAACACTATTAGAGCAAATCTCTCTATTCACCGAATTAAGAGAATGCAGCTGTATTTCTATCTGAACTATTTTGAGTATAGACATACAAAATGGTTGTTCATTTGTATCCCCATTTTTTGAATAGTTTTGTCAGAGAAGGACATTCTATTGTCATTTAAATATTTTAGGTGTGTGAATTCAGCAAAATAATTCAATATAGTCCAGTAGTCCATAATAGTAGTGGATTATCCATAAGACTGGCAATGTCAGAAGTTGTTGACTTGAGCCTTTTGCAGCTCAGCACAATAATATGGCTTTACTTTTTATACTTCTTTTTTTATACTTTTCTGCTGGATGGTTAAGACCAAGATATAGCAAGACCTACATAATAAGAAGATAGCTCAGTAAAATGAGCACTTGCCTGGAAAGTGCAAGGGCCTGATTTCAATCCCCAGTACTGAAAAAAAAAAGTAGAATATTTTAGATAAACCAATGTAGAAGCAAGTCTACCCAATAATAAAGAAAATGTATCATTTCTTTCTGTGATCTGTATAGAAGGTGTTTTTCAATATCTTCTTTCAAGTACATAAGAATAAAATTTCCACACCTGTCTTTCAGGACTGCATGTTTATTCAAATTAAAAATGACAAGTTCTTGAAATAAATTTTCATCTAAGTAAATATAAAAGGTAGCATAATGTTTTGCATTCATAATGATTAAGTAATACTTCTCTGATGACATTTATGTACATTTCCCAAGGGAGCCCTTAAATTTGACACTATAAAACAAACCAGTATATGAGAAAAGTGAGCTTGATGTTTGAATCGAAGCAATATATTTTGAAAGCTGTGATAAAGTATTTTATAACATTTTATGGTTACATGGCATCATTTCTATTCTTAGTAAATGAACTAAAGTGAAAATGGAAAAGGGCAGTCAAAGAGTTTTTGTTGGAAGCAGAGTATTGTAGCTTAAATTTTATAGCATAGATCAAACTAAATTGATTAATCATTTTGATCCTCTCTATCATGCTTAAAGAAAGTACTTTATCTTGGAATAAGAGAGCCAATTAAGACAACCCCAGAAAGACTGTCAAAATTTTATTAAGTTAAGCTAAAATGAAGTTGTAGCTAAAATCGTGCCTTAATTTGAATTTATGTCCGAGCTGAAAATGATCCAGCCATGCAGTATGAAGGCATTTTAGCTTCAGGAGAAAGCTAAAAGTTCACCCAAATAAATTGTTCATTTAAGTTTGGAATTGATTTATTGTTCTTTTGCTTTTTATTTGTTACCCTCAGCAATTATTTTTGCCCTCTAACTACTGCAATTCTATTCAGAAAATTGATATTTTAGAACTGTGACAAGATACTGTACTTGAAATACTTATATTATAATGTCCCTTTTATATAATATTTATAATTATTTCCTAATAAGGCACTTGATGGTTGTTCCTATTCTTTATCAACTGCATGTTTTAGGAAAGCTTATCTGACTAAGCACTGTATTTATTCTGCCTTTTAAGAATTGCATACCCTAGGGGGCTGGGGAGATGGCTCAGTAGAATAAGCGCTTGCCTGGCAAGTGCAAGGGCCTGAGTTCAATCCCAGGTTCCGACAAAAAGAAAGAAAAAAAAAAAAAAAGAAAAAGAATTGCGTACCCTGAACCACAAGGGACAGGAATTCAATCCCCGGGCCTGCCCTACCAGTCCTGCCCCCG
>NW_004524715.1:5268756-5273106 GCF_000260255.1 Octodon degus
TTTACATATTCTGCACTTTGAAATTTTACACTAGCCTCTAATCAATTATGTACTTTTGGTAATAAATAGTTTGAAGGTCACTACCTTCAGACAACTGAGGAATTCTATATTGGTGGCAAGGTTGAAAGAAAAAGGGGTCATTCTGTGAAAACACAAGACATCCTTTGAAATATTTCACTTTTGTAATTATATTAGGCTGGAGAAATTATAGCGAAAATTTTTAAATATAACAAATATTATTTTCAACAGCCCATCATAAAAGTTTGTTGTCACTCTGTTAAGCAGCATGGGAAATAAGTTAGAATTCTTGCCACCAGTCCAAGGAATCTGTGAGGTGCCTGGGATGTAGGGGACAGGATGAAAGTCACTTCATTGGGTCTATTATATGGTAGATAGTAATAGAAATGTTTAGAAGTGAAACTTGACACACATAAAGAAAAAATATTGAAAGATACAGGGTTACATTGTCAACCACCTTTCCTAATAATAAATAAAAAGAAAAAGAGAAAGTGTAACTTTACCTATAAATGTATAATTGGAGGATTTTTGTTTGTGAATGTCGTCAGTGCTAGAGATCCAACAGAAGGCCACTATGCCACTGAACTACACCCCCAGGACTTCTTAATTTTATTTGCAGGTGGAGTCTCCAGAAGTTGTACAGGCACCTTGAAGTCATCTCCCTCCTGGCTCAGCCCCCAAGAGTTTTGCATGTAGACATCTGTGTGTGTTTAAATTCATTAGAAAAATAATTATTAGCTTTTAAGACACAATAAGATTCCAATTTGTTCTTAACCTTTTCTCTTTAATATACATTGAAGTCACCTCAAGAACACATTTATTTAGTACTATACTAACCTATTTGAGAGCAAAACAAACAAAAACAACTAAATAGCCCTATTACAAAGTCCACTAAGACATTCCTTAAAATATAAAAGCATAGTACTGATTAATCTACTTTGGTATTCACACATTATTTTCTTACTTAAAATTTGGAAAATATTACAATGTATAGCTGTAGGTGTCATTTTGTAAAAATAATATAGTAATATAAAGAATCAAGTGAGGGCCGACCAGATAGTTCAGTGGAATAAAGTGTCTGTTTAGGCAGGGGCAGGGCCCAGGATTTGATCCCCAGTGTGCTGTGCATCCCCGCTGTGCCAGCCCTGCCCCCTGGGCACACTGCAAGCTTGACTGAGACTGGACGTGATGGGGCACACCTGTAATCTTAGCGCTTGGGAGGCTGTAAATTGGAAGGATCAGTATGAGTCTGATCTGTATAGTGAGACTCTGTAGAGCTTTTATTAAATACATTTAAAAAAATCAAGTGAAATTAATGACCTATGTCAACATATTTCTTCAGACCTAAATATGGGAGATACTTTGCCATAAAACTTCAAAGTAGAAATAATTCATGTGCAGTAAGTTAAGTTAACATCTATTGAAAGGGTTATGAACTAACATGAGTTTTTGGAATTTTACTATTCTATTGATTCCTTATATAATGAACATTTAATCATATTATGTATCTCTTATTTTCTGACTATAAAATCAATGACATAACACAAATTTAAGGCATTAAACTATTTTTGTGGAAGTGTTTTACATATTTAAAATTAGTATTCATATAGAGAAATTTAATAAAATATATTATCAAAACACTGATTCTTTATTCATTGTGCATTTTAATAATATGCTGACTCAATAATAGAGTAATAAATATATTTAAAATTATAATCACTGTGGTAGACTAATATGACCAATTTCAAAGGATCTTAAATATTTATTTTTATACTACATTTTAAAATTTTCTTTGGCCACAATAATTGCTGGAAAATATAATATTAGAATACTATCAGAAAAGCTTGAAAAATACAGACTTTATGTGCAGTATCACATTTTAATAGCAGTAAAAATTTATATAATTTTGACACTAATCATAAATTATGGCTTAAAACTTATTGCCAGATTACATAATTTTCTCATTAAGGACTATTACTCATTACATTCTCATAGAAGAAAATGAATCCAAATACCAAATAAGACAATTGAAGTCTTCTGCTTGTAGATGAAAATGAGATCATGCACTATTCTACTTGTAATGGAGGACTAAATATCTCATCAGTGGATGGTGACAGACTATAGACTTCAAACTGCTTTAAATATTCTCTGCAGCATTTTACAATCTCTGCCAAACTTTGAAGTCATCTTTGTGTAGGAGTCCTTTAGGGACATCTTCTCACTAAATATAGCAGAGTAGAGTGCTTTACATTCATGCACTGTGATAATTGTTGTTCAAATATTTAGCAATACCTTGATAGTATCTTAATCTTATTTTAAACAAATACATTAAAAGAAATTGAACTGACAATTACACAATAAAAGTTGGGTCTTATTTTTTGCAAGAATTTATTCTTGAACTACATCCTTATAATGTATTTTTCTATTTTCAAGTAGTTTCTATCCCTCACATTATCAGTATTTCCTATTATTGTGATTATGGATGTGGTAATTTATTATAATTAATAATCTGACATGGATATATTACAATCAAACTTTGATAATTTTATTTATTTGTTTTTATTTTTAAATAATACAAAGTAGTCATAAAAAAAAGCAGCATTAGAAACAATACAATATTTCACTAAACAAAATAATATGAACTCAACAATGGTTTCTGTATTACGTGGGGCCATCTTCAAATTAGTTGTTCAGATTACGAAATATAAACATGTAAGATTCATTTAAAGAAGAGAAACAAAACAAAACTGAATTGATCATATAATATCCTTTCTTCTCTTAAAATCTGTTTCAGAAATCTAACTCACATTCATTTTATGTTTCCTTAGGCTTTTCTAGTCTCTGACAGTTACAGAAATATTCCTTGCTTTCATAACCTGGAGAGATTTGAACGATTAATGGTCAGGAATTTGAAAGAATGATGCTTTGTTGTAATGTTCTAATGTTTTCTTATGATTCTACTGAATTTTGGAGACCTGAGGTGGAAGGTCGCAGAGGCAAAACACTACTTTCACCACATTTTATCAAGAGCAGAGTACCAGCGTGATTTAGGACCTCAGAGTTCGCAGTCCTCTTCCCTCTGGGCTAATGTTTTCCCATTTCCTCCATTCTCAAGTTACTCACAGTCTTGTCTCACAGGTAACCCACAACTGTGTCAGGTAAAAGACTCACTGACAGAAGGATTCTGAATGTTATTAATGCTTGGGCTCTCTAACCCTAATACTGTGCTTCGTATGACCGACCAAGCACAGCCTACAGAGCAGAAGGGGGGAGCTGTGCTCCAGCAGCCTTGGTTAGGGTCATGCCTATATAAATTGGTTGCAAACCTTTTACTGAAAAACAGTCTCTTTTAGACTACTTATTAACTTTTTCAGTATTTTATTTACTGTACTATAGCAAACTTATCCTGCAATTATATAGCATTTAAAACTCATTATTTTCTTTTTCCTTGAACTTTTAAAAATATTTTTTTGCAAGGCCAACGAGATAGCTCAGTGGACTAAATGCTTGCCTAGACAAGTGCAGGGACCAGGGTTCTATTCCTGACCCCACATGCCAAGCTGGCCTAGACCACAGGCAGGCTGAGCCTGCAATGTAGACCAAGCGAGGCGGGGCATGCCTGTAATCGCGGCACTGGAGAGGCTATGATTTCACTAACTAAGCAGTAATAGGTTGCAAATAATTTTAATAATTTAAATATTTTATTTTCATCTTCTTATGCTTGTTTTCTGATTTATTCATTTATTTATGTATTTATTTATTTGGTGCAAGATCTCCTTACGCAGCGCAGACTCATAGTGATCCTCCTCTCTCAGTCTCCCCAGCGCTGGGATTTCAGGCATGTGTCACCACGTCTGGTTTCAGTAGCTGGGTTGGCACTGGGTCAGCACAGCATACAATACCAGGCATTGAACCCGAGTCCTTTCACTTTCCAGGAAAGTGCTTAGATCTCCAAGCTATCCCCTGCCTCAATTTTCATCTTTTCTTTCTTGCATGATGTATGAAGAGAAATCCAATGTACTTTCAGCCTTGTGTCTCTGTGGGCAGGTAATTTTCTCCTTTCTGGTTTGTCTCAAGATTCTCCTTTTGCTTTGGTTTCTCCAGTTTGAGCATGGTACATCGAAACAGAAAACTCTTAGTGTGTACAGGTTTATAGGATTCTATAGTGCCTTCTCGGAGTGCCCTAGATCTGCTAGTAATTCACCAAAATTCTTTTTTTTTTCTTTTTTTCTGCAAAACCAGGGATTGAACTCAGGTCCTTGTGCTTTCCAGGGAAGCACTTATTCCATTGAGCCATCTCCCTGGCCCCCAAAATTCTTAATTATTATTATT
>NW_004524715.1:5274083-5293299 GCF_000260255.1 Octodon degus
AACACTGCAGTATCTGAAACAAAAGTAAAAGTCTTAGAGAATTTAAATTAAAGGTAGAAATATAAAATCTTGATCTATAAGCTAATTTCCAAACAAGAAATACAATAATCAGTAGAACATGATGTTTATCTCTTGAAACCTCGAGGTTCTCAGTACTACTGAGAACTTTGATTCCTAAAACTTCTCTGAAATGGTTTTTACTTCTCCCTTGCTTCAGAAAGCTGTCTGAGTAAAACCATTTATAGGGTAAATTGCCACCAAGTCTTCTCTGAAATTGTTTTCATTGAGTTTAGGCTGACATTGAATAATCATAAGTTTCATAATAGGATATACACCACACAGAGATAGTCCCTACATGTAGGGCCCTGTGGTGCATTGCCAACTGGTGATCAAATTGTTACACCCAGCTGAACTGAACTGGAATGGTGCTGGATGTGAGACGCCCACCTGAGGATTGTTGCTGGCAGCATAAGAGGCAGAAATGAGGAGAAGGGAGGCTGTTAGGGAAGTTGTCTGCAGAAGCTACTGGAAAGCTGTTAGATTTTGGAGGCTGTTAGATGTTGTAGGGAGCTGTTGATCCTCTTGGAGGAGCTCATTGCATTGTCTTTCCTGATGGCAACTCAGTTTTCCTCCTTGCTGGAAGAGCTCAGAACCACACTGTTGCTGAGAAGGGCTGTAGTACATTTTAGGGGAACTCTGGTTTTTACCTTGAACATTGCTTCCTGGCTCCAGTGCAGAGCCCTCTGCCTGCTAGCTCAGATCCTTCATCCCCCTAGCACAGACTTTTTAGTTTCCACCACTGACCTTAGGGCGTTCCCAGTGCACATCCATGAAACAGGCCTGAACAAGACATTAGCATAGGTCCTAGGTCTCCAGTTGGTCTTGTGGGAGGCACTGTTATGAGCTCTAGGTCTTCAAAAGGATTCATGGAAGACATTATTGTAGAATCTAGGCCCTCAGTTTGATTCTTCAGTCTTTAGTGTGTGAATTCTTTTTTCTGCACTCTTTTTTGCATATGATTCTTTGGGTGACTATTAAAAATAATCTTATAAAATATGTGTCCTCTATGTATTGTTTCCTTTGCAAAACCCCAGCTATGGCAGACACTTATGACAAAATTTGTGGATCAAGAAAAAACATCATCTTTCTAAGCAGTAAGATACACAAATACCAGGCTGCGTTCCTTGAACTCTCAAATTGCAACTGACAATCTCATTAAAGTTTCTGAAAAGCTGAACTACAAAGCTAAAGAACATGACCTATTGGATTCCTTATAGAAAACTGATTTTAAAATATCAATTGTTTTTATAACTAATTGCTTTACTTAAAATTTTCCACCCAGAAAAAATCCAAGCATGATTTTAATACTGTAAATAAAAGTGAATATTTTGAGGCACAATATTGTTTATAATTATCCATATATATTTAAGAAACCTTGACAATGTAGTCCTTTCAATGAAACTTTTCTCTTGTACCTATAATGAAATGTAATGAACAAAAATTATGCATTTTTCCATGCTAATTTTTCATTCATATGAACATAGAAATTCATTTTGGCATTTTAATGGTAAGATGAAATATGTGCAGGAAGTAAAACAGACTGAATTGAACCATTTTCTCCCACACAAATTTGGTACCAAATTGAAGGTAGTTTTGAAGCACAGACCAATATAATTTTATGGTTCATTGCTAAACATTCCATGAAATCATAAAATAATAATAATTTAATTAAATCATCAGAGTATATTTTGATGATTCAAATTATGTTTTAATAGTCTCATTACTATAATTAGTCTTAGATAACAAACATGATTGGGCACTAGTAAGATATGAGATTTAATTGGCTCATTTGCAAAATGATAATTGTTCTACTTAATTTATCATTTTCATCCTTTGAAAACAGTATTATTGTCACAGAATGACTTGAATTAGACATGAGAAGCAGAAATGTGGTAAATTTAGGCTCTGGTTTCCACTTATCCTTAAGATCAAACCTAATCAATCTTTTCTTAATTTTAATTACCATTGCATGATTGTCATACACATTTTGCCTCTGGCACTTCTAGACAAGTCAGCTTTGTCTACACTCGGGGTCTCATTTTGTAAAACATAGGAAGAAGATATTTCTCTTCACACAGAAATTGAAATAGTGAAGTCAGATTACATCTTTTTTGAAAGCCTGATGTTTCAAATTTATTTTCGAAAAGGAAATAGTGCTTTGACAAATTTCTGAAAATGTAAGACTTATAGGCACAATGTCTATTAGAATTAAGATAAGATTCCCTGGAAACTACACTGCAGATGGAGCATCAAACAGGAAGGTTTTAGTGATGTTCACCCATATGAATGATGGATGTGTTAGTTTAATAAAAAGAGTAATAAGAAGTTCAAAAAATGACTTAAAAGTGCTTTACCAATAAAGACACCAGTAGAAAACGACCACAGACATTTGGAAAATCATCTCAATAAAAATCTGATCAGAACCTATAACTATCGATTTGGGCTGCAGCATATGTAATGTCACCAGAAAGATAAGTTTGACAACAAAAACAAAAACAAAACAAAGCACAAATATCTAAATGAAGATATCATGTCTTCTGGGAACGATGTGAATATATCACAAAGTTTTCATTTTCTTACATTATTCTAATATTCTCAACCATATGCTCTATCTTCATATCATTTTGTCTAACAACATCAACAAAAGATGTATTTCTGAAGCAATTATTCTGTGTCAGGAATTTTCTTAAGTAGTTTGGTTGTAGTAGCAACTTTAAACTTCAAAGTCAACCTAAATGATCTCTAAATAATTGATTCATCAAGGTCATTCTTGGTCATGTTGCATTATAGTTTCTTTATTCCCCATATTTTATTATGTTGGTGGTAACTAAATGTAGTCACTAGTGTTATTCATTAAAATTTATATTTCAAATATAGTGTGTGGTCAACATATATTTCAGACATCCTGCATCCACAACTTATAACACATTGTCTTAGTAATAGTTACTTAAAACAGTAAATGGTATGTATAAAAGGAGAGATGAAAAAATAACTAGAAACTTAGCTTCCTTTATGAATGTTAAGTAAAATTAGATAGTATAAATGAATGGTGTGTTGGTTCTTTAAAATTCATACAAGTTTAATGATGCAAGGACAATTTTAATAATGCTGACTTTTTTAAAGACAAGAATGTAGATTTTTGGTAAAATGCTTCAGTTTCAAAAATATCATAGCAAAAACTTAGTGATTTTCTAGTTGTGTCCTTTGGTTGGGTGTTTGAAAGTGACTACATGAGGGGCCAGCCAAATAGCTCAGGAGATTAAATTGCCTGCAAGCAGGCGCATGGGCCAGGGGTTTGATTCCCCAGGCCTGCCGTGCTGGCCCCACTCCGGGAGCGCGCTGAGATGGCAATTGAGACTGGGTGTGGTGGCGCTTGCCTGTAATCCCAGCTCCGGGAGGCTGTAAACAGGCAGATCACTACGAGTCCGATGTAGTAGTGAGACCCTGAATACCTTGTAGACCCTTCCCTAAAATAAAAAAAAAAAAAAAGAAAGAAAGAAAGAAAGAAAGAAGAAAGAAAGAAAAGAAAGAAAATGACTACATAAGATGATTCAAATGAATTAATGCACTGGTCATTTCCCCCAGGAGAATTTCATAGTTTATTTTTGACTGCAAGTGAAAACAGCATGCCTTAAAACTAAAGGTAAAATGCTCTCTGATTTTGTCTCAAGTGGTGCTCAAATCTCTAGTCTGTTGTGCTAATCAGCCTGTATGAACACGAGTTTCAGCTCCCGAGTGTGCCATCTTGAATACTTTGCTAGCTAACTGGGTTTTGTAGAAGCCTTTATTATCTCTACCCCATCCTGCTTCTCTTTCTACTCTTCATTCTTGATCGGTTACACTTCCTGCCATGGGAGTGGAACAAAGCATTGCTTTCGTGGGCCTCTCCATCTCTGATTTCCGCTTTCTGAGTTCATCATTTCCAGCTGCTTCTTAATATTTCTCTTGTATATGTGGAAAAAGACAAAACCTAGGGAAGTACATGAAATAATGCAAGGGACATTCTTCTAAATATAAAAAGCCAGGTATTCAAGGAAATTCTTCTTATGAATTCTGTTAAAGTCTCTTAGTGTACAAGCTCATATTTGTAGGCTTAGATAACAATGGATTTGGTACCAAAGATTAATCAAATAATTCTTCAAGCCTTATGGAAATATGCAATATGTTCTTACAATTTTGCTGTTAAGTATTTCTCAATATAGATTGTACTATATGAAAAATTTGTAACATATCATAATCAACTTTTTACTTAAGTTGTTTTGAACATATATGGCATTTAAAGATGAATTGAAGACACTAGTCCTATAAAAGAACTATTGAAGGTAAAAAAATGTAATAAGAACTTAAAAGAACACATACTTAATTGAATATACAAAATTTTTCAATTTAGAAAGCATCATAAATAGCAAAATAATTTAGATGTCATGTATACATATACTATGATGAACATAATCATTATGCACTGCAAATATGCATAAATTTTTAGAAACAGTACATAATAAAATAATTACCCATTTTGTCATCAAAATCTGTTTCTGAGTAATTAAGAAATGAATTAAAACATTTTTTGATCAAAATCTATTTCAGAGTAATTAAGAAAGGATCTAATTTATTTAAATATGAAATTAATATTATTATATAAAGATCATTCAATTAAATTCCCTTTGCGAGGAGTCTCTCAATTTCTTAATGGACACTTGGATCATCAAATGAGTCAATTTCAGCAATTAATCATAAATAGCTTTATAACTATAAAAATATGTGGAAAAAACTTGCTGCTTGAAACAGGCATAATACTAATAACATACTATGTAGTAAATATTGTGCATTTACTATTCTAAACAATTTACTCTAACTTCTTTTGCCATTGTAATAATCATACTCACTATCTACAACTTTTTTTTTATTTTTTATTTTTTTTTGCAGAACTGGGGATTGAACTCAGACCCTTGAGCTTGCCAGGCAAGTGCTTATCCTACTGAGCTATCTCCCCGGCCCCTCTACAACTCTTAATACTATTTTAGATGCTGTGTTAGCCAGTTTTTCATCACGTGGACAAAATGCTCACCATGTACAACTTAAAGGAGAAGAAGTGTTTTTTATCACAGTTCAAAAAGGCTTCAACTTATGGATCATTCATTCCAAAGCAGAGATTTCATGGTGGAGGGGTCTGGTGGAGAAAATGTACTCAATTCACAGTAGTTAGCAAACAGCGTAGGTTCAAAAGAGCCAGGGAAGAATGACCTAGAACAAGAATTCACCTCCAAGAGCACATCCCTAGGAACCAATCCTACAATAGGTTCCAAGTAACTCCTAGACCATTCTGCTATCAACTCACCAATGAGTTAACCCATTTTTGAAGTTAGTGCCCTTCTACTAACTTCTGCAGAAGTCTTTTAACCCTCTTCACTTGAAAGTTGAGATTAACTGGTAGAGAGGTCTTCCTTTGTCATCTTGCCACCTTTTCAAGTCTCCCTAGACCATGCTCAACTTCAAGTAAAACAGGCATCATGGTATAATTTCACATGTCCTAATGTAATGTTATTGCTTACAAGAAAGCACACTAAATACTTCGTTAAGTTCTCAGTATTCTAGCATTGCTCCAAGGTCCAACTTCAAAGTATTATCTGAAACTCAAGGTACACACATTGCTTGGAACACATAAAATACAGAAAGCAAAATTACAAGCTTCAAAGAAATATTACAAGATTCCAAGATAAAGTAACACAGAGTTAAAACTCCTATTTGAGAAGAGAGGAATATGAGATAAAAAGAATTGGACCAAACCAAAATCAAAGCCCAGTAGAATAAATATTAAATCCTTTATACATTTATGCCTAACATCTCAAACATGTGTTCTCATGAAGTGAGCTCTGACTACCTTGGTAGCCCTGCATCTGTGGCTTTGCCAGTAAGCTCATATGACCTCTCACTTGATCTTGACCCATATATTACTTGCAGCTTTCCCTGATAGACCTACAGTCCTATAACGTATAACATCCTTGGACTCTATTGGACCTCAAATACACATAAACCCTCTCAAAGTTTGATGTGAGGTACACAAAATGTGTGATACACTGGCTAGTATCTCACGTCTTCCTTTGACATTTGGGTGGTACCACTGATGAACTCATGACTTTTGCATTTTGCATGCCTACAAAATCATAATCACGTTGGGCTGGCCAGAGAGCTCAGTGGACTGAAGTGCCTGCTTAGGAAAAGTGCAGGGACCTGGATTTGATCCCCATAAACACATGCAGTGCTGGCTCTGTCCACAGAGTGTGCTGAGATGATCATTGATACTGGGCGTCTTGGAGCACACCTATAATCCTAGAGCTTGGAAGGCTGAAAACAGGAGGATCACTATGAGTCTGATCTGTGTAATGAGACCCTGGAGACCCTGTACTGAAATGTATAAAAAAGACATCATAATCATGTGGACGACTCCAGTGTTAATTGCACAAGTAGTATCTGAGTCCTATTTGACTATGTCATCTTCTCATATCCTGAAGTTTGTGCTTGGGAAACACTTTTCTAGGTGCCCTAAGTAAGAAGGGTATCCTATGCTTCAAAGCAAAGTCTTTCAAAAGAGTTTACAATGTTATGCACTTGAGCCTATGATGTGCAGGATCTTGTTGATTCCTGAGATTTCTTAAAAACACTTTCACTTGCCTCTACATTAAGTATTTGGTTTCTTTTTAACGCCACTAATCTCTTAAGTAATGACATTTCCATTATCCCAATAGTGCACATGCATCTCTGCTAGTCTATCCAAAAGATTTTCAAAATTTTTGGCTCTATGTTTTGTTCCTGCTACTCACCATAGATTTTACCAAAAGCTATCAGGTGTATGCATGCCACAGCCTGCAAGTGGGGCTGCTTTGAAATTTCCTCCACAGGTAAATTAATCTGACTTTACATTCAGCATCATACAAAGATTTAAGGTATGTACAAAATGTAAATATTTTTCTTTTTGCCAAAATATAAGATGCATGAGTTTCTGTTAGATTCCAAAGAGAATGTTGACTCCTATTTGATCCTCCTGACTCAGAGGATCAGATATACTGACCACATTTCTATTACCCTTATGATGTTCTGAATTGAAGCTACAATCATTCACCAGTTTCTGCTTACAAAATTCTAGGGTTTCTCTACTTCGCATTTTATTTTGATTAAAGTCTTTCATACAAGTTCAACCATTGTCCACCATGGCATTATATTGATACTCAAAATATTTCAGATTTTGGAGTAGAATTTTAATTAGGGATGATCGACCTATAACTGAAGTAAAAATAAGAATAAATTTCAATAGGAAAGTCTTCTTTCATTAATGATAGTTACATAATAAATAATGAGAATATAGATTTTTAAAAATTCAACATTTCTTTCTTTTTCAGATTTTGATGTGAACTTATTCATATGTTGCCTGCAGGGTAGAAAACAAGAAAGCCAAGAAAGTAAAAGCATCCTCATTCATAGGGCTTAACGCTGAGCCTGGCCTTCCTGTGCCTGGTAGTTGGGATCATGGATCAGTGGCCTGCACACTGCTGTACATGAGCCTCTCTGCTTGATTGCTTGGATTTTGTCACATCGAAATGGCTTAGTTTAAGGAAGATTTCCAGATTTCCTAATAGAAAAAGCAGAATCTGATGAAGCAAACTTCATACTCATCAACTTTGCATCCTTTAGACAAAAGTTGCCACTTGTCCAAGCCCAAAATCAATGTGAATAGGGACCACAGATAGAGGTGAGCACAGTTTTGTGGTGCTGCCAAAGTAGCAGTCGTCATATACAATACAAAGCAAGATTAAATTCCATCTGGCTCAGTTCCAATTATTAGAGAGCTGAACTGATAATCCAGCCTCTGCCATCTCCATAGGATCAAAGCTAGAATCAGAGAACTGACTTAACAATACAGCATGAGCTATTGTTAATTTCTCACTGAATATCATGCATGTTCTATTTCTAAGGATAAGCATGAATCACAACTTTCTTTGGAATTTGAATAAAGTCCTCACTTCTCTTTTGCTAATTTCTGAAGAAATACAAAATGATAAAAGAATAGAAAAGATAAAGAATTTCATTAAACAAAGTATTTCATTAAACAAAGTAATAAGAATTTGATAATGGGTTATTGTACTGTATAATGTTATCTTCAAATGAGTTGCTTGGGTTACCTGATATAAACCTGCAACATAGGTTTTAAAAAGAAATTTTTAAAAGAAATTAAGCAAAAGAAAAAAATGAAAATATAAAAAATTTAAGCACTAACTACTTTCAATAGACCAGCAGAAACCAGCAGTACAATTATCCAAAATATCCTGCATATATACATAGATATAAATTTTTCCTTTTCTTTTTTCCTTTTCCTCAGCCCATTTCTTCTTTCCCACTGAATATATTTTTTCTCTTTCACAGTATATAACATACCTTTCAGATTTTATTTAATCTTTCAGATTTTCAAGCTAGTAAGACAATATTTTGTTTGCACATGTGAGTCTGATTTATTTCACTTACTGATACAGACTCTAGTTGCATCCATTTACCTATAAAAGTCTCAAATTTCTCTTTTTAATAGCTGACTAATCCTCCATTGTGTAAAAATAGCATATCTTTTTTATTCCTGTCTCAGTTTATGGACATTTGTGTTGTTTCCAAGTTTTAGCTAAGACAAATTGCCCTGCTATAAACATGGATGCACATATATCGCTGTGGTATAATATTTTCAGGGTGTTTTGGGGGGAAAAATACCTAACAGGAGAATAGCTGGCTTAAATAGGACCTCCAGTCCTAGTTTTTTGATGAATTTCCACACTGATTCCCATTGCAGTTTTACCAGTCTGCACTCACACCAACAGTGAAGAAGGCTTTCTTTTCCACAGAGCCTGTCGTGTATTTGTTACTGGTTGACTACTTGATGATAGTCATTGTTTTCTGGCTTAAGATGAAATCTCAGAATTGTTATAATTTGTATATCTTAAATGACCAGTAATGTCTAACATTTTTTCGTCTATTGATTTGCAATTTGTGGTTCTTCATTTGTGAGAGCATATTCATCTCTGATGCCCGTACAGTGGTCCCTCACTCATCGTGCAGGTTATGTTCCAGACACCCTTGCAAGAAGTGAAACTCAGAAAAGTAGCAATGTTATATTTATTTTAGTATTTATTTATATTTTAAGGCTTTATAATACCTTCCCACACTGTTATAAGCCTTTCCTACACTTTTAAAAACACTTATAATGTTCATAACCATTTTCTGAACTTGTAAACCTACATAATTTTAACAATATACATGTACTGTATGGTACCGAAAAATCCCGAGATATAGTGAAAAATCTGTGAAAATAATTTAAATTAATATTTTTTAAACCAAAAAAACAACAAATCCATGAAAGTCAAGCAACAAAATAATGAGGGACTACTGTATTTGGGTTGGATCTTTGAATTTTGGAGGCTTCATTTTTTTAATTCTTCTTTTATTCTACATGGAAGTTCCTTGTCTGAGGGACAATTGACTATCTTTTTTTTTTTTTTTTGGTCTCAATTCATAGGTGTTATTTTACACTGCTGGTGATTTCATTTGACATGCAGAAACTTTTCAAAAAGATAAGATCCCGGGGGCCGGGGAGGTGGCTCAGTGCAATAAGCGCTTCCCCAGCAAGCGCAAGGGTCTGAGTTCAATCCCCGGTTCTGCCAAAAAAAAACAAAAAAAGATAAGATCCCATTTGTTGATTCTTGGGTGTGTCCTGTGTAGTTTGGTTTTTGTTCGCAAACTCTACCTACCCCTATGTCTCTAAGATTTCTACCTATTTCTCCTTCCAAAGATTTAGATCTTCAGTTTTGATACTGAAATCTTTGATCCTTTTTCACTTTAATTTCCATTTTCATTGTAATTCTGTGCACGGTGGTAGACATATGTCTAATTTTAGCTGTCAGCATGTGGAAAGCCAGTATTTCAACACCGTTTATTAAGAAGGTTATGCTTCTTCCAGTGAATGTGTTTGGGCTCTTTGTCAAATACAAGGTGACAGAATGTGATTATAGTTGTGTCTGCATCTTCTAATCTGTTCCACTGGTCTCTAGGTCTGTGTTTTAGCCCATGCCATTCTGATTTTATTACAGTATCTTTGTATTATAATTTCAAGTCCAGGATTGTGAAACCTCTTGCATTGTCTTTATTGCCAGGATTGCTTTTGGTATTCTAGATCTCTTCTGACTCCAGATGAATTTTAGGAGTGGTTCCCCCAACGATGTGAGGTATACTAATGGTGTTTTAATCAGAATTGCACTGAATATCAATAACTATTTGAGAGTATAGCCATTTTCACAATGTTGATTCTTTCTATCCAGGATCAAGGAATATCTTTCTATTTTCTGAAATTCTCTTAAATCTCTTTTTTCAAAGTATCATAATTTTTACTCAGTAAATCTTTTACTTCCTTTGTGAAACTAATTCCTAAGTGTTTCACCTTTGAGGGGGGTGTTTTCATGGAAGGCTTGGTTTTTAATATCTCTCTTGGTGCATTCATTGTTTGTATATAGAAAGGTTACTTATTTTTGAGTGTTGACTTGTTAAACTACTGAATTTGATTACTAAATCTGATAGGCCAGGACTCAAAGTTTCCAGAACACCCTACCTCCAAACTCTCTTTCCCTTTGCCCCCATGCAGAGCCAAAACCACAGAACAGGTCTGCCCAACTTTGACTGGGGCAGAAAATCACAGATACTCTTCTTTGTTAACACTGAAGTCCCCCACAGACCAGGTAGCCCTGCCAAGATTAGCTCTCTCTTGGCTGTTACAGCAAACACCCTCCCCACAAAAACCCTTTAAAGCCTTGTGCTTTGCTTTGTTCACTGCTGTCTTAGCTAGACAGTCAGCCCACTTGTTCCTGCCTCCCATAAATCTTCTCATGTGAGAATGCCTGGTATGGTAATTGCATGGTTAATACCTAATATTTGGTGCTGGAAACTCAGAGGGATGCGAACACATCTGCCAGTCCCTCCTGACCAGGGCCTTGCCCCCAATCCACTGCCAGCCCTTGTGAGTGGAGCATGAGCCTCAGACTTCCCATGCTAACTTAAATGCTCATGACACCTAAAACTATGATCATCTCTCATTCAAATGATCTTAAAACACAAACTTCTCCCATTGTGCAATTTGTTTGGGGGGAAGAAAAAGAGGGCCATTTCTCCCTTAGGGCTCTCTGCAGTTTGCAGTTCCCTCCTCAACTTTAGCCTGGATCAGATTGCTTGCTGTACTTTTATTTTCCCTTTCCTTCCTTCTCTACATGTCTTGGCCAGACATTTCACTCACTTCTGCCTCCAACCCTTTGCCCTGTGACTTCTTTGACTCATACCTGGGAAGAATTGCTTCTAAATTCCTTCAGGAATCCTTCCAGGACTTCTCTGACACTGACATTATTTTCTGTTTCTTCATCTTCTCTTTCATCATAACTTCTCTGTAAGGGCGACTATTTCTCATTTGAACAGTTCACCTCCTGGCTCTGTGTCTGACTGTACAGGACAGTCTTCTCCAAATTCATGTTAACATGCTGAGCGCTCCTTCCTGACACTCAGCCTCCTGTCTGATCAGGGACACCTGCTAGGAGGGCTTTGGCCCCACATCCTTTTTGGGACTCCCTCAGCACCTTGGTCGCCTTCAGCCTCCTTTCACTTTTCTTCTCCCTACTCCATCTCTCTATTGTCATGGATAACTCCTCTTCGACTCCTTCCCAAAACTATTCTTCTGTCCAAGACAGTCTTGAGGCTGTCCTTAGAGGCAGACTCACTAGTTTTGGGAGTCTCCCTCCCTTAGGCTTGTCTCTAGTATTCCTCTGCCAAACAACCTGGCCATAATGTTGTTAGACAACACAACTTGTCCCCCACCAAGGGAACTCTTGATTATAATACCTTCATTGATTTAGATAATTTTTATCCCTGCAATGGGAAATGGTCTAAGGTTCCCTATGTCCTCTCATTTTTCATCTCCACAATCATGCCCCCATACTCCACCCCACAGACCCACAGCCTCCAGAACTACTGCCCTTTGTCATAGTAGCTGCCGCAGGCCACCACTGAAGCCACCACTGTCTATCCCACTGCAGCAGCCCCTTTCACAACAGATGTTACTTCACTTTCTGACCTCTCACTTTCAGGGGCAGAGGAGGTGCCCTACTCTCTCTTTGCTCCCTCTCTTCCTACCTTTCTCTCACCTACATTTGCCAGTCAGTCCTACAATCTGCACATTCCTCACTGCCCACTTGCAGTTTATACCCAAAGTCTCCTTTTCCTCCAGAACTTCACTTTGAGACAAAGTGTAACACAAAAGCAACTAATAGAACATTCCCCACCCCCTGGCATCATGTGCCCCTCCCTTTGTTAACTGAATTGATGGCAGGAAAACATCCCTCCTATCCTGCCCTTTCACGATGAGCCTGCATTTGCCCTCACTTCCCCTGCCCCTCAGCTACCTTGGCAGACAGTATCCTGGTGCAGCCACAACAAAGAGACCATGAGTCACAGCTTCCCACCCCTCCCTTAAGACAGCCTTCTTGCCAGCCTTAAAGTCCAGGACTTGTGAGTTGTCAGTGCTTCTCCATTGTGCTGTGCCTAATCCTATATATTCTGCCCAGTTTTCTTGCTCCCACTCAAACCTGATATACTATATTACACCTAATAAACAAATATATTAACTATAAATAAAAGGTTTTCATCTTTTTCAAGTTCTTACAAGAGATTCTCTGACCTACAAAAGTTCTGTCTAGTCTCTCATAATTTAAAACTTAAAAGGTCACCATAATTTAATCTGGTCAGAAATATATTTGAGTAGAGCCTGACTTTGTAAAGACATACATGTGGGTCTCATGTATGTACTTATCTATTGTTCTGTTGACAGCTATTCTTTTCATTTGAGCTTTAAAATATGGACTTAAAAGCATACTTTCTCCTGAGTTATCATTTGGTCTAAATGATATCAAAATTAATTTGTAACTAAACAAAAATCATTAAAATGGGGAGAAATTGTTGGACAGGACTCTTGATTAGCGGACAGAGAGTAGCTAACATTTGTTCATCAATGGAGGGCCACCAATAATCTCATTACAAGACACTCTCAATAATTTGTCATTGGTTAAATGACAGGGTTTTTAAAATAAGGTCTTCTAAGGGTCTGTCAAATAGCCCAGAGGATTAAAGCACCTACACGCAGGCACAGGGGTCAAGGGTTTGATCCCTGGGGCCTGCTGTGCAACCCCCACCCCCAGGGCATGCTGAGAAGGCAATTAAGACTTGGCATGGCTATGCACACCTCTAGCCTGTAATCCTAGCTTTTGGGAGGCTGTAAACAGGTGGATCTAGTTTGATCTGGTAGTGAGACCCTAAACACCCTGTAGACCCTTCCCTAAAAAACATGAAAAAAAGTTCTTCCCATAAAAGTTGCTGCATTAAATATATGAAAGAAATATGCCTTTGTCTTATGCTCGAGATATTTACAATAAGAAGTTCATGTCCAGCCAACATGAGGTATGTGATATATACATATATATAATGTATATGTGCCATTCACACTTTGTATTTCATTGCTACAAACGGAGCATACTAATATAGACCCAGATTCTCCTGACCTATTTTATATCCTTAACTGCTCCTGACATTCATGCCATGCTAAAAGGATAGATCTTGGCCCTCAAGGCCCACAGGGAAGATTACTTAACCTGATTTTCCATGTCTTCAATAGTAGAGACCAAAATTAACTATTCACAAGTGCCTACTTTTGACTGTGACACTTGGGACTCCCACCAAAGCAGGACTTTAACCAGGTAATGCTAACCCTAAGCAATGCTATCACCTGAGCTCTTCCTGGACAATCTCAAGTGTGAGAAAAGACACTGGGCATGAGCCTGCCCCATCCTGAAGCCACCTTTGGGACCTGGTTTTATCTATAAACTCGAGGGTGACTGAAAATGTGAGTGCCCTGTCTGCCAGAGATCAGGAAAGTCATCCAATTCCCTGCCCTTACAAGAAAGTTCACTACAGCCAGATCCATCAATATTTCACCTGCTTGATCTTGCCATGGAAGAAGGAACAACAGATCTTGGGGTCCATGGCCCACACGGAGGTATCTTTGTCAGAGTTCCAAGTCTCACTGGAAAAGCTTTTCTTGCTGACACAGATGCCACATATAGTATATTAGATCTACAGTCTCCGTAGTGGGTGTTGGTGCCCAACCTAAATGATGTCTTCATACAGGCTCATTCCCTGCTAACCCCAGATACTGTTCTTCACTCATAATTTCCTTATAAACCCAGCCTACTCCATACATCTCATGGGGAGAGATATCATCTAAAAGCTCCATGTCTCTCTCACCTCTCTCCCCACAGAGCTCATCCTATAAACCTAACCTCTATGCATAGCCAGCTCCTCCGTCCCTCTTCCCTTGTCTACCATATACTCTGAGACCATATACTCCAGCCCTACTCATGCTACATGTTATTTTTGTACTCGTGTGCCTCCTACAGCCTTTCCCTCATCATTTACTACCTCTTCAGTGTTATCCTGAGACACCTAGCACTAGCTTCTATAGTGGCATGAACTGTCATTCTGTCAACCGTCCTTGCCCTGAAGAACTCTCCTAACCCACACCACCAACCTCACCAAGTGTTGGCTGTGCATGTCCATTCTAAGTCCTGATCTCATGGCCATCCTGGCTGTACCCAACAGTACATGCATCTGCCCCTTGTCCAAAAATCTTTAGCCATTGACACCTCCCTTTTAAAATTCCCCTCTTCACACAGCTTCATATGTTCCCATGGAAACTCTGCTCACCTCTCTTGCATCAAACTCACTTCATTCAACACACCTCCAGACAGGCAAAAGAAGGCGAGCACACAGCTATTTCTGTGTGGTACCTCAGTCTTTCCTTGCCTTCCCTTACACCTTCAGTACACTTCAGTGACTGTGATCCCTAATTTCAACATGTACACAGACTCAGAGTTTCAAGATGCCTTCTCCTTAAGGATAACCCACACCTCATAGGATAAAACAGGCTCTCCTTGTTGGCATCCTGATAGGTATGGCTCTCCTAGGGGCAATTCTGGTAGCTATAAGACTTGGGACCTCTTTGGGAAGCTCCCTGGGATGAGATGGACAAGGTATATGGAAGTCCATCTTCTCTTACCTCACGGCCCTTCTAGGGCCCCTCACAGGGCTTGCTATTATGCTCATGGTAGTCCCCCAGTTCATTTCTTTCATCTGCAATACTGTTACTAGATTAACAACCCCGATTTTTTTTTTTCATTTTATGTATTTAGTACAGGACCTCACTATTCAGCTCAGACTCATAGTGACCCTCCTATTTTTAGCCTCTCCAGCACTGGGATTACAGGCATGCACCACCATGCCCAGACTCATTCGGTGGTTTAGTGTGCCCAGGGGTGGGGCCAGCATGGCATGCAGGATTGGAGATGGAACCCAGGTCCCTGCACCACTTACTCCACTGACTATCTTGCCAGCCCTAGCGACCCATAATTTTAACCAAATACTTCTCTCAGATTATTCCTAACAGACCTTACTCTGAGACCCCTTCAACGATGACAGCTCTTTACCCTGATTTCCAGACTCTCAGCCTGCAAAACTCTTGGTCAGCAGGAAGTAGTCAGATAGTCTCGGCTCCCTTTTTCTATCAAATAGAGTCTGGAATGATAGGCTAAGACTCAAGGTTTCCTGGATACCCTGCCTCCAAACTCTCTTCCTCCTGGCCCCACACAGAGCCAAACTCAAACCACAACCCCAAGTAGCCCTGTCTTTTACCCTGGTCTCATCTCACCTCCCATTGGCACCACAGAAAAAACACAGAAACTGCTTTGTCAACATCAAAAATTCCCTACAGATCAGGTAGCCCTGCCAAAATTAGCTCTCCTTTGGCTGTTCCAGCCCACAATCACCCTCCCCACAAAACCCCTTAAAAGCCCTGTGCGTTGCCTTGTTAGCTGCTGTCTTGGTCTGACAGACAGCCAGCCTGATTGCTGCTACCTCCAATAAATCTCACATCAGAATGCCTGGTCTGGTTGATTGTGTGGGTTTATACCTAACCAAACTTACAAATCCCTTAGTGGAGTATTTGGGGTGTCTTCTATGTATAGAATCGTGTCATGTGCAAATAATGATACTTTATTTTTTCCTTTCCAATCATTATTCATTTTATTTCTTTCTCTTTTCTAATTGTTCTGGCTAAATTTTCCAGAATTATATTGAATGAGAGTGGAGACATTGAAAATCCTAATCTTGTACCTGATTTATAATTAAAACTTTCAGGTTTTGACAATTTAGTATAATAGCTTTTGGTTTGCTGCAGATAGCTTTTATAAGATTGAGGTAAAATTCATCTACTCCAATTTTCTGTAGGGTTTTTATCATGAATAGTTGTTGGACTTCTCAGAAGCTTTTTCTGCATCTATTGAAATGATCACGTAGTTTTTGTTTTGTCTCTGTTGGTGTGTACTAAATTTATTGATATGTATATATTTAACCCTTCCTGCATTCCTGGGATAAATCCCACTTGTTTGTGATATGTTTCAGTACCTGAAATACTTTATTCAAGCTCTTCTTGATTTGATGATTTGAGAAATCTGATGTGATTCTGATGGGGTTTCCATTATAAATCATCAATTTACTTTTTCTAGCAGCTTTTAATATTCTGTTCTTTAGATGAACTTGTGGGATCTTGTTTATTATTTCTCTGTGTGTATATTTATTTCTGTTATGGCTAATGGGACTTCTATATGGCATACTGAACTGTATACCATATTCTTTCTCCATACTTGTGAAAGTTATGGTACTACTTCTGCAAATAGTCTTTGTGTGTAATTTTTGTTGATTCCTGCTGTTTAAGTGACACTTATCACTCTTATATTGTTTTTCTTGGCATCATCTTGCAGCTGTTGAATTGTTTTTTCTTGTTTTCTTGTCATGTTTAAGAGATCTCTCCTTTCCTGATTGCCAGCTACAGTGCTGTCTTCAAAGTCTGGAAGTCTAACTTGAGTTTCATTCAAGCATTCTTATCAACTTTCAATGAAATTCTTAATTCCCTGGATATCTCTTGGAATCTGTTTAATGCATTCTAATTATTTATTGTGTTGTTTCTTCCATTTTTTCATCATCTTTTTGTTCTCCACTACTTTTATCCATATATTTTTATTTTATTTCATTTTATTATTTTTTTAGTACAGGGTGTATGTGGTACAGAGTGTATAGGGTCTCACTACATAGGTCAGACTCAGTGATTCTCCTGTTTTAAGCCTCACAAGCTCTGGGATTACAGGTGTGCACCACGACACCCAGTGTCAATCGCCATCTTATCATGCCATGGGGAGGAGACTGGCATGGCAAGCCAGAAATCAAACCCCAGCTGCTGAACTCTGGATAAGCAAGCATATCAGTCTGCTGAGCTATCTGGCCAGGCCTCATATCTTCTTTAGTTGCTATGAGTAATTCATTCACAATTGTCATTTCTTTTTTGACCTGAGAGATAATTTCTGATCTCATTTCTTCTATAGCCTGATTGAGTTGTTTCTTTACCTCAGTTGCTATAATTTCAGAAATTTCAGCTGTGTGGCTTGCAAGTTCTTCTACAACTTTGTCTCTTGGACTTGTTGTTAGTGGGCTAGAAGCCTTAGATTGCGTTTTGCTCTTTTGTTTTAACATTTTCAAAGTTTGCAATGTTCACCAGGGCTCAGAGGTGCTCCAAGGCCTCCAAAGCTGTCCAAGGCTCAGGGAGACTCCTGTGAATGGGAAGGTGGTACAGGGCCCACCAATGCTCCCACAAGAGTTGTGCAGCAGGCTACAGCTCCTGATTTTGTGGAGGTTTCAGTCCATACTCAGCAGGTTCCAAAGCAGAGCGCCACATAGCAGAGGTCAACAATTCATGGAGGTGGAAATCAGTTAAACCCCATTTTTTCATACTACCTTTGTCGTGAAGAATCCAGGTTAAAATGACTTTATATATGTATATGATTTATTTGTTTAGAGGCAATATAAAACAAACAAACTGAAAACCTTAATGTATACTACAGATATGAAAAACATTGTTACAAATGGTATCTCTTCCCTTTGCTGTAATGTAGTTAGGTAAATGTCATTTACAAAATAACACCTTGAAGTGTAAATATGTGACTTGGAGGTGGACACTGATGGGCTAAGAATTTGAGAATTTTTATTTAGTAGGACTGAACAATATATTGTAAAATTATTCAAAATAATGAACAGTAGGAATGCAAGTAAATTAAAAGGAAGTCCTTCATTTTGATAATATTGTTTTTACTCTAAAGCTTTAAGGTTTTGGTGTCTATAGGAGAATGGACTTTAAAATACTTGTAGTATTTGCATATATTTGATTCCTCACTGCAAAAGCAAGAAAATGCTCAGTAGAACATAAAAGCAATGATCTTCGATGATGGGTGATTTTTCTTTTGTACCAGAAATTGAACTCAGGATTTTGTGCTTGCCAGGCAAGCACTTCACCTCTCTGACACAGATACCATACAGGGTGTAAAAATTAATGTGCTGGAGAAGTGAATAATATGAGTGAATCTCATGTAAATTATATTTTTCAGTAGGATTCAAATGGGGAAAATTAAATTCAGCAGGGAGTGATGGACATTCCTGCAGTCGCAGCATTCTGAGAGGCTGCATTTGGATGTTCACAGTTTGAAGCTCAGCCTGGGCAACTTAATGAGACCTGATCTCAAAATTTAAATATTCAGAAAAAACTGTGGTTTTACATTAGTGCAATAGCTCTGGATTCATTCTTTGGTACTGAAGAGAAAAGCACATCAATAGGATTCCATTCATTTTCAATTATTTATGGTAAGCAAGAAAGAAGATAATATAAAAATAGTAGCAGATTTCAGGATATACTTTCTGGTGTATTAGCACAAAAGATGCATTCAAAAGTTAAAGTTAATTTTAACTTAGTTTAAAATATTTCTATTTTAAATCTTAGAATTGATACGCTTAATCTTTAACTGTCTACTTTACCATTGTTCACAATATATTTTACTCAACTCTAGGTTGCTGGTATTATTTTCCAACAAAGGGAACCAGGGATCCTTGGAGAAAAGGCTGATCTAGGACTGGCTAGACAGGAAAAAAGCAAAAT
>NW_004524715.1:5293399-5302199 GCF_000260255.1 Octodon degus
AACACATTCTCACTGCAAAAAGTAAGAAAATGCTCAGAACATCAAAGCAATGATCTTCAATGATAGGGAATACTTGTAGGACACAATGACCAACTACAAGAGCTCCCTAAGGCCAAAGGAGGTAAAAGTTAATCAGTAAAGTAGTACAGATCTATAATCTGAGGTTTCAAGTGGTTGCCAATCAGTCTTTATAATATAGACGTAACTGAACAAGTAAATGCATTAGAGGAATAGATAAATCTCTCATGTAGCATGAATTCACATAATTTATGTCTAGACTTTGCCTTCAAGGAGAAGAGGCATGCCTCTAGCTCTTTAGCGCAGACGGTGTGTAGTGGTTTCTTCCAGAGATTGAATATAGGAGCTAAAATAGGAAACTGCTGTGAAGAAAACAAAAGCTGGCTTAGTTGATCAACGTCAACATCAGAAGTGGCAAAGCATGTTCATAATATGTTCTTTCCATTTGATGCTATGATATCATGAAGCACCATATGATAATATAATATGTGCCGGATGGTATATCCACTCTCTGTATTCCTTCCAGAAGCACACAAACATGAACCCAGTCTAATATTTTTGGCGGTTTTAGGTTTATTTATTATTTATTTATTTATTTAATTATTTATTTATTTATGTTTTCTGTACAGGATCTCACTATGCAGCTTAAACTCAGAGTGATCCTCCTGTTCTCAGCCTCCCCAGTGCTGGGATTAGAAGCTTGTGCCATTAAGCCAGTCTAGGTGGATGGCTCAGCACATCCAGAAAGGAGCCAGCAGGGCGTGTGGTGCCAGGGATCAAACAGGGTCTCTGCACTTGCCTGAGCAGGTACTTAGTCTACTGAGCTATCTCACCCCCACTCCCAGTCTAATCTTAATGCATAACAACTGGGTACATTACTGAAAGAAAGATAATAATAGAAAACTGAAGAAATTGGAATAAACTAAGTCTTTAGTTCACAACTGTGCATCAATATTTGAACATCAGCAGAGAAAATAAGCTATATTAATTAATTATAGGCAAACCTGGCTATGGGTGAGAAGTACTTCAGTACTATTATACTCCTCAAAACTTTTCTCCAAATATGAAATGTTTCCATAATAAAAGGTTTCCTTTTCTAAAACATGAAGAAGAAAAGTCTTGCTGGAGAGATACTAACCAACTTCTCTGCTACATGACTATTGCCAGGTTTAAACTTTTGTCAGTCATGTATTTCTTTGCACTTATGTTCTTTGTGTTTCATAATCTCTGTTAGACTTTAAACATGTTTTCAAGACCTCTTAGGAACCTAATCAGTATATAATTCATTTTCACACAGTGATAAGTCATACTTAGGTCATTTTCTCTTAGCAATTTTCATTATTAGTGTTTATATACTGCTTCACCTTGTGTTTATAGATATTTACTAATGGAAAATAAATCTACGAGCTTCACCCTAAGCTTCTAGAAATATATTGTGTTAAGTACCGGGATTCTATAAGCATTGTATTCTTTGATTATTACAAGCAATTAATACCTTTTCCTAAGAATCCAAACAAAGATGATAGATATTTGATGTTTTGGATGTAATAATTCAAGTCTATTATATACATCTAAAAAAATTGAAACAAATCTCTCAAAGTGACCTCTGTTCTCTCCTGCCCACACCAGCATTATTCCCACTTACCAAGAGAGAAATATTGATAGATTAATAAAAGACCACAAAATAGAACGCTATTTTGTATTTGTTTTTCATTTCTTTATTAATTTTAATGAGAAAGAAATAGCAATGAGACAGTTTCCAAAGAGGTTCGTAGGACAGTCACAATAATTAATACATTGCACATGGTTGTCTTCATAGTAGTTATTCAGCATACAAGATGCAGACATGAGCTCTAGTCTAAACAGTATTAGTATGAACCTTTCTTCTCATTGAACTAAAAGAAAGTAGCTGCCTATCTATCCTAACTTATATATATATATATATATATATATATATATATAAAATGTTCCCTCATTGATATCTCTCTTTTTTGTTTTATTTTGTCAGAGATAGGTTTTCTATTCCTGTTAGAGAAGCTATATTTGGAGAAGTCTTTAAAGGACCATTTCATTTTTGATGCCAGTCCAAAGATTGTAGGTACTTGAATTCAGCAAAATAACCCAATATAGTCCAATAGTCCATGATGGTAGTGACTTATCAGCACAACTGGAAATTGTCAGAAGTTTTTGACTTGAACCTTTTATAGCTCAGCATATTAATATGGCATTATTTTTATACCTTGTGGTTATACTTTTCTGCTGGATGGTTAAGACCAAGTTGAAGCAAGAACTATATAACTAAAAATGTAACTTTTGCATCTGAAAAGGTCAGTCAAATCCCCTCAAGATTTATCCTGAAATCATGTACAGTAGCTTGTAGACCTTTTGTCATTGGCAGCCATCTGGATGAGTCATGGCCATTGCTTGACCAACTTGTTCTCTGTGAAAGCATGAGATAATTTTTTCTCTCTATGTGACTCTCCTTAGACACACTCTACATTGTCGATCACTTTCTTCTGTAGTCTTATAATCTCCTGGAACAGAAAATTTGGGACACCACTGAGTTTCAAGATGTCACAGCACAGGTTCTCTTATGTCCTGAGTCCTCACTGACCTTGAAGGGCTAGTGCCAAAATATTGGCTATCCTTGTAGCCCTTCTTTTTCTCTAATTTTTGGTCTCCAAACTTTAGCTGTTAACCATCTAGAAGCCAAGCTTAATGGTATTATTACCCTGTAACAGAGACAGTTGAGTTTATCATCACTATCTGTTTATCAAATGAAATAGACATAACATGGAACTGGTATTTCCAATAACCATGGATATGCTAACTTTAAATTCCTATAGAATGTGAAAAAATTACACATTTTTGGACAGAAATTTAGAAATCAAAGTATATATAACAATGTAGCTGGACAATCCTATGACATATTTTTTCTTTTCCCTTGTTTTCTCTTATTGCCTTTTTTTTTAAACAAACATTTACTTTAAAGAGAGCATAGCAATAATTGGTATGAAGTTAGAAGCAGTACGCATTTAGAAGACCAAAATGATATGTATTTCAAGCATTGTTTTAGTGTTACACATTGCTATCCTCAGTGCAATTGCTTAGTTCACAGATATAAGCATATAGAGTTAGTCAGGGTGACAATTGTACCCATTAACTGCTATTTTAAAAAACCTGATGGAGATTCTTAGGACTATGCCCTTTACCATCTTATATAAATGCATGGCTTTGCCCCTACCATATTTCCTAACTTTTTTCTTTCTCTCTCTTCATTATTTAATCCTTAAGTTCTCACTTTCCATTTAACTGTGCTATACCTTTCAATTTTTGTTTCTTCTTTTGAGTTCTTACACTAGGGAGACAGTATGATATTTACACAGGTGTGTCTGGTTTATTTCACTTATAAGTATAGCTTCCAGTTGCATCCATTTATACATGAAGGCTTCAAGTTTATTTTTCTTTATAGCTGAGTAATAATTCATAGTAGAGTTTTAAAAACCACATTTTTTTCATCCATTCCTCAGGTGATGGGCATTCTGGTTGTTTCCAAAATTCAGCTATCACAAATTGGGCTGCTGTAAACATAGCTCCACATATATCACTATGATATGATGATTTGAGTTCTTTTGGGAAAATTCCCAGTAGGGAGATAGTTGGGTTGAATGGGATTTCCAGTCCTAGATTTTGAGGATTCTCCACACTGCTTTCCATTATTCTGTCTTTAAAAAGAAGATAATATATGTTAAGAGGTCAACAATTGTGTACAGAATAACATATAAAACAGGCATACAAATAAAAAATGGCATTTTGAGTATAATGTTTTATATATTGATCATAGTGTTATCATTAAAATATATATATTTATGCATATGCTCAATATCATCAAAATTTATACTATGTGTGTGACCAGAGAGACTGAAATATATATACATATATATATACATATACACACATATATACATATATATGATATGAAAACTTCCTGATATTAATTATACATGAATCAAGATAAAAAATAAATTGGGAACTTTTTAAGAATCATTAAATTATCATTGGTTACTTGGAAGACAATCTCAAATAAGTAGTCAGTATGTTAATGAATGTATAGTATGACAGATATTGTCAAGTTAATAGATATTATCACTTAATTTTTCAAACATTAAGATTACAATTGTGAGTCTGAGAGATGGCTCAGTAGAATAAGTGCTTTACTGGCAAGTGCAAGTACCTGAGTTCAATCCCTGGTTCCACCAAAAAAAAAAAAAAAAAAAGATTACAATTGTGTTCATTGCTTTCACGTGATAGCCTATTAGAAATGAATACTAAAATGCTGGTAAGATAGCTCAGTGGACTAAGTGCCTGCTTAGGCAAACGCAGGGACTGGGATTTGATCCAAGACACCACAAGCTGCACCAGCCCTGCCCCCGCAGGCACACTGAGCTGTATATTGAGACTGGGAGTGGTGGCACACACTTGTAACCCCAGTACTGGGAGGCTGAAAACAAGAGGATCATTATGAGTCCAAGCTGCCTAGTGAGAACCTGTACCAAATACATTAAAAAAAGAAAGAAAGAAATGAGTACCACAATTAATAATGGAAAAACAGAACAAGCATTATCTGCCTCCCTAGGATGTAATGTCAAGTGTAATATACTGTGAGATCATAGACAAAGTATAATGACCCAGTACATATTGGCCCAAATTTTCATGATTATTTCTTTCAGAGATTTACATAGAAAAATATCAGAGAGGAAAAGTTCACATAACCAATCTAGACAAGAATTCAAATAATGTTTTGATCATTTATCTGTATGTGTAAATCAAAATTTTCAATTTGGCAGTAGTGTAATATTGCTGAAAATTCTTAAATACCTTTAAGAAAAAATTCATTTTAATAATTCTTATGAGTTTTTATAATTACATAATTCTAAATGACAAACTAAAATACAATCATAAACTGTTCAAAATATTAATACTTTTAGAAAGTGTTCTTCACCAAAACATTTCATCAATGTATTCAATGATTTTGTGAATCAATCTTTAAAGCATACACTTCTGAATGTGTATTTCTGTGAAAGAACTCATCAACGTGGCATAAAATTGTCTTTGCATATTAAATGAGGTTACAATTGTATCCACTCTTACACTTCTTAAAAAGATGTTAAGTATATACATGGAAATGATGCTTTAACTGGATTTTATTGGTGGGAAATACCCCTAGGCATACCTTATGTAGTCTTAAGCATATTGATTATTTAATAAAAATATAACCACATAAAACTAATGTAGTATTTTTCTCAAATAATAATATTTGGTATGTATTTTCCTGACAAAGACATGGCCATATAAATATGTTCTTTGTATATGCGTCCCAAATACTGGGTATTGTAGCAAAATTTTTAAAGCAAAAAAGATATTGAGGTGAAGGGAGAGATACATGATTGGTATGAGTATTGCTGACTACTCAGAGATGAATTTCCTTTTATAAAAAATCTAGTTATCATATTATTTTACCTTAAATTCCATCAGAGGACTGAATCTAAGTAGCCAGCAAAATATAATGAAGTCTGTAGACAGAAATGACATTGCAGAAATCATTCCGGGGGTGCTAGCAGACACACCACTGACTTTTTAAAAAATCTTATGAGCCCCATAAAGGGCAGCCTTTGTTTAATAGCAACTTCTGACATTTATTACTTTGCTTCCAACAAATTTTTCTCTCGAATTTATGAAGTCATAAGTGCATCGCGTCTTTTCTTGAATATCATGTTATCACTAATATTGCAACTTTTTCTTATTTTCCTTGTTTAAATGTTCAGTTCTAACACAATGTCCTTAAATAAAACACAGAATGCCTTTGTCTACATAACCAGTGTCTTTACTGTTTTTTAGTTTTTATTGTAATGATTCCAGTACATAATGATTACATTCATCCTTGGGAATTAATACATGTAAATAATGTCTAATTATGTTATATACCACCCAGTCACTAGGTCCTCTTCCCATTTGCAAAAGCAATCTAGCATTTTAATGTAAACAAAGATAAACAAAAATACCCATACACATGATCTTCCCATCTCGTTATGTGTAGATAAATTCATAAATGTAGTTTTGTGATTGAAAAACACATAAAGTCAATGTTTTAAAATTTTAATACAATTGAGAAATAAGGTGATTGAAATATTTTTATTTCTTTGATCTTGTAACACCACTTTTCTTTATGCTCACATACAGGAGAATAATTTTTATGCTATTTTGGCTAAATAAGTTATTTTATATAATACCACCTATACTGTACAATATTGTTCTGTTTTTAACTTTTTCAAAGTTGAATCTGTCTTTTATCCATATACCACATGATATATAGCCATCTCTGTTCTTTCTCCTTTAGAGATTTTCTTGTCTTCATTTAGAATAACTCATAATGATATTTTAGTCAAAGGCAGTCTGATCAACTTATAGATGAAAAATGATAACACCTAGTATTTTTACTGTAACTTTTCCATGTTTAGAAACAGATATACTTATCATTATTTTACAGTTGCGTACTATTCGGCCCAGTAATATGCTTTATAAGTTTATAGCCCAGGAGTAATAGGCTACCATGCAACTTAGGTGGGTTGTAGGATGCACATTCCAGGTTTCTGTAACTGCACCTTTTCACATCTGTCCATCAGAGCTGCCTACCCATGTGTATTTCACTACTTCAAAATGAATTTCCACAGTTAGCCTATGAATGGTTATACTTAGAATATCAGTATACAAGGGGAAGTGATACCTTGTTTTATATGGTGTAAATGCCTCCTTTAATTAAATCTAATGAAAAACTTTCACCTTGATGAGTAAATTTTGTTGTGTATGTTTAACTTATTTAAGATGATGTAGGTGTGTGTGGGACCTTCACCGCTCCCTGGATTCTACTCCAGCAGACAGGCCTGGTGTGGAACTCTGCAGTAGAACTCCCTGCAGGGAGGGAAGGGGTGAGACCCACCCAACTAAGCCAGGAACAGAATATCATCTTTCCAGAGGGGAACAATGGTTTCACTTCCACCGGCTGCAGCAGGAAGAAGCTGAACACAGCAGCCAGACCCACGACAGCCAACCTGGATGAGTTTGAACTTGCTAGATCCAGACCCAGTAAGATGAGACACTTCGCTAGACCCAGATCTATGAGACCATCCTCTCTCTTTCTCTCTTGAGAGAAGGGGACAGCAGATAACCAGGATGAACTAATCTTCCTGGAATACTACAGGTGGAAAAGGGGAGGTGATCAGATAGAACTTAGAGGAACTAATTTAAGTACAAATTCCCAATCTACTATCTGCTTAGGCTATACAGTCAAATGTTTACTCTTAGTGTCTGAAATACAAACCCACTAGTTACAAAAGTTTGTCAACTGCTAAATCTCACTACCCACTATTAGTGTTGTTAATTATAGTTCTGTAAATACAAAACTGTATCTGTCTTAACCACGTAATCTCTCTTCGGTAATAACATTGGTATGTGCTAAGGTAATAACTGTATCGAAGCTCCACACCAAAGGTCAGAAGACAGTGCTATATAAAATGACCAAGAGAAGGAGCAAAATCCATCCTCAGGCCTTAAGCCCACCCAGAGCAAATGTAGGAGACACTAGCGTGGAAGAAGGTGGAACTCACACACTTGAACTCTCTGAAATAATAATGTCTGAAGTAAAGAAACAATTGCAGAAAGGTATAGAGGAAAACAGACTAGAAGCAATCTCTAAAGTAAAAAAAGAACTGACAACTATAATGAAAAAATTACTATGTCCTTCTGAAGAAGACACTGATTTTAAAAAAAGGAAAAAAGAGGAGAATAGAAAAATGATGGAATCCTTGCATGAGCAGTACAGGAAGGAAATAGAACACTTGAAGCAGATTCAAAGAGATATGCAGGAAATTAAAACCTCAAATACAAGCTGGCAAAAGTGTTTGAACAAAAGTGAAGATAGACTTTCAGATCTTGAAGACACTATTTCAGCTAGTAAAAAAGTAAGAAAAGATCTCTTAGAAACAGCTAGGATGCAGGAAAAAATCATTCAACATTTGCAAGACGATGCAAAAATAAACAACTTAAGATGATGTATTGTGATACATATGAATAGGAAAATGTTTTAGAAAAGTATAATGAATTAACATATAAATTACAGCTAAACTCTAATCATTTAGCTAACACTCTGAATACAGAATTCTAACTCTAGTCCTGTGTTATTGTGTATTGCATCTCTAGATTTGCTATACCGAAGTATCCAAAGTTTGTGTCCTTTGTTCTGTCTCTTTCCATTTCTTCCTTTTTCAACTTAACCCTCATAATGAGGTTTTTAAAAAATTATTTGCCTTGTTACATTAGGTTTTTTTTGACAACTCATACAGAATTTTACTTAACAAAGTAATACGAATTTCACAGTATTTGTTGTAATATATGGTATTGTCTTACAACCAGCTATTCATATTACCAGATATTGGAAGAAGAAAAAACTGGAGCAATGTATAAGAAATTAAGAAAAGAAAAAGTACAAACAATTGAAAAAAGGAGATGAAGCTAATGAGAGCATTGACTGCTTCTTTCTATTTCCATTTTTTTTTCTTTTTTAAAAATTATTTATTTATTTATTTTTTTGTCCTGTCAGAGGTGAATATTCTATAGGTATCTAAATACTATAAGTGTTTGAATTCAACTAAACATCTAATACTGTCTAGCAGTCTATAATATTAATGGGTTATCCTCAGAAGTTATTGACTTGAGCCTTTTACAG
>NW_004524715.1:5304652-5306380 GCF_000260255.1 Octodon degus
AGAACTCTTTCCTTTTCAATTTCACTGAAGAGTTTGAGGAGTGTAGGGATTATATCTTACGAATTTCTTGTAGAATTCAGCTGTGAATCCATCAGGACCTGGACTTTTCTTTGTCGGCAGGCTCTTTATTACATTCTGTATTTCAATGGCTGTTATTTACTGAGAGTTGTTATATCTTCTTGATTCAGTTTTAGTAATTTGTACCTATTAGAAATCTGTCCATTTCATCTGTGGCTTCTATTCTGTGAGCGTCAAGATTCTCAAAGTAGCTATTGATAATCTTCCGAATTTCTACTGGGTCTGTAGTAGTTACACACTTTTCATTCTTAATTGCTTGTATTTGAATTTTTTCTTTCCTCTTTGATGAGGTTGGCTAGGGGCTTATCAATTTTTTTTAATCTTTCAAAGTAACAGCTTTTTGATTCATTAATTCTTTGAACTGTTTTCTTCATCTCAATTGAATTAATTTCTGCTCTAATCTTTATGATTTCTTCTCGTCTTTGGGCTCTGGGTTTGGTTTGCTCTTCCTTTTCTAAATGTTGAAGATGCAGCATTAGAGTGTTGATTTGTTCCCATTCTGTTTTCCTGATGTGTGAGTTCATAGCTATGTATTTCCCTCTGAGAACTGCTTTCATCACATCCCATAAATTCCGATAAGTTGTGCTTGAATTTCATTGAATTGTAGATATTGTTGAATTTCTTGTTTAATTTCATCTGTAACCCATTGATTGCTAAGTAGGGTGTTGTTTAATTTCCATATATTTGCCGGATTTTTCTGGTTTCTTTTGTTATTTATTTCCAATTTCATTGCATTGTGGTCAGATAATATGCATGGAATAATTTCTGTTTTCTTGCATATACTTAAGCATGACCTATGTACTAGAATGTGATCTATTTTAGAAAATGATCAGTGTACAGCTGAAAAAAATGTGTATTCCATTGTGGTTAGGTGGTACACTCTGTGTATGTCTAGCAAGTCCATTTGATCCAAGATCTGGTTCAGTTGTGCTACTTCTTTGCTAATTTTTTGTCTGGTTGATCTATCTATTTGGGATAAGGGGGTGTTAAGGTATCCTGTTAGGATTGTTGTATTAGATATTAGATTTTTCATGTCTATTAAAGTTTGTCTTATAATGTTGTGTGCTGCCGTGTTTGGTGCATACATATTTATGATTGTTATTTCTTCCTCTTGAATTTTTCCTCTAACTAGTATATAGTGGCCTTCTTTATTTAGTTTGATCATTCTTGGTTTGAAGTTCAGACTGTCTGAGAATAGGATTGCTACCCCTGATTTTTCTGAAATGCTGGGGCATGTAGTATTTTTTTCAATCCTTTGACTTTCAGCCTGTGAGTTTCTTTATGGGTTAAATGTGTTTCTTGTATGCAACATATTGCTGGGCTTTGTTTCCTAATCCACTGTGCCAATCCATTTCTCTTAATTGGTGAATTGAGTCCATTCACATTGATGGTTATTGAGATGTGTTGACTTACGATTGACATGTTATTTGAATGCTGTTTTTAAGCTGTTTTTTCTCCTGTGTTTAATTGTTTGTCCTGTTTAATGGGTTTCTTCTGTTCTCGTTGGTGGAGTTCTGATCATTTTGGTACTTCTCTAGAACATCTTTCAGTAATCTGTGTAGGGTTGGTTTTGCCATCATGAAATTCTTTAGTTGTTCTTTGTCATGAAAGTATTTCACTTCTCCATCAAACTTGAAAGAGAGTTTTGCA
>NW_004524715.1:5307526-5312478 GCF_000260255.1 Octodon degus
GCTTTGGTGCAATTATGTTATCACTTAATGAAATTCAGGTACAGATATACCAAGTTCTGTTCATGCAGTTGTGCCTGGCTTGGGTTAGGCTACTGTGCTCAGCGCCTTACCGTTGTTGCCCTTGGAGGTGGGCTTGCTGTGCACCTCTGGTAAGATGATCTGTTCCTGGATTAGCTGTCTGGATTTGACCCTAGTCTCTCACTGTGGGGACTTTAGCTGCAGTGTTTTACCTCAAGCCTGTATGCTAGATCTGGGGTGGGTCTGGAGGGGTATGAGAAGTGGGGGTGAGAGAGCCCAGAAGGTCTCCCACACACTCACCAGTGTTGTGTTTTGGTGGGTCTGCAGGACTCCCAAGAGTACAGCAGCAGTTCTTACTCAGTTGGCAAGCTGCACTGGGTCTGGTCAGGCAGGCGTGGTTTGGAGTGGTCTGAAGAACCAGGGAAGTGACTCACATGCCACAGGCCTGGGCCTGGAGCGGTGGGCTGGTGCAGGACAGAGCAGAAGCTCTCCCACACACTTGCAGGGCCTGGGGTCAGTCAGATATATCTACAATAGCTTTTAAAAAAACTTTAAAAGTATGAATGAGATCACATAATTTTTTCTTTCTGGATCTAAGTTATGTTACTATAATATTCTGTAGTTTTACCCATCTTGTAGCAAATGATAACAGCTTTTATAAGACTGAATATCATTTCATGTTATTCACACTTAGAAAATTTTCATAGTTTGGCTATCATGAACAACACTGCAATGGAAAGTATAGTGGAAAATGCAGTGGTGGTTTTATGGTCAATTGGTATATATACAAAAGAGAAATTGCTACATCCTATGCACATGCACCCCACTACCTGCTTTGGAAACTTCCAGGAAATTTTTCCAAGATGGTTGTACTAATCCACAGTCTCACCAACATTATATAAGAATTCCCTTTTCTACACACTATTTCCAACATCTGTTACTTTCAACTTACCTAATTCTCTTAAAGCTCAAAAGGTCATTGTTTCCTAGTGGTTTTCCTTTGCAATTTCCTGATCATTAATAATGCTGAATATCTTTAGATATGCCTATTGCTCATTATTTTAGTCTTATTAAATGAATAGAAAAACATCCATTCATTTCCATTGCTCATTTTTTAATTGACTTATTTAGTTTTTCTATTACTGAATTGCATGAGATTTATAAATCTTAAATATTAGCAGCTTATAAAATATATGATGTAGGGCTGGTGAGATGGCTCGGTGGTCTAAAGCACCTACTTAGAACAAGCTAAGCTAAGCAGGGCGCGGCAACTGTGGTTCAATCCCCCAGCATCACATGCCAGCCAGCCCAGCCCCCTGGTGGGCAGAGCTGGCCATACACACACACACACAAAATAAATAAATAAATATTTAAATATTTAAAAATAAAATAAAATATATGATGTATAAATATTTTCCTAATCCAGAGGCTGCATTTTCTTTCTTTTTAAGATTGTTCTCCTTTGCTGTTCATAAACCTTTTAATTAGATAGAATTTAGCTAGGAAGACATCTGGGCTTTTCTTTGTTGAGTGATCTTCCATTACTCCTCATTCTCTTCATTATTGGCATGTTCCAGCTTCCCATCTCTTTTCAATCAACCAAAAAGTATTTTCTGACAGTTGACAAGAAATACTGCATAGCAAAACTCACAGGTTGTAATAAAATCAGTTCTAAGAAAGAAGTAAGTAGCAATAAATTATTACCTCAAAAAGGAAGAAATGTCCCAAATAAATATCTGAAGATTATCCTTCAAGGAGCTAGATAGTAAAGAATAAACTAAATTTAAAGTTAGCAGAAGAAAGTGAGTAAAAAAGAATAGATCACATATAAATTTTATAGAGAATACCAATAAATAGTTAATAAAACTGGATTCTCATTCTGAAAAAGCTATAAATCGACAATCAGGTAGTCTAAGCCAAAAGGACTGGAATCAAATAAATAAAATCAGAAATAAAAGGAGAAATTGTAACAGATATCTAAGTAGTGAGAAAGATCAAAAAGCACTACAGTTAGTCTATCTTGCGTTGTGGTAACAGAAGACAGGTCTGGGAAACATTTAATGGAGAGAGATGCTTCCACACGGTCCAGAGCTGCAATGACCTCAGTGGGAAGACCTACGTCTGGGGAAAGCCTCTACTACGATACTTAATACCAACAGGCACAAAGGTATGAGAGTATAAATTATGCAGAGAAGAACAAAACCCAAAACTTTCTTTAAAAACTGACCTAGTCTTGTAAAAGGAGTTCTTTAATCAACTCAGCAGACAAGTTCCTTTGTGACCTAATAACCTCTGAAAGGTTCATCATTCAAAGTGATTCCTCGCTTATTAAGTTTACAACCCATCAACTTTGGAGGACACATTCAAACTGCACAGGACTATGACGTACAATTATACGGCTACAAATCAGATCATCTATGCAAAATAAGCATTATCCTGTTGAATCTTTGTTTTAATAACAAAAAATAAAACATTTCCATTGTTGAAAGAAAGATTGTTTAATAAATTATTGTTATGGATTCAATACAGTTTTTTTTTTCTTTTGTTTTTATTTATATATTTGGTACAGGGTCTCATTACAGCTTGGACTCATAGTGATCCTCCTCTTTTCAGGCCCCACAGCACTGGGATTACAGGCAAGCCCCACCATGCCTGGTCTCAGTGGCCAGCTCAGTGCACCCCAGGGCAGGGTTAGCGGGACATGCAGGACTAGGGATTGGAACTTGGTTTGAACATCTTGCCGAAACAGGTGCTTAGTCCAATGAGATATCTCACAAGCCCTCTCAATATAAAGTATTCTGTTTAATTTATCATGTTAGTCAATAATGTTTAATTCTAAACATTAACTGCTACTTAAAAACAAAACTGATGAAAAATTTTAGTACAATCATCTCAGCCATCCTGTATATTTACTTACATGATTTTCCCTCGTTTGTTTTTCCATGTCTTTTCTTCTTTCTTTCATCTTCATTGATTAATCATTAAGTTCAGTTTATTTCCATTTTACTCTATCCATTATATATTTCAGATTTTATTTATTCTTTCATAATTTTACACTAGGGAGACAATATGATATTTACACATGTGGGTCTGATTTATTTAAGTTATGAGTATAGCCTCTAATTGCATCCACTTACCTATAAAGGCTTTGAGTGTCTTTCTTTACAGCTGAGTACTACTCCATTGTATAAAAATATCAGATCTTTTACTTCCACTCCTTAACTGATGGACATTTTGGTTGTTTGCAAGATTTGACTATGATAAACTGTTCTTCTATTAACATGTATGCACATGTATCCCTTTGGTATGATGTTTTTAGTTCTTTTGGAAAAATACACAGAAGGGGAAGAGCTGGATATCTGCGATCTGAGCAACTACATTGAGGGCTATTATTATTGTGTTATTATTATAACTTTTATTAATGTGTAATACAAAAACCATGGTTGAAAACATTTCATCTTGGTTTCCTAAATGTATGCTGTTTCTAATGTCTTATCAATTATTTACTTTTATTTTTTTCTATAATTTTATTGAGAAACAAATAGCAATGAGACAATTTCAGAAAATTGGTAGGACACTGTCAATCATTAACACATTGCATACATTCTTCCTAATGGTTAATTGCTGTACAAGATGTGGACATGATATCCTATTTACAAACACCCTTAGAATAAATCCCTCTATTCATTAAGAGAATGTAACTATACATCTATCCTAGCCACTTTGAATACACAGATATAAAATGGACATTCATCGATAACCCCTTTTCTTGATAAGTTCCGTTATTTGAATATTATAGGTGTGTGAAATCAACAAAATATTCTAAAAGAGTCCAATAGTCCATAATAGTATTGGGTCTTCCGCTTAACTGGAAATGTCAGAAATTGTTGACCTGAGTCCCCTACAGCTCAACATAACAACATGGCTTTACTTCTTATATTTCGTTTTTATACTTTTCTGCTGGATGGTTAAGACCAAGATAAGGCAGGACCTGTGCAACAAGAGTTATAGCTTTTGGGTCTGATAAGGTCAGTGAAATCCCCTCAGGATTTATCCTGACATCCTGTACCTCAGATTGTAGAATCTTTGTCAGTGTCAGCCGTGTGAATGAGTCACGGATATTACTTGGCCAATGTGCTCTCTGTGAAAGCCTGAGAGAATGTTTTCTCTCCATGTGACTCTCCTTAGGTACACTCTTCATGATTGATCACTTTCCTCTTTGGCCCCATAATTGCCTTGATCAGAAAATTTGGGACACTACCGAGTTACATGACGTTAGAGTACAAGTTCTCATATGTCCTGAGTCTTAAGTGACCTTGGAAGGCTAGGGAAAAATGTTGGATTTCCTTGTGGCCCTCCTTTTTCTCTAGTTTGGTCTGCAAACTTAGGTTGTTAACCATCCAGAAGACAAGCTTATTGTTATTACCATACAACCTAGGCTGTTAAACTTAACATCACTATCTGTCTGAATATCAAACATCTTAGGCATAAAATGGAACAGGTATTTTTCATCAAGTATTGATATGTTGAACTTTATGCCCCTACAGAATATGATGAAAAAAACATTTAAAATTAGAATATATTTTTAAAAATAGGCATAAATGATTAAAACTTCTTATGGTTACACATAAATCAAAAAATCTAACCATGTACAGCCTTGAAGCAGGACAGTCCCACAATATTCCTTTTCCTTTCTCTTGCCTTCATTCACCCCCCCCTTCTTTTTGAATAATCATCTACCTGAGAGACAGCACAGCAGCAACTGGCATGTCATGACAAGCAGTCCATATTCAGAAGACCAGAATGACATACACTCAGAGAATGAAACTACTATTACACATTACCATCTTCAGTGCAGTTGCTTAGTTCACAGATATCAGTATATATAGTTAGTCAGGGTGAGAATCTTTCCAATTAACTGCTAGATTCAAAAA
>NW_004524715.1:5312963-5331874 GCF_000260255.1 Octodon degus
TGCTGCTATAAACATAGGCACACATATATCCCTATGATATGATGCTTTCAGATCCTCCAGGAAAATTCCCAGTAGAGGAATAGCTGGTTTAAATGGGATTTCCAGTCCAATTATTCTCAGGAGTCTCCACACTGATTTCCATAATGGTTGCACCAGTCTACATTCCCATCAACAGTGGAGAAGGGTTCCTTTTTCCCCCACAGCCTCTCCAACATTTGTTGTTTGGTGATTTTTTTATGATAGCTATTTTTTCTGGGGTGAGATGCTATCTCAGTGTTGTTTTAATGTTTATATATTTATTCACTTCTTTAATTTCATCCTCTGAGAAGGGTGTGTTCATCTCCGATGCTTATTTCTTAATTGGGTCTTTAAGTTTTGGGGCAGTAGTGTATTTTAGTTCTTTAAAAATTCTAGAGAACAGACCTTTGTCTGAGTACTTATTTGTCATGATTTTTTCCAAATTTGTGGGTTGCCTTTTCACTTTGTTATTAATTTCTTTTGAAGTGAAAAAACTTCTTAGTAAGAGCAGGTCCCAGTTGTTAATTCTTTCAGCTGTTTCATTTGTGATTTGATTTCTGTTCATGAACTCTTTGCCTACCCCTATGTCTTCAAGAGTTCCTCCTACTTTCTCTTCCAGGAGATTTAGTGTCTCTTCTTTAATGTTCAGATCTTTAATCCATTTTGACTTTTGTTTAGTGCATGGTGATAGACCTGGTTCAAGTTTTAGTTTTCGGCATGTAGAGAGCCAGTTTTTCCAGCACCATTTGTTACAAAGGCCATCTTTCTTCTAGTGACTATGTTTGGCACCTTTGTCAAAGAGAAGGTGGCTGAGTGTGTTTGTAGGGGCCTCAGTGTCTTCTAAGCTACTCCACTGATCCTCCGGTCTATTTTGTTGCCATTACCATGCTGATTTTATCACAGTAGCCTTGTAGTATAATTTCAAGTCAGGAATTGTATTGCCTCCTGCCTTGTCTTTATTTCTCAGGATAGCCTTTGCTATTCTAGGTCTTTTCTCGTTCCAGATAAATTTTAGGAAGAATTTCTCTACCTCTGTGAGATATGTTTGGGGTAGTCTGATAGGGATTACATTAAATCTGTATAGCAATTTGGGAGTATGGCCATCTTCACAATGTTGGTTCTTCCTATCCTGGAGCATGGAATATCTTACCATTTTCTGAAATCCTCTACAATCTCTTTTTTCAGAGTACTGTAATTTTCCTTGTAAAGATCTTTGATTTCTTTAGTTAGATTAATTCCAAGGCATTTTATGTTCCTCAGTGCTGTTATAAAAGGTATTGTTTCTATAATTTCCTTCTCAGTGTGTTTGTTGTCTGTGTAGAGGAATGCTATTGACTTTGGGTATTGATTTTATATCCTGCTAGCCTACTGAATTTCCGTATTAATTCTAGTAGCTTCTTGTTGAAGTTTTTTGGGTCTTCCAAGCAAAGTACTTGGTTGGGACCAGTAGGTCACGCTGGCACAGGGTAGCTGGAAGCTCTCCAACCCACTCACCAGGCCTGGGCTAGGGCTGGGTCTGGAGGTTCTTGCAAAGCAGCAGAAATTCCTACTCTGCGGGCTGGGTGGGGGAGGTGCTGTGGAGTGTTGGGGGGGCGTCCCAAGGGGGTGGGAAAGGGTCTCACTCATGTTCCTCCTGGGCTAGGACCAGTAGTTCCCGCCAGCACAGAGTAGCCAGAAGATCTCCCACACACTCACCGGGCCTGGGATAGGACTGGGTCTCTGTCTTATCAATTATTATACTCTCTTTAAAATAAATTTTTAATAAGACAAGCAAAGATTAAGATTTCTTGAAAGCAAGAATCAATATTCAATTATTTGTTCCATCTTACATAACTATATCTGTTAATCTGAGCAAAAGATTTGATGTTAAACCTAGATAATATAACCACCATTGATAATCAACTATTCCTGTTTTGAAAATCTGTAGCATATATGTATTTGGATGTTACCCTGTTTCTGTCATTTTTTCAATTTGCTTTTGCTTCTGTTTTTACTCTTCAAAATAAAACAAAATTAAATTTAAGAAAAGTAATTAAGAAAGCACAAATCAGGAGAAACAAATAATTTATCACTTTATCAGCTATAGCTTAACAAGATGTCATCTATTCCCACAATTATACCCTATCTTTGTTGAGACAGGCTCACTCTACATGTTTGGGCTGTCCTTGAACTCATTTTATAACCCTGGCTGGCCTGAAACTAGCAGCGATCCTCCTGCTTCAGCCTTCTCAATGCTGGGATTACAGGCATGGACCATTACAGTCAGTTTATTATCCTCCAAATTGATAGAGGTGTATTAAATAATACATTTGTTAAAAATGCTTGAATTAGTAATGTAACCTAAAGCACAGTGCAATGGTAGAATAGCCACCGGTAGATCTATCAAGAAAAGTTTGTTAATTTTAGTGTATCTAGAGAAGATTGAAAACTGACTTTGCAATGAACCTGGTTTCAAAATGTAAATCCCCTCCTTCGGGACTTTATTAATGTTTCTCTGGGGGAACTTTTGCTTCATTTTATCTGTTGAATGTACCAAAGGTTTAGCTTTTATTTTTTCCTCTGGTTTATACTGCACCTTTCTGGTCTCTCTATAAGGAATAGCAAATCCAATCTACAAAAAGAATTAGAGTCACAAGTGCCACCAGTGTCTTCATCTTTCTAGATATTAACAGAGAGGATTAATTTTTTAATTTCAAATAAATATACATGTAATTTTATAACATCTTTTAAACCTGTTCCTACTATTGTCAAGAGAATTAATCTAATCTCTCTGCTTATAGAGCACTAGTTTTCCATGCTTTCCCTTCTAGGAATATTTTCCTTTTAATAGAAAGAAACCTTCAAAAAGTTGTTGAACAAACTTTAACAGCTATTTTTTTTTCAAACAAAACTTCAGGATTTTATTAGCATGCTTGCTTGATCTTTCTTTCTTTCTTTCTTTCTTTCTTTCTTTCTTTCTTTCTTTCTTTCTTTCTTTTTCCTTCTTTATTTCTTTCTTTCCTTCCTTCCTTCCTTCCCTTTTTTCTTTCAGAAAAGTTTGCTGAACAATATGACTATAAGAATTAGTCAAACTGGACTAGGGAGATAGCCTTCTCAGTGCGGCCCGGGGGTGGGGCCGGCACAGTAGGCCAAGGGATTGAACCCACGGCCCCTGTGTCTGCTTGCAGGTGGTTTAATCCACTAAACTATTTGGTAGGCCCCATACAAAATTTTCTTTGGAAGAATTTTGTTTATGAACAGGATGTAGTAGTTTGCACCTACCTGGCCAGTGCAAGGATCCAGGCACAATCCCTGGTTTTGCATGCCACACTGACCCTGGAGCCCCAGGTGTGCTGTGCTGGCCACTGAGACAGGGTGTGGAGGCACATGCCTGTGATCTCACTGCTAGCGAAGCTGAGACAGGAGGATCACTATGATACTGCTCTGCCTACTGAGAGCCTGTATCAAATAAATAAATATTTTTTTTTCAAAAAGAATTAAACAAATTGAATATCCTAACACTGTCTTCAAGGCCATCAAAATACACAGTATTCCTGTACAGTAGGTGTGTTGTTCTGAAATGTATCTCAGTGACAGTCTATAAAATAAGTGAGGAAAACATAAACATTTCCATTATCTTCAATAATATGATTTTTGTTTCACCTATAAAATTTTATGTCATGATTTACTTCATATTTTAGCTGTTTATATACTTCATTGATTTAAAAACAAATAACTCCCAGCCTTATGAAAAAATGCATTCTGTGATATTTAAACAGGACAAACTTAGTATAGCTTCCAGATGTTATTTTACACATTTCTAGTAGAATTTTCTATGGTTAAAAAAAAAAGAAAAAAGAAATCCAAGTGGGCTTAGTGGAGTGGAAATTAAACTGATCTTTAGAATGCTTGAAGTAAACCAATTATGTTATTCTGTTCTTGGTTTCCCTCTGTTAAACAAGGACCCCAGAGGAGGTGATGTAAAGATCCTTTGCCTACTTAAACATTTTCAACTATTCTGAGGAAGTAGCTTTAGACTGCTTCTGGATACTCTACCCTGGAGGACCCACACTTTGACTGTTCACATTAAAATCTCCAAAATAAACTGCCTCCAGCTAAATTTGAAATCTTCGTTCTTGAGAAGTGTCCTCAAGTGGAAGCCAAGATGTTAGAGAAGACTTACTTTAGTAGAACGATTACAAAAGAAATCTGAAAGAGCACAGATAGATCCTACTAATGACTACGACTTATGGGAGCTTTGAGAATGGCACCCAAGCTTCTGACGTCTTCCAAACTGTACCTGCTTTTCTGCGGGACACACCGTTCAACGCTTTCTCTTTATCCCGAGTGAAAGGTATAATTCTTAAACCCTTCAAACATTCACACCCTAGAATTTATTAACACAATATTTTTAATTCAGATATTTTCCCAGAGAAGGGAGCTTTAATGCTCATCATTCAAAATGTTTCATACTGGGGCTGGGTAGATGGCTCAGTAGAATAAGCGCTTCCCCGGCAAGAGCAAGGGTCTGAGTTCGATCCCCAGCTCCGCCAAAAAAATTTTTTTCATTTACAAAATTTTCTTTTTTCTTTTTGTATTTTAGGGAAGGGTCTACAGGGTGTTCAGGGTCTCACTACTAGATCAAACTTGTAGTGATCGGCCTGTTTACAGCCTCCCAAGAGCTGGGATTACAGGCTCACCCCACCACACCCAGTCTCAATTACCCTCTCAGTGTGCCCCAGGGGTGGGGCCAGCACGGCAGGCCAAGGGATTGAACCCACAGCCCCTGTGTCTGCTTGCAGGCGATTTAATCCACTAAGCTATTTGGCCGGCCCCATACAAAATTTTCTTTGGCAGATTGTTGTTTATGAGCAGGATGTAGTAGTTTAACAAACACTAAAAACATGAGAATAATATAAAATGATGTAGATAACTTCAGACCTATCAGTAATAGATTAAAAATTTGCATTATAAAGTCAAAGAATTAAAGTATTTGGAGAAAAAAAATGTTGTTAGTGCAAGATGATCCTATATGTGCATAGTTTTGTAATAAAATATTATTTTATTTTTTATAAAAATGGAGAAAGACTGGAAAAGTCCAAAAAGATTTTTTTGTCTTCTCCCTGAACTTTTATCTTCATTATCTTTTTGTTTGTTTGTTTGTTTTCTTAATCTTTGATTTATTTTAAAACTCTATAAATTGCAAAACTCTGAAATAACCCAAATTGTTTTGTCTACAGAAAAGCAATAAAGTTGTGTCCAGTGTAATAATTATTTCTCTATGGACATACCTGTTTTCAATTGTTTCTTTTTTATTTGCTAAATGAATAAAAGGTACACATTTATGTGTACCATCCTGTGCATTCCCTCATTAAGTTATAGATAGAAGGATGTCTCTCCCACTTGTGCTTCTTTCACATTTTTGTGATAGCCATGATTACTCCATTTTAGCATTTTTATTCTTTGACAGTATTCAAGCAACTTTATTGATGGAACTCAGGTTATTTACTGTGAGGATCTGTTACATTTTCAATTCTTTCAAACATTATTTTACTTGAGATATTCAGCAAAACTCTGATCACACATCACCTAGGAACACACAGCCATGCATGTGTCCCACTGCAAGCCAAACATAGAAATATCAGAGTCTTACACAAAAAATTTAAAATAAATGTTTTGATGGAAAAAAATTGTCAAATGGTAATAAATGATTTTCTTCAGACTTTGGGTCAAAACAGTCTTCCATTGTTTGCATTCACTGTGTTGTAAAATCCCTTTTGCAGATGATGTGGCATGCATACATAAAAATTTCATGGCCTTATGCCTGTATTAACACACCTACATGGAGATGATTGTTTTTAATTCCCTTAAGTATTTTAGTTCAAAGCAAATATACCAAGCATTGCAGTACATAATATCTCAAATTGCCTTTTAAGCTGCACAGTCCATCCACAAACATATGAATAAGGCAAATTCCCTGCTAAATTATTGATAAACTGTTTCAGCCTCTATTAATTCTTTTCAATGAAGAAGTGAACATTGGTGTAAAAAGCCATAAAAATGGTGAATTAAATTTGTACTATAGGCCTGCCTGGTCACCACTTCCCCTTTGTGTAGTTCATGCACAATTTATAATTTGAAGTTTATTGTATTTTCTTCATTTATAGTCATTAAAATATGTACTAATGTGTCTTCTCTGTTATTTTACTTTGTTTTATTCATTTTATTTTCATATAGAAATAGTGAATGCTAAGTTTTAATACCCACATAATCTTACAAAACATTTTTGTATAGAGGATTAATTTAGTAGTATCAGATAAATAATTCTTTATATCTACTCATAGAAGGAATTTACTTTTAAGAAACAATACTTTAGGATGAAGTAAAATTAAAATAACCCAGTAATAATTATTTTGCATGAAAAAATCCTTGAGTTTCAAAGCTTTCAAGGAAAAAGGCATAAAAATTATCATTACTTTGTATTTATGTATGATATAAAACAGGGTGATTAAAATTAGTTTCTCCAAAATATATAGCTGAGAAAAAGTAATCCACACTTGGAAAATATAATGTAGTCATATTGTTCTTCAGGAAAATATATTTTAAGATGATTTAGAGTTAATACATGAGCATACAATTCCACATGAGATTCCTAACGTGAAACTTTCACAATTAAAACTTCGGCAATTTCTTGTACCAGCAATGTCAGACATAAGGATTCTTCTTACATTCCAGCCACAATCTCTAAGCAAGTAGATGGCAATTTTGAGAGTTTATCATTTTAACTTTAACTTCATTGGATTTCGAGAAGTTCCCGGAACTATAATTTCAGTGTCCCCTCCAAATCTCATGCTGAGATTTAATCACCCTAATAATAGTGTTAAGAATGGGGGCCTTTAAATGTTAGCGAACAGGGCTCTGCTTTTATGAATATATTCATGTCGTTATTGCAACAGTGGGTTTCTGATAAAAAGATCAATTCAATTCCCTGTATAGCTCTGTTTCACACATTTCTTTGACATTCTACCTTCTACCATGGAATGATGTAGCATGGCAGTCTTTGCCAGAGGCCTGTGCAATTCTCTAATACGTCTTAGCCACCAGAAACAGAAATCAAACGAATGCTTGCTATTCATAAATGCTTAGACTATGGTGCTCTGATATAACAGTAGAAAACAGACTAAAGCAAACTAATCCAAGAAGTATGGCAGCCACTCTTTTGTGATTAACCACAGGAAAGGTCTTACCAAAGAACTACAGTAACAAAAGATCTGAACAATAGATGCTGATAAGAAGCTAAAATTTTGTTCCTCTTTAGCAGTTTTTAACAGTTTACTAATTTACATATTATTAAATAGGAAAGATGTTCACTGTTCTCAAACTACAGTTTAGCAGTAATAACGAACCCCAAATGGACCACTGACTTCTCTGTCAGCATCTCATTGCCATATGTGCATAACTACCTATGTAATTACTGAGATGTTCATATGTCACTTTCTCCCTATAAATAGGGTTTTCATACGTAACACTTTAATAGGTGAATAAGCTGTGTTGTTCTTTGGGCCTGTAGTAAGGCAGAACGTGATAGCGGTGTGAAGGTTGTAATTCTCTAGAGAAACAGAAACAGAATCAACTGAAGGAATATGGACATAGACATAGACACAAACATATACATAGACATAGACACAGACGTAGATATCTTCCATATATATGGATATATATGGAAGGGGATTTACCAGGTAGGCTTACAGAGTCAGCACCACCTACATTGGCCACTTATATAATCTGCTGAGAAAAGCTGCCATGTTTTTGTTTTTGTGTGTTTTCTGTTCCTTTTTAATTGAGAGCAACAAGAAGAAGCAAGGCACAGGACTGAAGTGATACAAAGAAGGATGCCTTAGCAGTGGTTGACTTATGGACTCACACAAGTGGGAATTCCTGGAAGCCATCCTCAGGTAGAGACTATAATGTGGAAAACAGGTATACTTCAAAATGGAGTGCAATTGGCTTCCACGGTCCTAGTTGTCCCTTGTCCTAATTGCCAAGAGGACTACTGGAAAGCTGTTCCCAGAAATAAAGGTACCAGAGAGCAACACAATGGTACAACAAGACTGAAGTGGCCTGGGGCCTTCCTTTAAGGCCTCAGGACACAGTTGACCCCCTTCAAGAGCCTCAAGTAATCCTAATAGTGGAGGGACAAGTGCCAGGCTTGTGGCTCAACACTGGCACTGTGTCTTCAGTCCTTTGCTCCAGGGTCAGCTCCTTCCCTTCTGCTCACACATGCATGAGGTGTTGGGAAAGGCAGTCACTTGGTTTTGTACATTTCCCTTAAGCTATAGCTGGAGAGCTCTTCTGTTCATGCATTCCTTTCTTGTTATACCAAAAATCTCTACTGTGCTTCTATGACAGAAATCCTAGCTCAAAGGGGCACCACTCTCCTAAGAACATCACACAAGGTCAAGTGGCCCTGTCCCTTGCTTTTTTTACTGTAAACTTCTACCATAGGGTAATAGATGGCTGTGTGTCTTGGTGCCTTTCCCTGAGGGACACAGGAGGAAATATATGTGATTACCCATGGGCATGATAAATCATAAGGTGTGTGCGTGTGTGTAAAGTGGTAAAATGGGAGTTTTCCCCACCTTGTGTTTTTTGTATTATGTTTTCAACTTAGACATTGATCCAGGAACTCATCTGTAAGGTCTTTAGTCATAGAATAATAAACCAAATGATGTTGTGAATGGGCTTGTTACTCCCATCTCCCAAACTAATCACAAGGTGACATTTGACAATTGGTTAAGCAGTTTCCAACTGATGTGCCATTTGCTATCAATGTCCTTGTTGACCAGTGCAGGAATTGTATGCAGGAACAAAGCAGAAATTCCAAGGGAAAAGCTGCAATTTCAAAACAGAGAATTGTATAGTACAATCTTTGGATTTCAGAAAGATGTACATTTGGAACCTATGTGGCAAAGAAAATAAACTGGTACTGATGAGGTCATGGAGGAAATATGGATAGGGAAACAAAAGCAAAGCATGAGATGAAAAGTTTCAACAACAAAACAGAAGGTGGAGTAGATACTGATGAGTTACACAGGAACTGTGACATCGCTTGAAACACAAAGCATTGGTCAATGGTTGTATTTCACTTGAGTCTAAACAGGCATGACACAAATAGTTTGACAGTTTACAGAGAAAATAACAAGTGCTAAACATTCCAGATGCATTTTCTTTGAGGATTAGAACTGGAGCTCCTAAGAGATCATTTATAGCAGAGGAGAAAAAAAATGTTTCTTCTTAAAGAACTACACAAAAATGCGGAGCACACTGGTGAGCTGACAGGTGAGCTGGCAGGTACAGCACCACAACGACCTAGTATAGTAATAGGAAAGCAAAAAAGATGCAGCTGTGCCCTATGAGAAGGTGCCGGAAAGCATAGCCTGTGTGGTATCAGGGTAAGCAATACTTCCGCTTGGAACATGTGATATTTTTCCTGTTATGTAATCACTGTTGAATATACTAAAACTCATAAAACTAACATTTCCAATTCATCAATATAAATATTTTAAAGAACAAATGTGGCTTTGACAGGCCCATGTTTTATACCTTGATAACAAAATTAGTGTTGTGCTCTGCCAATAGCCCCAGAACTGATTTTTCTCTTACCTCCAGAAGAGATTAAGATTAACCCCAAACCATGGGTCTCAGCAGGAAAAATCAATTGGGTTTTAACTACTCAGCCAGTACAAATCCATCTTAATGACTCAGCCTCCTTTCCACTCCTGAGGCAATGTGCCCTAAGGCCAGGAGCAAAGAAGGGCTAAAAAAGATGACTAAAAATTTAAAGTTTTGCCTGGAAATAACCTCTGAAATTCCCCAGTGCTGGGAGTACAGAAGATTGATGGGGTCGGAAGGCTAGTATAAAACCCCTGGCGTATAAATGAGGCAGTCATGCCCATATACACTACAGTCTGTAATCCCCAGGGTCTGGTCATTCAGATCCAGGAGGGGTCCAAATTGTGCACATTGTTGGACCTGAATGATGTCCAGAAGCCTTCTTTTGTTGTTCTCTACATCTAGACTTGCATTTGCCTTTGAAACCACTCAGACCAAATGAGGCAACTTCCTCAGACTGTCTTCTCACAGGGATTCCTGGATAGCCTTCACCTCTTTGGACATATCCTTTCATGAGGTCTATCCAACCTTTCATACCTTGAGACCAAGTTTCTGGACTACATAAATAATCTTTTGGCAAATGGGCCAGAAAAGAAAGATTCCCAAAAGAAAATGCCAACCTTCCTCTATGCAATAAATAGGTCTTACTATATCTGCGGGCTCTAATGCTTTGAATAAAATTTGATTTGAGCCTATTTTATCATTTCTTCTCCTATAAGCTTAAAACAGTTAAGAGGTTTCCTGAATGTCACTGAGTTCTATAAGTTACGGATCCCAGGCTATGAAGAAATAGCTCATTTACTTTATGAAGTGATTAAAGACAAGCAGAATACAGTAAAACCTATATTCTGACATAGAAACTAGAGGCCTTTGAAACATTAAAAATGTCTCTTCTTAGTACTCTGGCTCTGCGTATACCCACAGGAAGAGCCTTTAACCTATATGTGCTGAATAAGAGGGGAGGCTCTGGGATTACTGACTCAAACAAAAAGGCCCTCCAGGGAGCCTGTCATTTACCTAAGAAAAGAAATCAATGCTGTAGACAAAGGGCACTGGGCTTTTTTGTTTGTTTGCTTGCTTTTTTGTTTGTTTTATTTATATTTATTATTTATTTGATTTGATTTTTTATATTTTTAGGGAAGGGTCTACAGGGTGTTCAGGGTCGCACTACTAGATTGGACTCGTAGTAATCTGCCTGTTTACAGCCTCCCAAGAGCTGGGATTACAGGTGCGCACCACCACGCCCAGTGTCAATTTCAATTGCAGTCTGGGGGTGCCAGGGGTGGGGCTGGATGGCAGGTCAGGATTGACAGCCCCCAATGCCCCACCTTCCCATCCCCCATACACCCCGTGAGCCTTCACCTCTGTATTTTTGTTTGTTTTGTTTTGTTTTACTTTTTATGCAGTATACATTTTGTTATTTTTTGCTAATATATTCTCATAACACAAAGCAATTTAGAGGAAGAATCTTCCTTTTTGATATTTAAATCATGTGAACACAGAACTATAAATTTAAAAACTGTGTTTGGATAACAACAAAAAGACAAGCTAAAACAACAACAAAAAAAATTGTCCTATTTTTACAGGTGCACATTGAAGTGGACCTAATTCATTTATTTTATTTATTTATTTATTTATTTATTTATTTATTTATTTATTGCCTCCAAACACAAAAAGCAGCTGTTAAAGCCTAAAAAAAAAGTTGTTCACTAAACTAACTCCTGGTCTCCAGCTCCGTTTCATGTTGTTTCAATGCAGGTTCTTCATTGCCTGTTTCTTCTCTTGCTCTTTTCACTGGTCCAGCTGCACCATTTTCACCATGTTCTTCATCACTATCAAATTTTGTTTTCTTGCCCTTAAACTGTGCTTTTCCTTTACCAGACCCAAGTTGGTCAGCTTTATTTCCTTTTCCTTTAAACCAATGGATAGAGGCTTTCCCTGCATCACTGGTAAGGCCACTGAGGCATCTCAAGGCCTCATCAATAGCCTTATTTCTCAGTCTGTGCTGCTACAAGAGGTCCTCCTGGGCTCAGTGACTTAAGGATTTTGAAAAGCTCTCAGTATGCAACATCACCTATCCTGTGCTGGGAGACCCTAGTCTTCTGGGAAGGTAGAGAGGATCAACAGAACGCTAAAGACCCATCCCCACAATTAAGCCAAGAGACTGTGCATGCTCCAGAAAACCATCTCGCTCATTGTCCCATTTAGGAAAAACAGACAAACAAACAACTCCCATCACCATGTAGACCTCAACTCCTTTGACATGCTGAGAAGGAGCCCTTTCTTTCCCAAAGATTTCTCACTGGATCCAGAAGCAACTACTCAGGTGAAACCAGCACCTCCCTGTTTCAGTTCCAAGGGGCCCTCCATGAAAACCCTGAGGCCTGGCCCAGAGAGGACAAGCTCCCTCTTGTTAACCTGGGAAATGGGGCCTTAGTGAAACCTTTGCCTCCCTCTACTTCTTCTCCCTGCCCCCGTGCAGGAAAGAGCCTGTATGGTAATTCTCTCTACCTTCTCAGTGGCTAGAGTCTGTGGACATGATTCCTGCATCCTCCACTCTCACCTAAAACCATGGTCAGACTCCAGGAAAGCATCGCAGTGGAGGGACCAGCAGAAGAAGCACTACTTGATGGCTATTCCCATGATCCAGTAGCAGACAGAGGTTTCTCTTTAAGAAAGATCCACTTCCTTCTTCAAAGATAAGCAATGCTCCATAGAGATTCTCTCACCCACTCCTGCTTCTTGTTAAATCTGCTAGGGATCCTTGTTCTGATTTTTCTCTAGTTTTACTTGCTCTATCAGCTCCCTAAGGGGCAGTCATATTCACTGCTGAGCCAAAGTATTTAGGTTCATTTGCTTTACTTAAAAATTAGCCCTGTTCTGAGAATAGATTCCAATACCTGAATGCTGAACTCAACGATCATGTCTCTCTCCCCCTGCCACCTCATCTAGTTTAACTTTGACCTTCTTTCTAAGCTACAGTGACACCTTCTCAAATTCTACCCACCACCCAAATATAAATACCTTTATATTTCTTGTACACAGACTAAGCCTGCCAGGAACATTTCAGTTTTCATTTACCCAAACCTTATCCTTCTGTTTCTATCTTAGCTTCTTACTGTAAACTCCGCAGACCCAATCTGCCATCTCCATTCCCCTGGGGGTAGAATATTTAAGTCACATTCTCAGTTTCACCCATCCCTTTCTCTGCCATCCCAACCATACCTGAGCAGAGAGTTCTGGGTGTGCCTTTACCTCCCTGCCACAGCCCACTGCACAGTCATCCCAGCCTCTACTTGGATTCAGACAAAGACATTCATCATCCACAGGGAGGTGCAGTCCTTTCTTAAGAACACCAACAATACTCCACCATCTTGTCACACAGCTCCTCTCTTCCTGATAGCTTCAAGCCCTCTGTCACCCCTGTTGCAGTTCCCCTGCTAACATTCCTCAATATATCCCGATCCCTGCACACCTTTGCATAATGAACATCTCCCCAAACACCCACATATTTCTCCAAACCTGTTGGGACTCTGAGTCTCTGGTGTGGCTCTACCATCACCTTCTATACACAAATTGATCATGTAAGCAATAATTTCCCTAATCCTATCAAGTTACCAGACCCACCCACATGGGGGCGAAACTTGAAGCCAACCTTGAAGACAAACTTGAAGCCAACAGTCAGGCATGCAATTAGGGCACCTTCAGTACAAAGTCACAGACCACTGTCCAGATTTCCTAAACACCAGACACTGCAAATCGTTCCTGGGAGGTAAATGATGACAATCTAGTAAAGCACACAGCCAGGCTGAAATCAGAGGTTCTAGGTGGGACCTCCTGGAGGAGCTCCACAGGAGAGTGCAGGTCCAATTTATTCACTTAGCTCTTTACAGATAGGGTAGAGGAATTAATGGATTGGGATGATGTGGAGTGACATAGAGGGACAGTGTGAGATTGGAGGAGTGGGAATGGCTCAGTTGTGGCTGTGGCAACAGCACTGTGACTGCATGTGGAGCTGTGTGTCATGTCCTGGTAGAGCAGTTGTTGTTGTCAGCTCATTTTGATTGTTCTTGGGGCTGTGGAAAATCAGCCAGCTGGGGGTTGGTGGATGTGTGTCAGACCTATTGGTCTCCAAATAAAAATTTACTTTTGGCCTGCTTACCCACTCAGGAGGTCAAGACTCCTCCTTCTATCTAGGCCAGGAAAAGCTGTCTCTCTTCCTTTTAACTAAATCACACATACTGTCAAAGCAGCAGCTGATTCTGTTTCAGGCCACTCAGGGACAGCTCTACACACTGATCACCAATCACTTCACACATTGATCATCATGGGGATTATAAAGTCCTTTGCTGCCGTATCCCTTTCTGTTCCACTGTCCTTTTGACACCTGTCCTCATTGGACCTCTCAACATTCATAGAGACTAAGTGTAACTTCTTCCTCTGTGACAACTCAGCATAATCTCGCTTGCCTACCAAATGGAGAGCTACATGTTCTTTAGGGTCTCTGTGCCCCCAATAGACCTTCTTGATGGCTTCTAGCCAGTCCCAGTGGCAGTCTAGGTGATGATCAATCAGAAAAAACAAAAAAGCTCAATCCACCTGACTCCCTTACTCATGAGATTGGGGAAAACAGCAAGGACCTTACAGGACTAGCATGTCTCCACACATTACTGATCTCCTCAACCACCTCTCTCTTGACATCTCTGTGAATTTATGACAAATGGAACCCAACTTGACAGCCTTCCCTCTAAACCAAGCAGATTCCCTAGCAGCAGTGACCCTACAAACCAGAGGTGACTACATCATCTGACTACTGGGGGCTATGTCTCTTCCTAGAACACAAATATTGCTTTCATGTCTATCAGTCTGGAATAGAGATACACCACAAAAACTAGCTAACTGTCCTGCTAAGATCCTGTGATTTTTATCTAAGTCATTGTTCATGGATCTGGAATTGGATATTCTGGTTACATCCGCTGGCAAGGGTATTGCGAATGCATCTCTTAATGCTACTATTCAGACCATGCATACTCTACCACTTGGTCAAATATATCTCTTCTGTTTTGATTGCTTTAATTCCACAATTGCTGGTGAGAGTGACACACAGACAAGCACTCCTCTTGACTTCTACTCAGGGCCTTTAGATAGGCTCACAGTGGTAGGCTGGTGCTACTCCACTACCAGGCCCCTTGTAAGCCAAAGCACCTCAAGTAACCAACATCCCAACACCTCGGTCACCAGCTAGGACTCACCACTGTGGAGAGGGGAATTTGAGAACAGAAAACAGACGAGCAATGGGCAGATTTTGGCAAGGGTCTGAATAAACTTAATTCACTAGACAAACTGAGGGCCAAGACCTGCAGAAACTGAGATAAGCCTCAGGAAATTGAAGTATAAAAGACAGAGGACCAGTTCCTAAGTGAACTAGAATAAACCTTTAAAAAGTGGAGTACAAAGGACCAAGAAATAATAAAGTCTACTTTTTGGACATTAAAAGCCTAGCAAAAGCAGCAGTTGCATTCTTTCCCATCCCTGTGTGCCCCTCTCTTGTGCCAAATACTGCAGAAAAGTCCCTAGATTTACAGGCCTCTGTGGAGTCCTCATTCCGTAGCTCTTCCTGACACATGTGAGCTTTCCTTTTATTCTCCCTAATAAACCTTTCCCAGGGGCATTCCCTGCTGCTCTCCGATCAGCTTCGTCTCTCTTCTGCACTCAGGACAAGAGCCAGGGGAGAGAATTGGTCACAATATGAATTTTAGGATGTCTTGAGTTCTGTAAAGAATGTTGTTGACACCATAATAGGAATTGCATTAAATCTGCAGATTGTTTTTGGTAATATGGTCATTTTAGCAATATTGAATCTGCCAACCCAAGAACTGAATATGCCCATTGAAACGTTCCCCCATGTCCCAGCCACAGTTAACTACTGTTACCTGTGATTCATATACTCTTATTATTACTTGGATCCATATACTCAGTTGCCTTTCTCACTGCTGACCCAATCAAAAGAGGACAAATATTTCGGCAGAAAGGAGAAAGGGCTTATTCAAAGTAGGGTGCAGGAAATGCAAAAGTCCATTTGTCCAGGATCACCACGTCTACGTGTATAGGTGGATAAAGATCTTATAGTAAGGAGCAGAGGGACAAGGAGCACAGAGAAACAGGGCACATTTTCACACTGACATTTTCAATTCCTGCAATCTTCAGCTCAGTAGCTTCTTTCTGTTGAAAGGAAAACAGTGGGCCTGGGGAGATAGCTGGGGGCAAAAGCGCCTGTCTGGCTAGTGCAGTCCTGAGTTCGATACCCAATACTGCATGCCAGCCCTTGAACTAGGCATGGTGGCACATGCCTGTAATCAGCCCTGGGGAAACTGAGACAGGAGGATCACTAGGAGTAGAAGCTGTATACTAGACCCTGCATGGAATAGAATAAAAAGAAAACAAGAACTTTGTTTCCAAAGGTTGGCACTTGCTCACTCCATCATTCCCTCAGGACTGAGGAGAGAAGAGGAGAGAAAGAGGTGCTGTTTATGCATTGACAAGGAGGAAGTCTGGAAAACTGCTCAACTAGAAAAGACTGGAATACAAATAAGAGCTAATGACATGAGTTTAAAACTCCTAGGAACCTACGTATGGAAGAGCACAAGTTTTAAATAATATAAATGTTTTGTTTCTAATGTTGGAGAGGCTGTGGGGAAAAAAAGAACCCTTCTCCACTGTTGGTGGGAATGCAGACTGGTGCAACCATTATGGAAATCAGTGTGAAGACTCCTTAGAAAAGTAGGACTGGAAATCTCATTCAAACCATCTATATCCCTACTAGGAATTTTCGTGGAGGATCTGAAAACATCATATCATAGTGATATATGTGTACCTATGTTTATAGTAGCACAATTTGTGATAGTAAAATCTTGGAAACAACCAAGATGCCCGTCATCTGAGGAATGGACAAGAAAGATGTGGTATTCTTATATAATGGAGTATTACTCAGCTATAAAGAATGATAAACTCGAAGGCTTCATATTTAAGTGGATGCCACTTGAAGATATATTCATAAGTGAAATAAACCAGACCCACATGTGCAAATAACGTATAGTCTCCCTAGTATTAAAAACTCAAAAGAAGAAATTAAAATAGAAAGGTATAACACAATTAAATGGAAAGCGAGAACTTAATGATTAGATAATGAAAAGAGGGCAAAGAAAACAGCTAGGAAACATGACAGGGGCAAAGCCATACATGTATATGTAAAAGATCGGTAAGGCAATGATACCGAGAACCTTCAGCAGGTTTTCAAAACTAGCAGTTAATTAGTAGGATTCTCTCCCTCACTAACTATATATGCTGATACCTGTGAACTAAGCAACTTCACTGAAGATAGCAAAGTTTAATATTAGGGTCATGCATGGAATGCCTGTCATTCTGGTCTTCCATATACATACTGCTTGTCATGACATACCAATTACTGCCATATTGTCTCTCAAGTACATGCTTGTTTTTTTTTAAAGGGTAATGAATGAAAACAAGAAACAAGAAAAAAATATCACAGGACTGTGCAGTTGCAATGCTGTATAGGGTTAGATTTCTAAACTTCTGTGTAAAAATATGTAATTGTTAATACCTATTTTTTAAAAATACTGTTTTATATTTTTAATTTTTTCTTCATGCTCTGCAGGACTTAAAGGTTAACATATCAATACCTCATGGAAAATACATGTTCCATGTTATACCTAAGATGTTTAATATTCAGCCAGATAGTGAGATTAAGCTCAACTGCCTATGTTGTAGGGTAATAACAATAAGCTTCTCTTCTGGAGGGTTAACAACCCAAGTTTTCACAACAAAAATTAGGGAAAAAGAAGGGCTTCAAGGACAGCCAACATTTTGGACCTAGCCTTTCAAGGTCAGTGAAAACTCAGGACGTAGGAGAACCTGTACTATAACATCATGTAACTCAGTTGTGTCCCAAATTTTCTGATACCAAGGAGATTGTGAGGCCACAGAGAAAAGTGATCAATGATGTAGAGTGTGCCTAAGGAGAGTCACATGGAGAGAAAACATTCTCTCAGGCTTTCACAGAGAGCAAATTGGTCAAGTAATGGCTATGACTCATCCACAAGGCTGACACTGACAGAGGATCTACAAACTGTGGTGCAGGATCTCAGGATAAATCCTCAGGGGATATCACTGACCTTATCAGGTACAAAAGCTACATTTCTTGTTATATTGGTCCTGCTTTATCTTGGTCTTAACCATCTAGCAGAAAAATATAAAAATGAAGTATAAAAAGTAAAACCATATCAATATGCTGAGCTGTAAAAGACTCAAGTCAACAACTTCTGACATTGCCAGACTTACAGAAAACCCACTACTATTATGGACTACTAGACTATATTGGAATATTTTGCTGAATTTACTCACTTATAATATTTAAATAACAATGGAATACCCATCTCTGACAAAACTAAACAAAAAAGGGGAAACAAATGAACAACCATTTTGTATCTGTATATTCAAAATAGTTGCGATAGATATACAGCTACATTCTCTTAATTCAATGAATAGAAAGACGTCTTCTAAAAAGAAAAAGGAAATAACTTATGGAATCTTAACTGTCTCTGATCACAAGTACAGTTGAATCTAAGCCTGACTGCCAGCCCCAGTGCCCAGCAGGGCCTGCTGGGTGCATGCTATGCGTTATGGTTCATCTAACTCCAGAACCTGATTTTTGCCTGGTTCTGACCCCCGTGGGTAGACAGCTCTAGTGAGCAGACCCACGGGTACGATGAACGCATCATGTCCAGTGGCTCGTGGTCTCCAGCAGACAAGCTCCAAACTTACGTAGTGACACCCTGGGGTCGCAGCCACTTGTTCAACCACAAGGCCAATTGCTGTACTACTCTGATCACTCCTGAAGAGGGCAGGGGAAAGTCACCCCTGACTTTGTGCCTTCCATTGCTGGTGGCTGGCTTCCGGGTTGAATAGATCCTGAAGCTATGTCCGAGGGACCCTAACAGCCTTAGTGGTCCATGCGATTGAATGGGTGCTTGTGGGTGTTGAAGGCTGAGGTATCCTAAAACTTCGAACAGCAGAGTGGGAGACAGGGTGCTTTCCAGAGGACTACTCAGCTGCCACGCGAGGAAGATCTGGGAAGGTGCTGGGACCTGCATAGGGGGCACTAGGTGGGTGCATGCCACTCATGCTGCCATGCTGGTGGGAAGGGCTATGAGGTCAGCCTGCCC
>NW_004524715.1:5333179-5333684 GCF_000260255.1 Octodon degus
TTTTTAGCTGAAGTCCACTATACAAATTAAATTGGCTTTGTTCTCAGTGTCTTGTTTTATATTTGCTTGTAAACTTTGTAACTATTTACCAACGTTTTAATGTTTTAGGGTGCTGACTACAAAATACAAAGGATTAAACTTGACAGTGCAGTGTAGATAAATAGCCTGAGATACACTCTTTGTAAATTCCAGACATTGCTTAAATTTGGTGAGAAGAACTTATGACACTGAAGTCAATCCTCTGTCACATTCACTCAAATATATGGCATGCTCTGACCAGCACCAGGGAAAGCTCTCTGTGCACAGAGACAAGGCTTTGGATGGTTGACTGGTAGTACCCTCAGAAAAGAAGCAAATCTATTTGCAAATAAGAGAAAAAGTTGAAAGCATCAAGAAGCCTCCTATATGTCAACCTTACCAAAAGAAGTGGAGCTACACAAGTTAAAGCTGAAAGAAGAAGTGATATAAATTTCATAGACATTAAAATAAATTATGGACATTGCCA
>NW_004524715.1:5334233-5335876 GCF_000260255.1 Octodon degus
AATCTGGGAGGAATAAAAGTTTTTGAATGTGGTTGATACATCTATTAAAAAACTTGCAGCAGACATCAACCTTGATGTCATGGAATCAGGTCCTTTCTACGTAAGATTAGGGAGAAAAGGAATGACTATTCTCATCAATATTATTTGACATTATGCTAAAATACCTCTTTAATATAATCAAGACAAAAAATACAATGAAAACTTATAAAGTAATAAATAATACTTTCTCTGTTTGCAAAGAACATGTCTTTATGTGGAAAACATCACACAGAACAATTCTGGACTAATATATAGGAAGTTGTATGTGGAAATTTAGGTCAGTAGAGCACTCTCCTAGCTTGCACAAGACTCTTAGTTCAGTCTTCAACACTGGAAAACATACAAATAAATAAATAAATAGCCAAAACCAAAAAAAAAAGTAAAAAATTCAGGATATCAGGTTACAGTACAAAAATCCATTGACTCTGTGCTCTCTGTCTTTCTCTCTCTCCATATATATATATTATGAATTTTATGATATATAATATATAATATAATGAAATTTATGCTATATACTATATAATTTCATACATATAATTCATTTCATCATATATAATGAAATTTATCATTATGCTATTAACATTAATATCAAAAACAAAATGCTAAGTAATATGGTATCAAATATTCACAAAATTTGAATAAAGAAAACTATAAAACTCTAGTTAAAGAAATAAAAAATCAAGATAAAGTGAAATATATTTATGTTCATGCTTAGCTTAACATCCTATGTCATACATGTTTGATGTATAGATTCAGTGTAGTATCATTTAAAAACTGAGCATAGTTTTCTCCTTTCTCTCTCTTCATTGTTTAATCCTTAAGTTGTTGCTTTCCTTTTAATTATGTTTTACCTTTCTCTTTTTATTTCTTGTTTTGAGTTCTTACACTAGAGACACTATATAATATTTACACATGTGCATCTGGTTTCTCTTATGAGTATATCTTCAAGTGGCATCCACTTAAATATAAAGGCTTCGATTTTATCATACTTTATAGCCAATTAATACTCCATTTCATGAAAATATCACATATTTGTCATCCATTCCTCAGGTGATGGGCATCTTGATTGTTTCCAAGATTTGGCTATAACAAATTATGCTACTATAAACAGAGGTGCACATATGTTACTATGATATGAGATTTTCAGTTCCTCCGAAAAAAATTCCCAGTAGGAGGATAGCAGGCTTGAATGGGATTTCCAGTCCTAGGTTTATAAGGAGTCTCCACACTGATTTCCATAATGGTTGCACCAGTCTACATTCCCACCAGCAGTGGAGAAGAGTTCTTTTTTCCCCACAGCATCTCTATCATTTGTTTTTGGTTGATTTCTGAAACGAGACTGTGGCAAAACCAGACATTTATGTGCACAAGATGGTTAAGGCAATAATCCTGAAAATCTTCAGGATGTTTCTGAAACTGGCAGTTAAGTGGTGGGATTCTCACCCTGACTAACTATATATGCTGATACCTGTGAACTAAGCAACTACAATAAAGATAGTAATGTGTAATGGTAGCGTCATGCTTGGAATGCCTGTCATTCTGGTCTTCTAAATATGTACTGCTTGTCATGTCATATCAGTTACTAATATACTGTCTCTCAAGTA
>NW_004524715.1:5336586-5338035 GCF_000260255.1 Octodon degus
AGCAGAAATGTATAAAAACAAGGTATAAAAAGTAAAGCCATATTAATATGCTGAGCTATAAAAAGCTCAAGTCAACAACTTCTGACATTGCCAGTCCTACAGTTAATCCACTACTATTATAGACTACTGGACTGTATTGGATTATTTTGCTGAATTTATTCACCTACAATATTTAAATGGCAATTAAATACCCATCTCTGAGAAAACTAAACAAAAAAGGGGATAGAAATGAAGGACCATTTTCTATCTGTATGTACAAAAGAGTTAGGATAGATATACAGCTACTTTTTCTTAATTCAAGGAAAAGAAATATTTGCACTAATAGTGTTTGGACAGGATATCATGTCTGCATCTTGTTCTATGAATAACTACTACAAAGACAATAGTATGCAATGTATTAATTATTGAAACTGTCCTACTAATGGGTTTTGAAACTGCTTCATTGCTATTTGTTTGTCAATAAAATTAATAAAAAATTAGAAAAAATAAATAAAAATGAAAACTGGGCATATACTTTTTTGAATATAAATATGTTTATTCAACAGTTTTTATGGAAAGGAAAATACAAAAGCATGGAATGAAATATTAAAGTATAATGAAGTCTGTAATAATATTTGAAGAAATCTCACTCCTGGGCTTTTCAATGGGAAATGTGTGGAGTTAGAGGTCTTATAACATCAAGGAATGATGGTTGAAAGAAAAGAGAGAGTTATTTGAGTTTTATTGGAAAAAGTGAAGAAGAACAGCTCCTGGGTTGCCAACAGGAGCCCAGAGTTGGGAGCCACTGAAACTCTTTTTCAGGAGTAATCTATACAACAAAATCACAATGTTGCTATAATGTGGGTCAAACTACTTCCACCTACTAGATCACCCAGCAATATGGCTGCTCAGCTAATATTGATCTGATAGAGGAATGAATTTCTTAGCAATAGCACTGAAGGAATGAAGACATTTTGAGGAAGGGCGGAAGTATGAATCCTTGTTTTGGCCTGCCATCTGTAATGCCTGCCTGGGCCCACTGGACCAGGTAGTGCTACGTATAGTATACTCTCAAGGTGCTGTTTACTTCTAGGGAGGCTGCAGTCCTGGCCATTGCTTTTCCACTCTGAATCTAGCAGTCTTCAGAGTTGTCTTTAGCTATGATTCTGATGTCTTTAATTTTTATGCTGACTTACTCGAAGGACCAATCTCTCTCTGATTATATATGAATTGCCACCTAACTCCACTTCTATAATATTATGATCAATTATGAACTTATAATGATCAAGACATTAGAGTATGGTGAAGTAAAGAAACACTTCAATAGAACTATATCCACTTAAATGTAGTTAATCTTTCACAAGTGAACAAAGGAAATTATAAAGAATAAGAAAAGAAAAGTGGAAAAATTATCTTTCGAAAAATTGATGTCAGAATAATTGCATATAGAATTATATATATATATATATA
>NW_004524715.1:5339714-5343486 GCF_000260255.1 Octodon degus
CCCCCTGGTGGGCTGAGCTGGCCACACACACACACACACACACACACACACACACAATAAAAAATGTAAAAAAAAAGTTAAAAATAAAAAAAAATAAGAAGAGAACTGTTCAAGTTAGGGATTTATAGAATTAGATAAGTTCTGCTTGGTTATATAAGCCAAAAGTTGTTTTAGAAAATAATTATATTTTTAATTAATTAATTTTATTGGTACAATTCAGGTAGACATAATGACCACATCATTCATAAAGAACTTGTACCTGTAAATGATATATCTTGATTCCTTTGTCCTTATCCCTCTACTCTCCCTTAACCCCTCTTTTCTTCCTTATTTACAAAATTTCACCACATGTTTTCTTGTGTTTTTCTTTTCCTTTCCTTCCTTTGACCATCCCTTAGTTTTCCTTCTCACTTAAACAATTTCTTATTTCATAATACTTATTACATATATTTTAGTCTATTTACACTTCTGGTTTTTACACCAGAGAAACTATACAGTTTTGCACACATGTACCTAATTTATTTCACTTGAGAATATGGTCTCAAGGTGCATCTATTTACCTAAAAGTATCTCAAGATTATCCTTTTTTAAGGCTAACTAGAACTCCATTTTATAAAAGAATCACATCTTTTCCATTCATCAGTTGCTGGACATTTAGGACTGCATATTAATTTTAAAAATCATGACCATCCATGCAACAGGCTAGAAGACTATTAGAGTGTGGTTTACAAGTACAAATTTTCCCATATGTAAGTATCTGGGACTTTTGTGGATATATTATAAAGATTCATTTTGGTTTTCACCCAACCAGCATTTACTCGTACCTATATAGGGAAGCCTGTGTTCACTTTCCTCCCTCAGGAGTCGCGTTCTGTTTTGATTCTCCAATGACTGCTCTTCAGTTTTTAATATTCAGAAGACCTGAATTTAGCAATCAGTGTGAGGACAGAATGTCGCACCCTTCTTCCAGGTAGTCAGGCCGCATTATTTCTGAGAGATAAAACCTAACTAAAGAAAAAAAAACCCTCAAATTTGAATGTTTCAGGAAAAAAATGGAAATTTAAGTTAGAAAAACAAAGCTTCGCTCCACCTGTCAGGCAACCACACTTTGCCCCTCTCTGCCCAATCCTCTCCTTAATCCAAACGCCCCTGGCCAGGACCAGGCCCTGGAGTTCCAGCCTAGGTACACAGTCACTGAGGAAAAAGAAAACAAAAACAACTTCCACTTTAAATTTAAGTGCTGCTGGGTTATCCAGAAGGTCTTCTTCGACCAAAAAATTAGGACCCTAATTAAAAAGCCTTAATGTTAATTGACTAAAACGGTATTGAATCTGTTAACATACCTTTAAAGGGGACACATATATATTCCATTGAAAAATTCCTCTTGCGAAGTTACTTTTACCTGCTATATTTTAGAAAAGATTTATTTTTGTTTCATTGTTGATACATTATTTGGAAGTAACTTTGATGAGTAAGAGCTGACATTAGCTAATGCTTCCTCTGTGACCTGTTCCTTTGCTCATTGCCCAGTATTATTTGAGCACTGTATTCACAACCATGCCTCCCTCCCCCCTTATGTAGATCTTCTTTTATGAATTTGTCTCTTATTTCAGGTAACAAAGCTTAAGGGGTACGATTCTCAAATTCTATCTTTTCATTTCATGTCAATTGTTTACTTTACTTTTAATTTATTAATTAAAAAAGAAGGGCGTCAGAAAATAGTAAACTAATAATTGCCTAAGCTATCAAAGAAGTTTCTTTGTTTTGCAAGCAAGTTTACTAAAGCAGTAGTAGCAAGGTAATCATGTGCTGGATGATCAGAATGTAGGAGTAAGTTAACTGAGTGACAGTAGTGCTGTAAAGTGCTGTAAGGGAGAAGAGAGGAGGGTGGAAGTGAAAAATTGGTACACCGTACCATATATATGCAATTCACATGGAAGTACATTTAGGATAGTTATCAGTGTACATTGATATCAATATAAAACCACTAAATGACTTTTAAGTTGCAATAAATACTGAGAATACAAAAGAAAATCACTATAATAAGCTCAATTAAATCATACAAGATAGATCAATGGGAGGGGAAGGATTAATAATGAACTAAAGCAGAAAATACAAAGCAGATACAAACAACTTAGTGAGTAGAAATCCAAATACATTAACAATTATTTTAAATTTGAGTTTATAGTAATTAAAATGTGAGTACATTTTAAATAAAATAGGGAGCCAACTATTATCATAAGAAATTCAATTTAAATATGAAGCTCTAATACATGTTTACTCTGACCATGCCAACACTGAAGTATTTTAAGTTGCCATATTAATTTCAGGTGAAACCAAATTTATAAACAAATTATCATGGATAAATAATAATATATAATAATGAATGGATCAATTCTTTGAGAAAATGTAACAATCTTAAGTGTAAAAGTATCCATAACCATCAAATGGAAAAAAAGGCCTGTGAAGAGAAGTACTATTACAGTTCAGAGTTTCAACTTTTATCCTTTCAATACTTTGCAGTTTATAAAAGCATCAAGTAAGAAGATAGCTGGTCTATAAAATAACTTCATAGGTCAATTATGGCATTTTATAGCACTAACAGCGTCCTTATAATTGACATATACAAAATATTTCATTCAAAACCACAGGAAAACACACTTTTCTCAAGACCAGAGTGTTTAACAAAATAGAAATATTATGAACATGTGACTCAAATCAATTGATAGTAAATATCTGGATTTCTGTGTGGACTTTTTGTCCTTTCCCTTTGATCAACCTGTCTTCTTACTTGTCTACACAATCCCAGACAAATAATTGGTACAGAAATATACAAATAAATCATGTATGTAGATAACAAGACTCAAGTGTAGTGAATCATTACCATCTGCTCCTCATTAATTGTGTCACACACACACTCACACACACACACACACACACACACACCATACTCAACCAATGAGAAAAGCATTAAAAAAAATCTTAGTTAAGGGCTGTTCCAAAAAATATCTGGCCAGCAAACAATTTTTTTACCTCCTCATATAATGAAAACAAGGGAAATCCAAAAAGACTCTCACAGCCAAAGGCCTGCAAAACCCTTTGTTCTGAGGGAGTTAGAACTCCCTGAATGTGTCTCTCTTTGTCTTTGTTGGGTCCTTCCTACTATTTAAAGAAATGTGATATATTCCTCTTTCTTTTAGAGATAGTGGTCAGGTTTAAAGCCAATTTATGACAATTGTTCTTCAAAAAATTGTGCAGAATGTAGAGGAGTTGAGTTTCTTCTTGGTTATTTATAGTTTAGGAGAAAGAATCCTTGGCTGCTATCAACGGGCCTGAGCCACTAATATTGTAGGTAAGAAGATTTTTACAGTTTATACTAATAACTTGAGGTATTAATAATTACAGAAACAAAGGAAAAAAGAACAGCTACTTAGCACTGTTCTATAATAAGCTATTATAGTGTGATGTGCCTGTATGCATTGTATTTGTGGTATGTGTGTTGATGTATCTTGGTGAGGGGAGAGAGAGAGGAGGTAAGGAGGGAAATGTGTGTGTGAGAGAGAGAGATAGAAAGATTGATAAAAGAATTTCATTGTAGAAAGAATTACTGAACCAAGGAAAAGGAAAACTATTCTGCAAGAACACCCTGAAGGTGGCAGTTAAATATGTGTTCAGATGAGTGTTTCTCTATTTTTGCCTTTTGCCATAATTTTCATGATAAAAAAATAAATAGAAATGTGAGATTTTATTCTGTCCAAAGAATTCAACTTCT
>NW_004524715.1:5344386-5345226 GCF_000260255.1 Octodon degus
AAGGTGTAAACATTTTGAATTTAGGAATATTCTTAAATGCTATTATCAAGTGAAAAATTATTTTTTAATATTTAATTCAAATTTTCTTCCAAATATATAAATTTGGAATAATACAGTTTTACTGAGATTTATAACTTATAACATCAACATTTTAGTAAGTCTTGACATTATCTCAATTCACAAACATGATCATTAAATTTGAGGTAGAATTTGCCTGTATTTAACCAACATTTAAGGTTTTGAACACATGATCCATAATTATTTAATGCTAACATGAGTTATTATAAGGTAAGATGTTTATGAAGGCAAATATAGATAGTACTTGTGCACACACATAAGTAGTACATTTTTATTAAAATATCTTTCTTTATTCTAGAACATGTCCACCATAGCGCTATGTCCTTACTCTTTGTAGTTTGTTCCTATGTATAATTTATGATAATTATGTATGATTTGTCTGACTCTGATATGTGAAGTCATCAATTCAAGGACTATACTTCTACCATAGATTCACCAACCTATCATTTATGCATCTTCTACATGTCCTAGCTCACAGACAGAGGCAGTCAGCTTTTCTAGTCCATATACAGACTTAAGTCATCAGCTAGAAAATTCATGGGTGCCTAGAGTACCGTGACTTCTAAGAATTTACTTGTGAATTGTGAGGGAAGCAAAGGCTATATTTGATGGGAAAATCATTCAGTCAGAAAATACTTTTTTACAAAACCTCGTCTTCTATATAAATTTTACACGTAATACCGAAAAGTCTAGAATTTAATTGGAAGATTTTGAGAAAAAACTGAGAAAATTTAGGCAAAAATTAGGTGTGTTTAGTTTTGC
>NW_004524715.1:5346756-5377469 GCF_000260255.1 Octodon degus
TTTTGAATTTATTCATCAACTGTTAATGCTAAATTAAATAAAAATAATTAGATAAAAATAATAATAGTTCAAATCAGTACATAGTATTTGCTGTGTATTTAAGTTGAACTTCAGCACATTATAAAAACTAAAATTATGAACTAAGCCCTTGTCTACGTATTGGATATTATTTTAACAGGGACTTTTTTTAAATTCACAGAAATTATAAATGCAGGAAAACAAAACCTTTAATCAATAAAGTTATAGATAGATCAAAATTTTACAACAATTAGATTATGAGTTCTTAAAATATTTTTAACCACAAAAAGATGACTTTTCCTGAAATTGAAAGAATAATGAAAAGAGTGGCAGATGCCCTCTTGCTTTAAGTGACTTACATGCCTCTGCAATTTTTGACATATTTAAGCTTGTATATTTTCAAATATGCCTTTGGGAAAGAAGTTTTTCAAAATTTCTTCTTATTACCAAGTCATGGTACAAAAACTGATTGGAATTCTGCCATAAGATAGTGTGAAATTTGGTGATAACAATAAAAATGTTTTCATGTAACAAAAGATTTATTTAACTGCGTTATTTTTCTTCATTATTTTTATTAATACATTAATTTTATTATAAAGGATATATCAGGAAAAAAACATTCTAGTTATTTTATCATTAAGCAGAAATTTGATATCTATAACTTCATGCCTTTGCAGTTATAGTTGTGATTCTACTAGAGAAAAAGGAGACCTCTGCAAGGATGTTGGAGTGGTGAGTGGTGATAAAACAAGCTCTCTGAGATTTGGAGTGCACATGCTGTAATAGAGCAACATGGGGAGGAGAAGAAGCATGGAGTGGATCCATGGAACCAGCCAGGTTGTGATGTGAGAATTGGAACCCACAGAGGGAGTAAACAGAAGGACCTTAACACACAGAAGGCAGGTGGAAAGCAACATTTGTCCCTGAGTCCTGGCTTATGGTGTGTGGGGGAAGCTTGACATGTAGAGGCATGGTAGTTGCTGATGAATCTGGAGGTCTCCACTGAGCAACACAACCATGGAACGGAGCAGTGGATGCTGCAGCCTGCAGTGGCCAACACGTGGACCTATTGTTTGGGTGTCTCCAAAAGGGGGCAGTTGGTTGGCCACAATTTCGGAAAAGTGCCATGTGAAGTCAGGACTCAGAGAAACAATTGGTTTGATCAATCTTGGAGTTCCCAATGTTGGCGTGAGGCACTTAGGGTAAGGAAGTATAGTTCAAACTGCAGGGTGGTGGTCAGAATGTTATGCCTTCCACAATGTGGGTCCGAGGCCCACAATCAGAAACCAGAAGTAGCCTAAACTTCAGTAGAGCTGAAAGTGCAGTCTCTCTGAGATTATCCCAGTTCATCTTCATTCTACTGCAGGCTTTCTGGGATTAATTGACATGGATCTGGGCTCTGCCTGCCCACTTTGTCTACCAGTGACAGCAGAGACACACCCTGATGTAGATGATTTATTTCTTTCCTTCTTTGCTTTGCTTTTCTTTTCCATGATTGTTCTTGCTTTTATAGGAGTGTGAATATTGTGTCTAGTTTCTGTTATTGCTTTGTTCTTTTCATGTTTTTGTTTTATTCTTTATTCCCTGCTGCCTTCACCAGTTTCCCAAACTTGTGTAATCTTTTGTCTTTCAACCTTGCTTCTAAAGTCTTTCCCTTCTTTTTTCAATTCTCTCTGTATGCCTTTCAAATTTTCTCCCCTGAGTAGAAAATCATCATTTGAGGGGTTATTTACCATTATATAAGTTTCTGGTCTGTTTTAGATTTTGTTATATACCTAGACTTTGTTCCTACCGTTAAAGGTGGTAAATTAACAGATGCAACACCTTCTAATTTTCTAGGCTGTGCTTGATGCTATTGTTATAAGTAATTGTACTACGTTAGCCAAGGTAACACAGTTGTTCTACTCATTTGTTCTTCCTTGTGCACTATGACTGAGATTGCCTGAGAATCACAAACAACACCAGTGCAGTACAAAAAAAATAATAAAAGGAAGCTAAGACAAACAGCTGCTGCTGCTCCCCAATAAATTGAGGAGGTAAGATTTTGAACACATTAAAAAGCCAAAAAGTAGATACCCCTTTAAGATATCTCTGAAAAGTAATTACTTCCCAAGGAAATGTAATACTAGCAATAAAGCATCCTATCATAGAATTTTCATGCATCAAAGTAAAAGTTAAACTAAAAACAAAAATAAAAAAAAAGAAGACATGGAAGCAAGATGAAACCCAAGAATTGCAGCTTACCTAAAAGAAATAGAGGAGGAAATGAAGTGGAAAAGTATGGAATCCATGCACCTGAACTCTGAAATGGTAGCAGTGAAAGTAAAATGTAGATGAATAAGGCTCTGGAAAAAAATTACAAATAATTTCTCAGGTATCTAAAGATAAGTTGAACACAATAAAGGATATGAATCGTAAATCCAGAATAAATTTAGATTAAAAATAAAATAAAATAAGAGTTGAGGAAAATGATGCAAGGCATACATACCAAACATAGTAAAGAAAGGGAATCCAAGAAAGAGATTAAAAAGGTATCATGAAGCTTAAAAATTCTCAAAGAAATATACGCAGCAGAATCAACTGATGTGAAGACAGAATATCAGATCTGCAAGGCAGGTTTGTAGTTTGCAATCATGAAAAGAAAGACTTCCCAAAAATAACATAAGAACTATAAAAATCAATCCAACGGTTGCTAGGTGATGCGAAAGATGAATAATATAAATTGATCAGTGTCAATGAAAAAGTAGGAGACAGGACAAATGACATAACAAAGCCAATTCACAGAAGTAACTGCAGAAAACTTCCCAGTTTTTCATGGAAAAGAAAGTTGGCATATGTATAAGTCTGCCATATAGAACCCCAAATTGCCATGAGCCAAAAATATCTATGCCAAGAAACATAATAGGCAAGATTCCAGATATTCAACATAAGAATAGAATTTTGAAAGCTGTTAGAAAAAAAAAGAAACAAGCCATTGACAAAGGAATGTCTATTAAAATCATAATACACTTTTTAGTACAAATGCTTAAGTCAGCGAGAAGAGGTTGTAATGAAGTATTTCAAACACTAAAATGAAACAGTCTCCAACTCAGATTGATGTACGATGCTGTGTTAGTTGATACATTGTGTTAACTTGGGTGAATGAGGGCAGTTCTCAGCTGGGGGCCTCGCCCTGCAGGTGGGCAGGGCCCAGGAATTGAGGAAGGCAGGAAGCCGGCCTGCCTGGTTACCTGCCGCCCCACCCCGCTTCAATGGAGAAGCCCCAGTCTTCAGAGAAGCTTGATCTCCGCAGCCGCACCACTTTGGAGGAGTGCTGATTGTCGCCATTGAGCACTGGCCTTCCCAGTCAGCATAGAAGGAAGAGAGAGGCTTGATGGGCGCCGCAACTACAGCTCCTCCTCTGCTCTTCATTGTTTACTGCCGCATGAACTGCTGTCCTTTGCCTTGGAGCCAGCGGAGTACGGACTGAACCCTCCAGTAATTGTGAGCTAAATAAACCTTTCCTTCCTTCATTTTGAGTGTCCGGTATTTGTCCCAGCAATGAGTAGAAAGTAAATAAGACAGATGCAAACTATCTTTCAAAATAGAGGGAAAAATAAGGCACTTCTGTGACAAAGAAAACCTGAAGAAATTCATGACCACCAAACCAGCTCTACGAAATGTTCAGAGGGATATTCTAAAAAGAGGAAATGAAGATTACAACTTCATGAACCCAAACAGAATTAATTCACCAAGCAAGATAAACAATTGAACAAAGGGGAAAGACGGGGAACCATCAATAGGAAAATAATGTGGTAAGGATAGTCAGCACATATCAGTCGTAATGATCAAGATACATGGTCTCAATTTACAAATCAAAAGAAACAAGCTGATAAAATAGATAAGGGAAAAACACACAACAACATACTGCATACAAGAAACATTTAGTTCGACAAGACATTATCGTAGACATGAAGTCAAGGATGGACAGAGCACTCCATGAAACAGAAACCCAGAGCAAAGCTATGATCGCTGTTGCACTTGGAGACAAAGTACACATCAAGACAAGACTAATCAATAGAGATGAGGAAGATCACTACACACTTGTAAAAGGAATACTCCAAGAGGAAGTGATAACAATCACAAATATATACACACCAAATTCTGTTTGCAACCCACTATACAAAACAAATATCAATACACTTGAAAACATCAAATAATCGCTAGTAAAAACTGTAGTAGATTATTTCAATACCCCGTTTCCTAATTATATTGATCAACTAGACAAAATTTCAACAAGGAAATATCACAACTGAATAAAACCTGTGAACAACGGACGTAATACATGTCTACAGAATATTCCACTCCACAAGATTGGAATAAACATTCTTCTCAGCCATAATAGGAAATCTCTAAATTAGACCACCTACTAGATCAGAATGTGTGCTTAAGTAAGTGCAAAGGAATTGAAACTATCTCATGTATACAACCAGACTGTAGTGCAAGGAAATTAAAAATTGAAGGCAATAGAAACTATAAAACACTGCATAAACTTGGGAAAATTCAATAACACTCTCCTGAACAAGCAATGGGTCACGAGTGAAATAAAAGAATATATTTGGCAGTTTTTACAATTAAATGCTAATACCAATATGGCATATCAAAATTTATGTGATGCAATGAAAACAGACCTACAAAGGAAATTTATAGTGGTGAGTTCCCATATAAGAAAAAGAGAGAAAGTTCAAATAACAACCTAATTTAGAACCTCAAGCTTCTAGCAAAGGAAGAACAAGTCTATCCCAAAAATCATATGAAAGAAGAAATTATAAAGAAAGAGCAGAAATCCATGCAATTGAGACGAAGAAAACAATACAAAGAATAAATGAACTGACAAGTTGGTTCTTTGAAAAATTAAAAAAAAATGATAAACTTTTTTTCTTACAATCAAAAATTGTAATAAAATATTCAAATCCATGCAATTAAGAGAGGTTAACATCACAAGAAATACTGCAGAAATCCAGTAGGTCATCAGTTCTTACTTGGGGAGGCTATGTTCTAATACCATACACAGAAGAAATGGACAGAGTTCTAGATACATTTGACTTACCAAAGCTGAATCAAGAGATATAAAAATTCTTTAAAATCTTTCAATGAAACTGAAAGTGTAATTAAAAATCTCCTGAAAGCAGAAAGCGCAGATCCTGATGGAATCAGAGATGAATTTCATAAGAAAGAAGACATAATGCCACTACCACTCAAACTCCTTAATGTAATTGAAAGGCAAGCAATATTCCTAAAAGCAGTCCTGAAAGCAAGCATTACCCTGATTGTGAAAGCAGAGAATGAACAACAAAAATGAAATAATTAGGAATCAATCTAATGAAGGAAGTAAAAACTACCTACATTGAAAACCACAGTGCTCTGAAAAAGGAAACCAATGAAGAAATCAAAAAGTGAAAATATATCCCATGTTCTTGTGTGGACAGGACCAATATAGTGAAAAGTCCATATTTTCAAAAGTGTTATATAGATTTGATGCAATCCTGATAAAATGTCAATAGTATACCTCAAAAATTCTACAAAACAATCCTAAGATTTATTTGGAGCCAGAAGGGGCTGGAATAACAAAAGCAATTCTGTACAACAAAGGCAAGGCAAGGGGCATCACAGTCCTTGACTTTAAACTTTACTGCAAAGTTTCTATGATAAAAGCAAGGGGGTACTGGAAACAAAACATACCTGATGATCAATGAACAGATTAGAAGATGCAGAAACAACTCCAGACATGTTCAGATACTTTATGTTTGATCAAGGGGTCAGACACCTTCACTGGAAAAAAGAGAGTATCTTTAATAAATGGTACTGGAAAAATTGACCACATGCCAGACATTAAAATTAAACACATAGCTCTTACTATGCACTAAACTGAAATTGAAATGGATCAAAGATCTAAATATTAAAACAGGGCTGGCCAGATAGCTCAGAGGACTACCTGCTTAGGCAAGCAAAGGGAATGGGGTTGATTCCTCGGCTCCACATGCCATGCCAGACTGGCCCTTGGGACATGCTGAGATAGTGACCAAGACTGGGTGTGGTGGCACCCTGCAGTCCCAGAGCTTGGGAGGCTAAAAACAGGAGGATCACTATAAATTCAATCTGTGTAGTAAGACCCTGTAGACCCTGTACTAAAATACATATATATCTATCTATATCTATATCTATATCTATATCTATATCTATATCTATATCTATCTATCTATCTATCTATCTATCTATCTATCTATCTGAACAGCAATGTCACAAGTTCTAAAATTTATAAGATTATAATCACAATCTTATATTAATATTAGCTCTTGTACCAATATCTCCAATTTTAGAAAGCCTTAATTTTATCAAAATGATAGGAATCTTGCCTTGAACAATAAAATAGTAATTATTGAATTTGATTACATGCAAAAAAGATATTAACCAGCTCAATAAGTAGAATAAGAATTTATAAATAATTTGAAATTTTCCATAATTATTTTTAATATAAACTGAATTTCAAAAGAATGTCTAACAGATGCAAGCATATTACATACCTATGGGTAATTATGTTTGTCTAACATAACTAGATTGTATCTTCCAAAATAAGATATTAAATCCTTTTTTTTTTCATTTGTTTTCATGGAATTAAAATTAAACTATGGTAAAAATAAATTACACTTCTGTGCAGTTCTCAATTACACAGAAATTATTGCAATTGTTTTCTGGAAAATGTGTTCAATGATGTTAGTGTAGCCCTACTGCACTACATTTATAAGAAAAAAATAAAACTGAACAAGATTATATTCATGAAAGAAGTATATCTGCATTGAGCATCGAGTTAGTGTTTTAACAACTACAAGAAAGAATCTGTAAGATCATGGTTTAATTTCTTGTTTTAAGTGTTGTGGGAAAATGAAGAAAACATAAAAAAAACAGATTTAACGTATAAGTGATACAGCTCCAGAGAAGTCTTATAAAAGCAGGGCACTGCCAATAAACAAAAATGTAGCCATTTGCATGTAGAAAAACAATCTGTAATATAAGCTCAAGTTATACAAAGGTGACCAAAATATATGCTGAATGTTTATATTTTTAAAAATTCTAATTAGAATAAATGACATTGCTAGGGGCTAAATGTGTTTCAAATGAGCAGGCGTATTTTAAGAATTTTGAGGGCTATTACTGGTAATCTATCCTGTACTTAATCAATTTTTGAGTTTAAATATTTATCATATTTTATGATCATCCTTGTTGATCAACTATTTACTGTAACTTCTGTAAAATGAAAATATTATTAGTGAGGACCAGCTTGGTGCAGTTCAGATCAGTCAAAATTAATATTAATAAATTCTATAAAATAAATTGAGAAAATATCCTAGGCCTACATGGTTTGTGCCAAGACTCATGGCTGGCTTAAGGACAAATTAATCTTTAAGCTAACAGCCAAAGCTAAGACCAGCAAACAGTGAATTTTGGGCATCTCAGAACAAGATAATTTGGCTACTGAGGACTTGACTCAAGTAAATTCCTTCTAGCTCAGTAGTCACAGTTAGCAGACAATCAGGCTTCTAGTTAGCCATGATGTGTTCCTGTGTCCTTTCCCATAAATGTATTTTCATGAACCTTGAGTGCATTAGAAGTTCACCTCCACCCCCTCCTGCAGCCACCAGAACACTCCAATCATGCTGTGCACCTAATAATGGTGAAGGATACTTTGCCTTCTAGTTTTAGTCCTTATCAGGCTTTGACCACCCTGGAACCACCTTTGGAACTAAAATACATCTTTTTTTTTAAATGCATTTGTTGAAGGGTCTCACTACACAGTTCACACTTGTGGTGATCCTCCTGCTTTCAGCCTCCCCAGAGCTGAGATTACAGGAGTGTACCACTAGGCCCAGACTCTACCAGCCCAGCCTGCCCTGGTGGTGGCGCTGGTGTGGCATGTGGTGCCAGGGATAGAACTGTGGTCCCTGCACTTGCCTAAGCTTGGCTAAGCAGGAGCTTTAGTCTGATGAACTATCTTGTTGACCCACTAAAATACATCATGTCTGTGTCTTATTCTATAATTATTACTGTAAGCAGAAGATTTGTCATCCTAGACCAGAGCTCCAATAATTATGGAATTTCTAATTTACCTTCTTCATCAAATCTCATACCGTGAGACTTCTGTCACAATTTTCCAGAGTCAAAATGGCCATGAAAGATAAATGTTTTTAATTGATTCTGGCATTGAACATCAATAGTACCACTAAATACACTCATGAAAGAAGACTTTCAGAGTTGCTTCTGAAAGAATCAAGAACAGTGGAATAAGTGGTTCAAAGACAGGCAATTTTGAGGAAGATCAACATTGATTTGACTTTTACTGGAGTAAACATAAAAATGTAAACATTCGCTATATGGTTTTTATCATAACTTACATGGTATTTTTACATCAACAGCTCAGGTATTTTTGTACGGTGGAATTGTTTGCCAAAATGATTGAAGAAAATTTCTGGATGTAGCTTGTGACACATAAGTTTTATTAAAATATTGTGATGGTTAAAGTGCACTGTCAACTTGATTGTCATGAGATCTGCCAAGAGATAAGTAAAGCTTATTTCTGGGGGCATATTGGTGGTTTATAGAGATGAGAACTTGTGGTTGATCTCTGGTCTCTTTCTCACTTCTCTCCTTTGCTTCCTCGCCGATCAGCACTATGCCTTGATGTTCTGAAACCATGATGTCCCTCCCTGGGAACAGATGACTGTGGAATGCATCCTCTGAACCCATGAGCAAGAGTAAACCATTCTGTAGCATTCATTATTTGAGCCAAGCAAGGAGAAGGCTGATTACTGTAAGTATAAACAGGAAAGGATAGAGTTAATAGTAACTCACCAGTAGAAAAAGACACTATTCAATGGCAGGGGGTGGAGAAGAAATTTTCTGGGGGTAGTGGGAATGCCTATTGGTGGCATTAATTGCCAAAAAGTGACAGGTGTTACAGGATATTTCCATGGATAGATACTGGGAAGGAAATGTCAGAACATTCAGTGGGTACCATGCCAGTGATGGAAATTGCCTGAGAACTCAGAGGAGTGAGTAGCAGCCAATAGGACTGCAACACTCTGAAGCAATGTCTTCCATACTTTGTTATTGCAGAGGTTTCATATAGATTAAACTACATAGAAAATCAGTAATTTGCTTTATTCTTTTGTATGACTAGCTTTCAAAGAGACAGCTGAGTTCGCATATGGACAAGAAAGAAGTTCCTATAGATAGCTGTTCCCTACTTCTCAGAGTCCTTAGATGATTCTTACCAAGACATTTGTTCCTAGTGTCCCTTTGACTTAACAAGAGTCTTAGGAACACAAATGGAGCACTTCAGGGATATAAGCCTAAGTGTTGTCATTATTCTCATTGATGATGCAGATTCAGACAGGTGAAAGTTACAAGAATAGATGGGACTTTGCGTCTGCATCGTATTCTTGTGGCAGGCTGTGACTAAATTTACCTGAATATTGACTGACAGGTCATCGCGATGAATCTGAATATATACATTTTGGCACACTTTAATACACACAAGGTGGTGTGATTGACAATCACAATGAATATTTAACTCAAAAATTTTCCACAATGAAAGTCACATTACCATTAGCCACCCTCAAAATACACATTTGCCTTTCATTCTGAAGCTGTTCTGGAAGTCTGCTTGGTGAATGGCTTCAGTGGTGCTATTGTGGATCCCTTGGTGACCTGAGTTGATGCAAACAACTGACTATGGATAGAGCCAGAAATTGCATGGTGCAAGTTCCACAAAATGAGATGAGTGAAGAGAATCTGTATTGAGCTTCTGCCCTTACACTCGGTGCACTAGGCAGCATAATCACTGTGTTTTTCACCATATCTTGTAAATACGAGAAGAGTATTCCCAGCAGTATTTTAGAAAGTAGCAAAAATAATGCTACAAGTGTTTTGAAGCTGGGGGGGTGGTGCGTAGTACTTTGAAACAAATTAATGACAATTTGTCTTTTACTGTAATGTTTAAAAGTTTTAAACATTGAATATTTTAACCAAAACTTATTTCTAAAGCAAGCTGAATTTTCATATCTGACAGATACATTAGTTTACATTCCAATGCATCATTATGTTTGTAGAATATGGTTTGTAGAATTTGTTGTTACACGTGTCATGTTATTACACAAAAATTCCAATTGTTATCATGTTATAAAGGTGAACTTGTGCTGAGGCTTCATGAAAACAGCAAGTATTTTCCACACTAGTAAAAAATAGTATTAGCTCCATGATATACCTGTCTATCTTGTCCTGGAAATTTTTTAGTCAGTATTTAATGGAGAGTGTGTCCTGAAGACTAGGTTCCATTCTTTCTTTCACACAGACACAGACACAGACACAGACACACACACACACACACACACACGCACACGCACACACACACGCACACGCACACACATCCAACCTCCTCCTTTTCCTTATGCTCTTGTTTAATCTTGACTTAGTTACTTTTCTTATTGCTGTGACAAAATACCCAACACTGACAAATGAAAAGAGCAAAAGTTTATTTTGGTTCATAGTTTGCATGGGTTTTACATCGCGGTCAGACAGCTCCAAGGCATAGTAGTAAGGCAGGGGGACATCACAGTGGAGAAGTAATAGTTCATGGTATGCCAGGCAAAAGACAGTTGTGCAGAGAAGAATCAAATAGCATTAGCATGTTGCTTTTCCTGTCTCCCTTGGTATATTATCCAGATTAAACCTATTAATATAGGCTATAAATCATTGCATGTCACCCACACCCAGTGTGGGCCTCCTTTATTCACACCCTCAACTATTCTAATTCCAATCAGCAGTCAAATTTAACACCACACATCCTTATTCCCAGTGTCATAAGCCCTAGATCCAGCCAGCTCTGACAACCCACCTATGACCACATGGGACTTTGGGGAGGCCATAAAATCTTTCAACTTCAGTATTCCAGTTAATCGAATATTCCGAGGAGTTCACTAGCTGCACTCCTTTACTTTCTTCTAGTTGACGTTCTTAGATTGAGTAGAGAAATTACATTTTTGTGTTTGCACCAGTTCCAAGGAAACATATCAATAGCATTCACTTCCACTGTTTTCTCAGAAAAAGATAACTGGCTCCATTTCTTTCTAAAAACAAATAATACTTCTGTGGTAAATTATAGTGACTGGAATGATCATAAATTTTATGGATTATGTTTTATTTAACTTTAAGGCCACTAACAACTCATTTATGAAAACTATGAAAGCAAATTTTAGAAGTATTGTCTAGATAGTTGAGTATATGGCTCAACACAATCTTTTAAGAATCTAATGAGATCTTTGAATATTACCAGTATGTTAAGAAATTTGGTTTACATAAAAGATATATAATGTTTCTACAAATTCTAATGTTCTAATTTAAGTACACAAATTTCAATTTAGTTAAAATGTTTGTCTTATTTTAGTGACTAACATAAAAGACAACAGTGTAAAAGCAAATATAATTTTAATTAAAAATCAGCATCACCTCATGAAAATATTGTTACTATTTTTTAGATTGGTTTGTACTTACAGAATAATTAGTCATATAACATGTTTCTACAAACTCTCTTTCAACATTTAGTGCCCCTTGCTAAGAACATTTGACAAAAATATGGCACATATCTTGCCATTAATGACCCAATATTAATTCATAACCTAGTTATTAAGTAAAGTTCATAGTTTATTTGGATTTCCTTTTGTTTTTAAATATTTTAAAAAATATTTTTGTTTATTTATTTATTTGGTACAGGATCTCCCTACTCAGCTCAGACTCAGAATGATCCTCCTGTCCCAGTCTCCCCAGCGCTGGGATTACAGACGTGTGCCACTATGCCCAATTTCCATGGCTAGCAGAACATGAGGTACCATGGATTGAGTCCTGGTTCTTGTGCTTGCCAGGCAGATGGCTAGACCACGAAGCTCTCTTCCCAGAACCCCAGATTTCTTTTTTTCAAATCCAGAACTCAACCAAGACTATGACACCATGCTTAATTGTTTAGGTTCTTCTTGATTGCCATAATTTCTCAGGCTCTTTGTGAGTTTGATGACCTTGACTGTTTTAAGGAGCACTGATCATACGTTACATAGGTCCCCTTCATGAAATTTTTCTGACATTTTTCTATTAATAGACTGGAGCTTTGGGTTTTGGGGAAGAAGAACAACGATTAAATTGCCACTTTCATAATATCATGTCATTTGTACATATACTATCACAATAATTTATGGATGCTGAGTTTGACCTTGATATCTGGCCAAAGTATTGTTAAATGGACTATTTACCTCATGTATTTGGAATTACTGTGCACTGGAGATTTGCCAGTTGTCTCTTCTTTTCTTTTTTATGTATTTAGTACAGATCTACAGAGTCTCGTTACACATCCTGATTCTCTTATTTACAGCCTCGCAAGTGCTGGGATTACAGGCACACACCAGCACACCCAGTCTCAATTGCTCTCTCAGTGTGCCCTGGGGGCAGGGCTGGCACTGAAGGCTGGGGATCGAACCCCTGGCCCTGCGTCTACCTAAGCAGGCACTTTAATCCCCTGAGCTATCTTGCTGGCCCTGTCTCTTCTTTATTAATTTATTCAATTATATATTTTTATTAGCATGAACTCATGGTGTTTGTTTCACATTATGTGTTATCCGATACTCCAGTATATTTTTTTCTTACACAAACTACTGTAGCTCCAACTACAAGTAGCTCTTTCAAATGGTTCTCCATGTTGCTCCATCATAGCCCAATTGGTAGGATGAGATTTTAAAAGACACATTCTTACTTTGTGGAATGCACAAGAGAGACTTTTATTACAATGTATATGTTTACCATGAAATTTAAAAATGTCTTATAAATTATGACTTGAAAACTCTTATTCAGCTACATCAAAATAGAAACAGTGTACACCTAAAGGATGTAAAGTCAATTCAAGCTTTTGTGATAGATGAGACAGTATTTGCATGGCTAGAATTTTTATGCCTCTGTGTGAGTGATTATTTATAAAGATGGAATAGAAGAGATTATACCTTTCAAGCTTGCAAATAATTTTCTCTTACATCACCTTTAAGCTTCAGAGTTAAAGAGCACAGAATTGCTGATTTTGTCTGTGCATTTGGGTTTTGGCTTATTTCAAAACTTTGTCAAAACAGAATGAAATATAATTGGAAGAACTGCTCTCTACTTGTATATATGGCTCATAATAACAGCCTCTTATGGAGTACATTAGAATGACTGCTAATTGAATTTAATGGTTAGTTTCATTTCTCATTACAGGATATAAAAAGTAACACTGGGGTAAATATTTTTTCTTCATTTCCTTCACCTCCACTCAGTCATTCTTATGAGAAGCTTATTAAATGTGATCATTTCAATAAAAGTTTCAGAAATGCAGCCATCCAAATTAATTCAGAACATAGATTATTCAATGAATATTTTTGACAGCAAATATTTGGTAAAATACTTTTATGGATATAAAAAATTCTTACATTCTCTCATATTTGTAGGCATCAATCTCTATCAGTCAATCCCTTGCAGAATGTGCCTAGGCATTGACTTTATGATTGAAATAAATTCATTAAAGAGGCAATGGATTTGTTTATACTCATGGCATAAATATATTCTTTGCATATATTATAAGAACTCCATATATATTGCAGTTTGTATTGCATAAATATGTTCACATAATAGACAGTCTAATCCTAAAAAGATGACAAACGAGTGTATCTGCTTAGTTTTATTTTTTCCTGCCCTATTCTCCCTGTCTCATACTGCAATTATTCCTTATTGATTTGGATTAAATCTGGCCTAAGACCTTCTGCCTCTGGGCTTTAATTTCTGCCTAAAGGTTTATCTGTGCATTGCAGACCTCATTTAAAGTGTAACACACTGTAACCTACTAAGTAGCTAAATCCAATCTAATCAAAAAGAAGAGGGGCAGGGGAGATGGCTTAGTAGAATAAGTGTTTCCCTGGCAAGTGCAAGGATCTGAGTTCAATCCTTGTTTCTGAAAAAACAAAATAAAACAAAACAAAAAAACCAGGAGCTGTTCAAAACATATTCAAATAACACAGATAGGAACTATAACTAAAAGAACTGTGAATTTCATTTTCATTTTCTTCAGGTGGCTTTATTTTTCCTAGCTATATGTATAACATAGTCATTTAATAAGGGTGGGACTTGTTGAACCATTTTTGGTCTGAACTGTAGCCTCTTTCTAGGAATGCAAAAAAACCCAACTAAAATCTATAAATTAGGTTTGTGATAATTTTTTTCTGTAAAATTTCCAAGTTGAATATGTATTACTATGCTATTTAGATATTATCATCAAGTGCTTAAAATTTCCACTTGCAATAAATTATAATAATTTTTCATATTACTTCATAAATCATCATGTCCAGAGAAGTCCAATATTTTGTCTTTGTGGTATTCCTTTTAGGAATCAGAATTTAGAATCTGATAAAGTTAGTTTTAACACTTAACACTTACATTGTAATCTTTTCTGTTACTTGACCTTTCAACACTTGAGTTTCTTTGCCTATTAAGTGGTCTTATTAGGATTTTTATAAAGGATTAAATGTTGTAATCTGAGGTATGTACATAGTGCAATGCCAGAAACCTCCATTACACACTGTCTGTGAGAGGCTGGCCATGTACACCGAGTAAGTGATAAACCATAGTTACTGTTCTTATCTCTGACATCATTATTATTCAAAACATCTGCTCAGCGGCTTGTAACTAATTCCTCAGGAACATGCAATTCCTCAGGAAGAACATTTCTCAAGTTTTGTTTTAAACTACATGAATATGTTACACTATAGGGAACATGAAAGGGAATTTATTCAATTTCTAAGCTTCCTCAAAAATTTTTAAGATAGGAGGCTAAGGTGAAGGAATGAATGGGTTGCTAGAAAAGATATTCAAGTTTTTAGTTCTTCACTGAGTCATACCAGTTTTAGAGAATGTGAATTCTACTCATCATTTAAAAAATAACATATAGCTAGGCAGGGTGGTGCATGCTTGTAATCCCTGCACTCAGTACTCTGAGGTAGAAGGATTGTCCTAGGTTTGAGATCAGCCTGGGATACTTGATAAGACACTTTGTCAAAAAAAAAATATATATATATGTAAATGTAGGCATGGGGTTGTCTATATAATACCTTGTATGCGTAGCATCTCTGAAAACACACTGCTACAGAATGAGTGTCTTGAAAGTTGCTGTTAACTTCATGTACTTACCAGAAATATCAACTTTATGTCTGCAATTCATAAACAAACTAAGGAGCTCAACAAATTCCATACCTAGCAAGCTGTATGAATAACTTCAGATAATGCATTGGGAGAGAAGCCCTAAAAATAAAGTTTTATAAGTAATGGATAGAAGGAGAGATGTTAGATTATTCTATTGTTAATAGCTGTGGACTCAGTTTTGAGGTAGATGGGGGCTCAAAAAATAGTTTGTTGCTTTGTTTTGTGTTTTGGAGACAGGGTCCCACTACGAAGCTTGAACTCCTAGTGACCCTCTTGTCTCAGCATCCCCAGTGCTGGGATTACAGGTGTGGGTCACCATGCTCACTTTTGAGGCCCTTATGGCATGCCAGGATTTTGTAGCTGACACAGCATGCAGTACCAAAGATCGAATCTGGGTCTTTGAGCTTGCCAGGGCAAACTCTCTCCCTAGCAACTTAAAAATAGTTTTATGGCACAATTATGAGTAGCTGTTTAGAAAGTGACTAATCTGATTATATTTTGCATGCTGGTAACATTAACATTTGCTGATATATTTCTTCAGTATTCATAAAATAACTTTAGTAGTTAACTCTTAAAAAATACAGACAATAACTTGAACAAAAATAAAGTATTAAATTACACAAATTTTTGGATACAGCAACATGAGGAAATTGAGCTTGGGGAAAATTTTTGAAAGCAAAAAGAGATGACATAAGATAATGAAATCAGTTGACAGAAAATTTTAAAAGAAGAGCAGTTAAACGCTGTGCTAAGTAAGGTAGATGATGAGATGTTGGCACATCTCTCTCTGCGGAGAGGGCTGACCATGTAAGTAGGTGTGAAAAGGTAATAGTGGATGTAAAGGTCAGGAACCTTGAAAGCAAAGATCAGAAGATTAAACTTGAGAAGACGAGACAGGCAACTACTTTGAGATAATGAGAAAGAAGGTCATGTTGCTCTGAGGGAAATGATACTAGTTGCTGAGGGTTTAATAAATTGGATAGGAGAGAGGGTAAAGGCAGGGCTCTACCTTGAAGGCTGTCTTAGAGACCCTGGCACAAGGGAAGTGAATTCTAGGAAAAGACACTGGCAGTGTGAATAATGAGTGCACCAAACCCCAAAGGGCAAGGTGACAGGGAGTGATGGACTGAATAACAAAGCTAAAGGACAGAATGAGAAATCAAACATGATTTTAGTCCTCTGACACTCAAGTCTGCTAAGACACTAGTGTAGGAAAGTTTCTTAGAAAAGGATACTGGACTAAATGTTTTTTGTTCCAAGTCTTATCTATCAAACATAAATTATAAATAAGAAGTAAAATACTTCTGCATGTAGGTGAACTTTTAGAAATATAGATGAATTGGTAGAAAATATAAATATGCAAGAAAATGACTCATGCAAATTTTAATATTCTAGTGATACTACATGCATAAACCCAACATCAATTTAGAAAAATTATGCTAAAGTCTAGACTGACAGATTTATTATTTTTTCTTGATAATGAGTCCAGTGTTTGGTATGTTAGGACTGGTTGAAGCCGTTTGATAATTAAAGCAATTATATCCATTGATTTGGAGAGGATACCAAAATCCATGGGTACCAAATTGTTTTAATTGGAAAATTTAACAGCTCACGAGGCAATCTATAGCCACAAGTTCTAGATTTTGTGTCCAATATCAGTTATATGAATCCTGGGCACAAAGTTTTCCATCCAAATATGTCCAGGATCAGACTGAATGAGTTTCAAAGAATTGTATCACGCAGTCAAGTACAAACATGTAACTGGTTTGAACAAATCGCCAATTACATTGAGTACAATGCAGTTTAAAGCTGTGTGTGTTATTGGGGCTGGGGAGATGGCTCAGTGGAATAAGTGCTTCCTTGGCAAGCACAAGGGCCTGAGTTCAATCCCCGGTTCTGCAAAATAAATAAATAAAAAAATAAATAAATAAATAAATAAATAAATAAATAAAAAACTGTGTATGTTATAAAAATGAAAATAATTAAAAATAAATTTTGGGACTGAGTAAAAATTGTCTATTATCTTGCACGTTTTCTGTTAATAATGTCTGCTTAAGAACTAAAATCTTGAAGTGAGCCAAGTTAGAGGAAATAAAAGTCAACTGACACTGTATCAGGACCCATGCTGTTTTTCCAGAACATATTGCACGTTTATTTCACAACTAGAAAAGAGTATATTTTATTTAAAACAAAAGAAATGTGTAGGCATTCATTTGAAAGAAGCATTATGAAGGTAAGCCAATACAAAAAGTATAATTATTGAGATGCTTGCACTTTGAAATGAAAAGAAAAATTATTCTTTGTACTGGATTTTTCTATGTATTTGTCATTCCTCCTTCAATTCACTGATTATAATCTAAAAGAGAAAAAAATGTACTAGGGACAGGTATTTCAACCTTCATTTGCAAAGCCCTCTGATCCATGGGAATGAATGAAATATTCCTGCCATCCTACCCACAAATAGTTTTTTTAAATCAATACAGTGACAATAGCTACTATTTACAAACCCTTTGATAGATCAACAAAAGTGGTGTCTTCCCTTTTTCTGACAAAATTAGAGTAACTGTGTCATGCTTAAAACTTGCACACTTTTAAAAACTTCACTTATATTTCCCCAAAATGGGAAAAATAATTTCTTTACCAGTTCATATTTTTCTTCTGTCTGCTTATGAAATAAAAATTGTCTAAATGGAGCTGGGTGTGGTGGCACACACCTGGAATCCCAGTACTCAGGAGGCTGAGGCAGGAAGATTGCTCTGAGTTTGAACCCAACCTGGGCTACAAAGTGAGCTCAGGGCCGTACTGAACTGCATAGTGAGACCTCTATCTGAAAAAGACAAAACGTAAAAGCTAGTTAAGTCATAATCTATCTCTGACTCTCTTCCAGCAATGTTAGATAGCTCAAAAGAGAAAATGTTTTAAATAAAGACACTTATAACATAAAAGCTTCTGAAACTTGCAACTCATTTTAGTTAGCAGAAATGAAAATAAGCATTTAAAGTCTAAAATCATAACACACTTATTAATGTTCTTTGGTAAAATGAAGCTAATTTAAGGTTTCATTAAAAAAAATCAGTTTTGACCCTTCCACTACTTCACCTTCCAATCTGCTTTTGGGTTCAATTTCATCCTCCTTGTTCCTTTAAGTCTAGGCATGGTGATATCTTTCAGATGATGTTATCATCCTTTTAACCCTATCTATACTTGCCAGATAGAATTTTTCCATCATTTAAATGGTAGTTTGTAGCAGGAGTAGCCTGAGGAAAGAGGCCTAAAGATAATTTTATGATAGGAGATTTTTGTATATATATACATATAGGATATACATGGATAACCTCCTTTCCAGGGAAATATTTTCCTTAATAACATGTGACATTGTGGTATCATTTTGACTTTATAAATTATGATTTTCTAACAGAAATCTCATAAATATTTTTTAGAAGGACTTTTTCCTTTCACAGAAATTCTCAACAAATCCTCTTATCCTCAAAGCATATATCTTAATCCATCCGTCATGAAGCAAGTAGTAAGGAGCTACTACCTGGAAGGATTCTACTTTCTATTGTGATGGGGGTAAAAGGATGAGATAAAGGCTACCAAGAAGAGGCATACCCAAATTTGAAAGCTAAAGAAAGCTACAGTCTGGATAAAGAGCAGTATGTAGAAACTGAATTGCTCTGTCTGTATGTGTGCACTTGTGTTTTTGTCTCTTCAATATTCCTGTAATGTATGTCAGGTTGCATGTGTACATGATTTATTATTCAGTGGAAATAAGTTTAAACTGATTGCTTTCTTGATGATTAGACATGTAGTTGACTGAAGACAGGTGAAAGAGCAGAGCCCAAACACAAGGTTTGTAAGTGAGATAAGGAGAGTTAAGGTGCTCTGGAAGATAAGTTGGCAGGAGATGAATGCGTGTTGGGAGGAGAAGGTTGAGCTCTGACCTCTGAATATGAGACATGAGCAGGGGGTAGCGAGCAGAAAGCTAGGGAGAACCTGTTTCCTTTTGTCCAAGTGCCATGATTTGCTTTGTATGTTCACAATGAGGAGGAAAAGACAAAAGTAAAATTAAAGTAAGACACAAATGATGTTGAAATGATAGGAAAAAAGAAATTGTTATGCTAGTGATAAATTTTCAAACATAAATATTGGCACACTCTTGCAATTCCAATACTCAGGAGGCTGGGGCAGAAGGATCGCTATGAGTTTGAAGTCAGTCTGGGGCTATATAGTGATTTCAAAGCCAGTATGAATTAACCTCAGTAGGAACATAAGTAAAAGGAACCAAAATGTTTAAAAGCTTTAAAATTATATAGATAGATAGATAGACAGACAGACAGACAGATGATAGATAGATATATAGATAGATAGAGATATGAATGAGATGTATAAACATATACATGATATGCACACAGTAAATGCATAAATATACTTTTCATTGCCCAATATATCCAAGTCAGGAGACTAAGCACTTTTGAGGACTAAATAAAATGTAAGTAACAGGGCCAGTGGTATAGATCAGCGGACTAAGCACTTGCTTAGGTAAGTTCAGGCATCAGGGTTCGCTCCCTGGCTCTATAGGTCACACTAGCCCTGTCGGTGAGCATGCTGAGCCGGCGATGGAGTCCAGGCGTGGTGGCGTGCGCCTATAATCCCAATACTAGGGAGGCAGAAATCAGGAGGATCACTACAAGTCTGTGCTGTGAAGTGAGACACTGCACAAAAAAGAAAAAGAAAATGTAAATAATAGTTCTTTTAAAATCCCAAATTGTAACCTTAAATTAGAACTCTAAGGTGTGGTATTACGTTATAATTCTGCATTCCACAAGAAAGTTTTAGTTTTTGATTATGATTTTAATTTGTAAAAGTAAATACAATCCACATAAAAATCAACCCCCCCTTTTTTTTTCTTTTGCATTGATCTAGGCTGAGTGGAAACCTTTCTCTCAGCATTTTCCCATGCGGCCTATCCAGCTGGGAGGTGAGCTCCTAACATGACAGCCCAAGGATTCAAGGCCAAGTAGTCCTAGACTCAGCAAGGAGTAACAAGAACCTCTGTGACCTAGCCGCACCTACACAAGACAGAAACATCTGCTTCATTTCACTGGTCAGCCAAGTCACTAAGTTCAACATGATTCAAGCTATTAGGAATTAGAGCCTGCCTCATAATGAAAGTAATAACAAAACTATTTAAAGTACCACAGAATGAAAAGATCTTGGACAATGGACATATTAATATGCCATATTCCTTTGACATGATAAGAAACTAAGCTAAATGGAGGTCCATATCAGAAGGAAGTTTACAGAATATGTCTCATACATCACAATGGAAAAACTCAGTGGACTGTAAAGGAAAATATGGTTTTTCAGGTTGAATTTAATTATAAGTCTATTATTTTTAATGCATGTTTGTTTGTTTGTGGTACATACTGCTTACAGTCCTTGTGGCAAATCAGTACATGTACATAATACGTCTTAAGTCCTTTTGTATCTCCAGTCACCTCCCTCCCTTGCTCTTCCATCTATCTCTCGATTCCCTTCCTTTTTATTGTACATATCTGTAATATATAACATTTATGTATTTTGTGTGGAATTCATAAATGTATATAAAACATTTTAATTCCTTTTCTTATCTTTTTTCCTTCCTCTACCTCCCCAAGATTTTCATCTCTGAAATCCTCCCTGTGTGAAAAGGCTATCTCCCTTTCTCCTTTTGTCTATCTTTCATTTTGCTTTTCATGTTTTGAATTTTTCTTAGAAGTGAAATCATGCAATATTTAAGCTTGTGTATCTGATTTATTTGACCTAACTTTATGGTCTCAAGGTGCTTCAGTTTTCCTACAAATGGTTAATTTCTCTTTATGGCAGAAAAATACCCCATTGAGTGTAAATGTCACTTTCTCTTTATCCATTCTGTTGTTTGATGTATAAGCTGCTTCCAAGACTTAACTACAACGAGTTGTGCTGCTATACATATGAGTATATATATATCTCAGTAATGTGATGGCTTTAACACTTTGGGGAAGATATCTAGAGGGGAATTGCTGGGTCAAATTATAGTATTACTTGTTGAGTAATCTCTATAATGATTTTTCACAGTGATTGTACAAGTTTACTTTCCCACCATCCCTATAAAAGTGGTCACTTTCCCCACATCCTCTCTAACATTTAAGGTTATTTGAGTGCTTATTTTTTATTCTTTTTAATGAGAAAAAGTATTAAAATAGCAATGAAACAGTTTAAAAAGAGGTTAGTAGGACAGTTACACTAATTAATACACTGCATATAGTTGTCTTCATAGTAGTTATCCAGATGGTAAGCTGCAGGCATGATATCTTGTCTAAACAATATTAGTACAAACCTTTCTTCTCAGTGAACTAAGAGAAAGGAGCTGTGTGTCTTTCCTAACTATCTTGTATGTACACACACATCTATATACCTTTTCACAAAAAAATTGGCCCTTTATTTATATCCCCCTTTTTGTTTTGACAGAGATGGGTATTCCATTGCAGTTAGAGAAGATGTATTTGGATAAGCCTTTTTTTGTGGTACTGGGGGTTGAACTCAGGACCCAGCACTTGCCAGGCAAGTGCTTATTCTACTGAGCTATCTCCCCAGACCCTGGAGAAGTCTTTAGAGGATCTTTTCACACTTGATGCCAGTCCAAAGATTGTAGGCACTTGAATTCAGAAAAATAACCCAATATAGTCCAATAGTCTGTAATAGTAGTGAGTTATCAGCACAACTGGCAATTTTCCAAAATTGTTCACTTAAGCGTTTTATAGCTCAGCATATTTCTTGATGGTAGCCATTTCTTCTGGGGTAACATGGAATTCTGGTGCTGTTTTAGTTTGCATTTCTACCAAGTAAGAAAACTCTGGGTTGTAAAGAGTCAGTGCTGAATTCTACAACAACTTAAGAGAAGTTCCAACACCAATACCACTCAAAAGTTTCAATGAAATTGAAAAGGAATGAGCACCCAAGTGTCATTCTTGGAACATAACATTATCTTGATTCCAAAACCAGATTCAACCAAAAAAGAAATCTATAGAACATTATTTTTAGTGAATATAGATGCAAAAATCTTCAACAAAATACTGTCAAACACAATGTAATAAATCATGAAAAACACCATACATCCTGACCAAGCAGGCTTCATCCCAAGGATGCAAGGATAATTCAATACACATGTTGCGTTGTGTTATTGCTGAGTCAAAATACATGACATCCAAAATAAAGGGGCAAAGATTTATTGTGATCACAACTTATATAGCTTTCAGTCCATAATTGACTGGTTCCAAGGCAAGGTGGCACATGACAGAGGAGCAACAGTTCATGGTAGAAGACGACAATGAAAGCAACATGAAGGGAGAGACAAATCTCTGTTGCTTATATTGTGTGAAGATCATTCTATGGTGTGCATAGCACTCACACCCTTAATCCTAGCCAGAACTATGCCAAACCAAAGAGTGGAATAATTTAATACTTTCATACCTTTAATCCCAGCATCACACACACCAGCTTCAGCCTCCTCTGATAAACCTGTCTCCCAGTGACTGTATGAAGCTTGGGAGTGTGACAACATCCAGACACAAGCCATAACATTCCACTCCTGGCACCCCAAAGACTTATATACATCCCTTTATGCAAATGAAAAGTTAGACACCTTCAACATGCAATGGCACAAAATGAACATTACCATTTCAAAAGGTATAAACAGGGGAATATGAAGGAATAGGGCCAAAGCCAATTCAAAATCCAGCAGGGCAAACATTAAGTCCTGGAGTTCCTGGTGTAGCATCTGAGGCAATCTGTGGCATGATGCGAACTCCAATGGACTTCAGTGGTTCCACCTCTACGGTACTTCCAGTGGTTCCTATGACTTCTCTCTTGGGCTCACTCTGCCCCTCCTTTCAATTTTCCTCAGAAAATCCACCTTCGCAGCATCTCCAAACTTCTGGGATCCGCATTGCACCTTTGGCATCACACTCACAGCTCCACATACTGCCTTCTCCGGGGCACACTGACTAGTCTCCAAGGTCTGCTTTTGAAATTTGGATTGAAGCTTTCTTGGCCCCAGAACTCTTGTGCACTATATGCACCTAAAATCAATGCTGTGTCTGCTACCAGCTCCAACAATGGGTAAGGTTCCCACTCTCTTGCCTGTAGGGGTCAAGTAGCTGGACTGCTGAGCATTCTGAATCCAGTTCCAAGGAGAAGATTCTCTAGACTACTACCATTCTGGAACATCATGCTCTGGGACTTTTCTTCTTCTCAGAGAAAAGTCCTTCACTTTTGCAATTTTAAGGCAACAATGGTTGACTCTTGCTGCTTCTTGCAATTCCCTCAGGCCACCTTTACTATTTCCCTGTTCCTTCTCAGCCATCAAGATCTCCCCTGCTCTATATTTGAAATCCATAGCTTTCCTAGAGCTTCTTTTTGGGCCAAAGTCACAAATTTTTTTCTTTTGGGTCTTTTGCTCTTGATTCTCAATGAAAACTTTGCTGAAAGCCCCCAACAGTACCACAACACAGCTGCAATATTATACTGCTTTGAAATTATTTTGCAAGATTAATTAATCTGCCACCTTTAGTCTCAGTCTCTGGCAGTGTTTTGCAAAAGAGGAGATTCAGATAAACTTTCTGCCAAAATATAATATGCAGCCTCTAAAGTCCAACAGCCAATGAAAAAAATCTTCTTCCTACCAGACACCTTCTGAGACTTGTTTGCCATCAGGATTTCTGTCAGCCTTCTGTTCTTCTGAGTTCTGATCAGAATCTCCCATACAGTGCAAGCTAAGGTATAGCACCTCTGTGTTTCGGTCCTCATCCCAAATCCTTTTCAAATTCTTTCCTCAAGTTATACCCAAGTATTTCTGAGCTACTCCGTCAGGTAGAGTCACAACAAGAATCCCATTCCTCTGGTACCAAATGACAAGGAAGTAAGACAATATATGGATCAATAAATGTAATGTTTCACATAAATAGAAGCAAGGATAAAAATTGTATTATCTTTTCCATAGATTCAAAGATAGTTTTTGAAAATATTCCAAACTCTTTTCATGATTTAAATAATAAAAAATATAGTAATAGACCTTGTTTCCATCTGATGACCTCCATTTGTAACAAATTTAATGTAAAGACAGTATTAAATTAAAAAATCTGAGAGCTTTCCCTGTAAAATTAGGAACAAGAAAATGATGTTCATTATCACCACTTTTGCTGATATAATATTGGAAAGAGCAATTATGAAAGAGAAATAAAAGGAAGATTATAAAAAAGGAAGAAATGAAATTATCATGACATAACCTCTACATAAAGGACCCCCAAAATATGCTGAAAAACTGCTAGCATTAATAACCAAATTCGGTAATATATCAGGGTATAAAATCAATACAAAAATAGTATTCATGAGTATATTGATAAAAAAGCAATACAGTGGATCAAGATAAGGTGAAGGTGAAGAACTGTTATCTTTACTAAGGCCAACAATAATAAGTTTAGCACCTTGTCCAATAGGAATATAAAATATGCACTAAATTAAAATTATTCTATTAGCCATATTAAAGTTAAGATAAAAATGTAAAAGGAATTTGAATACTACATTGTAATGTAGATAGATAAGAATTTTATCTATCCAATGTATAATCAAAATAAATTATAGATGAAATATTTTACATTTTTATAAAGTCTTTGAAATCTGAAGGATATTTTATGCTCACAACACTTCAAATTTAGACTTGCCATAAATATAGTGCTAATTAACCACCCACAAATGCTGATTTTCTTATTATTAACAAGTTCAAAATTCTACAAATTAAAAGTTATTCTTAAAACACAGCTATTGTTATTGTTTACAAATTTATTAGAAATGATAAATTTAAGACTACCTATATCCTGTTGACTCAAAATTGCTAAACTTGGGGAGCACATTCCATTACTTAAGGTGCCTCTTCTACCTGGAATGAGCTTTCTCCTTTGTATTGTTCTGCTAGAGATACCTGTTCTGAATGACTTCACCAACAGAAAATTACTTTCTTACTGTTTTGGAAGCTAGAAGTTCAATAAGAAGGTGCGAAAACATTTGATTTCTCTTGAGTCCTCTATCATTGGCTAGTAAATGGCAACATTCTCACTGTGTCCTCACCTGGCCTTTATCTATGTGCAAGCATCTCTGATATCCTTTTATTTATAAGAATACCAGTTTATCTGAGTAAGGCTCCACCATAAGTTTTCATTTTAATTTCAGAACCATTTTATAGGTCCTATTTCCAAGTAGAGTCAGCTTCTGGGATTGTGTGGATAAGGAGTTCATTATGGGAATTTGGGAGAAAATTCTTCAGCCTGTAATAGCGTCACAGCCTTTGACTCAGTTCTGATCACCCTGTTGCTCAAGTCTCTCTTCTTTCCCTCCTAATATTATCTGTCTGGCATCATACGTCTTCCACAAAACCAAGCTTATATCACTATCATTACATTTTATATTTATTTTTAATCTGCAACAATTTAACCTCCTCTATCAAAACATGCAACTCAAGATAGCTACTATGTCTTACTTAGATCAGTCTCCCTGGAAATTATCCCAGATATAGCATGTAAATAGGAAGAGTTAAAAAAAATGAACGATTAAATGAATAGCTAAAAAGTGCTAGTAAAGCCTTTGTTCCAAGTCAAATACAATTATTCTTAGCATTCGATCTCACCTCTTAATTCTCAGAGTGGAAGTAGTGGGGAAGGAAATAGCTTATCTTTTCAATAGAGCAGTTTTCAAATCTATGTTCATCTTAATTAATTTTGCCTTGGCTAATATTTTTGAAAAGTGATCTCTCAATCCCAATCCTCTAATTACGTTGTGGCTCTAACCTCATCCATCCACTTGGGATTTCATTTTCTTGATTATTCCTTCACATCGTTATGATAAATGTTATGATTAATACCTTTCGTCAGTTTAAGAAGCTTAAAAGAAGTTCAAGCGACTCAGCAGGGAGCCCGGGTCTTTACTTTGTAATCATTCCTATTCTATGCAATGGGAGGGCATGGAGATGGTGTGAGTGTTACACCTCCCAGGAAGAGAATAGTCTGCTTATGTTGTAAGGGAGGAAAAGAGGCTTGCTGTTCCTCACTGTTGCTCTTGCTATCTTCTGCCTCATAACCTATTGCCCCTGCGCCCTGCCACCCTGCCTTGGAGCCAGCCAATGACGGACTGAAACCTCCAAAAACTGTGAGCTAAATATACCTTTAGTCCCTTAATTCTAGGTGTCAGGTATTTTGTTTCAGCAGGGATGGAAATGTAACCAAGACTTTAAACATCTTTGTTTTTTCTCTATCAAAACATGTTAAGATACATTACATCACTGAATAAAAAGTGCTTATAGATTATATCTAACCATGTAAAACTTCCAGCTATTCTTCTTAAACAAACATCTCGAAAAATTTATAATTTTTAATTTTCACTGAAATTAAGTAAGTCTCTTACTTTACAACTTTACTTATACTCTTCAAGAAAAAAAATCTGCAATCTTGACTACAGTGCCTTTCTCTCCTGGTTTTCTTCCTACCTTCTGTCTCTTCTTCTGCTGTAAATTTATCAAATTTATCTCTAGCTACCCATGACTTGTATACATGTCGTTACTCTCTGTTTTTCCAAGACACATGTTGGCAATTTTACTAATTTCAAAACATCCATTTAATATCTACAATTTTATTCTGGTGATATTAAATGTGTAAAAGACATTTTAACCTATACATTACTCTTACTCATTTACTCTGAAAGTAAACAAATTCATTATGGTCCCGATTTTTTTTTTAATTTCACTCAAAATTTCTATGTACTTTTATAAGTACCCATTTAATAACACTACATATTTAATAAGCTGCCATGTTGGAAATCTATGGTTTGTGACTGTCATAACTACTGAGAAAGCTGAGGCAAAAGGATCAAAAGTTTAGGGCTGAACTGGGCATCTTAGTGAGACTATTTCTTAAAATGAAAAGTGAAAAAAAAAATTGGGGATAGAGTTCAGTGAAAGAACTCTTGCTTAGCAGAAGTTAAAGGGTAGGTTAAACTCCAGAACAAAATGAAAAGAAACATGAAGAGACAGAGACAGACAGAGAGAGAGAGAGAGAGAGAGAGAGAGAGAGAGACAGAGAGAGAGACAGAGAGAGACAGAGACACAGAGACAGAAACAGAGAGAGACAGAGACAGACACAAAGAGACAGAGACAGAAACAGAGAGAGACAGAGACAGCGAGAGAGACAGAGACAGAGACAGCAAGACAGAGACAGAGACAGAGAGACAGAGATTCAGAGAGACAGAGACAGAAAGACAGACAGAGAAAGAGAGAGAGAGAACAAAGAAAAAAAGAAAGAAATGTTTATTATTGGTTCTACAGTAAGTCCTCAATTTATGTATGAGTTCTGTTGTAGTCAAACTTTCCTGACTTGGATTCATTTGCTTTCTGACAGAATTATAGTACAACCATGAATCTTATACAGTTCACCCATGAAAGTTTAAAACTCATATTACCTAGGTTGGGGGCTTACTGTACTGCCTTTCTGTACCCTCCATCTCTCATCAGCAGTCTTCTAAATATATTTCAACTATGAAAACAGGCTATCTTTACTTTTTCCTTTTAGTTTGTCTCATAATCCTACTCTCTTTTCCCCAGTATATTATCAGCAAAATACTTGGAAACCAGGATGACAGAAGAGCCGTGGTCTTTTCCAAAATCATGCTGTACTGCAGATCCTTCTATCCAGTAGTGTAGAAATCTAAAATGTCCCACAAGATACTCAAATCCAGGTACTTGTATTATGAGTGATTTCCTCTTTTTGAGAATGAGTAAGAAGTACAACTTTCTTCTGAATAAAATAGAACCAGTAATGTAATGTGGTGTGGTTGTACAATAACACAGTAATGCCTCAGTTCACAAATGTCTGTTTGCAGATAATTCAGTTATCAAAAAAAAGTGTGGCGAGGCTGGGGAGCTAGCTTAGTATGCTAAGCACCTGCCTAGGCAAGCACAGGGACCCTGGTTTGATCCTCAGCACCACATGCCATGTAGTGCTGTCCAATCCCGGGTGTTCATAGCAGGCCACTGAGACCTGGAGTGGCCGTGCATGCCTATAATCCCAGCACTGGGGAGGCTGAAACAGGAGGATCACTATGTGTCCAAGCTTCATAGCAAGACCTTGTACCAGATACATAAAATTAAAAAAAAAAAAAAAGAAAAAGAGAAATGTGGTGATAATATTTTGCTTCTGTGCCCAAACTTGGTTGATAAACAGAACCATGGGCATCTTTCGCACACAAACACCCCATATTCCCCCAAATCATAAAAGCAATTAAGGTTGTGAACGAAGGCATCACTGTATTGCATTTGATGTCAAAATGAAGGGGATTTACCAAGTGTAATTATTGTCCTTATAGCAGATGGGGGTTAGTGAGGGTCTAAGGATGTTTTTATGGATGGGGTCCTCAGGAAAAAGAAAGCATAAGGAGTCACCATTAGCAAGAGCAGCAGAGCTGAGAGGGTAGATGCTTTATTGTTTAACCCTTATGTGTACTGTTAATCACCTTTACATTCTTGTGTACTGATTTAGCCATATAGCACATGCATGGTTTCCTTATACTAAGCCATGATTCTATAAGCGCATCTTGCTCTGAACCTGAGCTAGACTTCAAGTTTATGTCCTCTGGTGTCCTACATGCCCTGAACTTTCAAATAAGCCTGAAGCATCTCCTTATGTCTCATCCCCTCGAAGGTCAGGGAAACACTGCTGATAGAGTAGGTCCCTGTGCACTAAGACTGTGACAACAACAAAGGGAACAACAGAACACTACCAACCCCATTGTCACATGGTGCAGCTTATGAATACCCAGTGCCAGGTGGATGCCAAAGATTCACACCATTGCATGAGGAGGTCCTGGTGCAAGGCCTGGTTAACTGATATCTCTACATCTGTCTCTTGCAAAGCTTCTTGCATCTGCGTCTTGTGACTATGGATGTCAGTGCAATATTTCACACTCAAGAGGACACAAGTACCTTGATAGGCTGCCGTCAGTAAATTGAGAGCCAGGCAGTTTTGCAAAACCACCTTTCTCATTCGAGAAGTCCTGCCCTTGAACAACACTAAAGCCTGACATGTAATGTTCAAAGCCTGGGCCATATGTTGAGCAAGGGCTTCAATCTTGAATGCTAGGTCTTTGGTTTCTGTCCCTCATGTCAACAAGGCCATTGGATAAAACCACCAGGCCACTCATTTTGTGAGGTGTTGTCTGTGCTACACAGCATTCTACTTGTAGGCTGTCTGTTTGGGTGAGTCTGATGGTGCCCTTCACATTTGGGGATCCTCAGATGCAGCAACCTGTCCAGTGAGAGAGTACTGCAATCCAAAGGCACCACAGACCCATAAAGCTTCTGCAAAGGTTCAATCTGTGGGCAATGTACCTAAGACCTTATAGCCACTCCACTTAGTGTTTGTGTCACTTATCAGTGATGTCTGGTTACACAGGTCAAGAGGTTATCCCCCCTTGAATTTCAGATTTCCTCTATTTATTCACCTGCTGAACACAAAGTGGGGCTACATTCAACAATGCCGCTTGCATTCCCATCATCCATCCTCCACCACTGTATGTAACAGGTCACAGTCCCTGTGTGCTTTTCTAGAACAGCGCCTTGATGGCTTGGTCTTACTGATCATAGGCAGACCAGGTCCAGTCTTCTGGTGCCAGTCAGTTCAGTTCAGCAGGGACCTTGGCGCTGTTCTCCACTGGAGGCCCTCCGCTGCCTGGACCAGGAGTTTAGTGCATATACAACAATGGGACTGTTGGTGCCCATGAGCTCATGTGTGCACCCACAATATGTTGCTGTTATTGTGGCTCATTCTGGTTAGAAGAACAAGGAAGAAAGGGCATCCTTTGATAAGATTTTGGCTGAGAATTATCTTGCCCCACTCCAAACTACCAAACTTGCGTTCCAGTTGCCATCAGGGGTGAGCGAGTCAGAACTAACTGTGCCAACCCCAGGTTCATGGGTGTAATACCTACAACATTGCTCTCTTTCAGAGGGCTGGCTCCAGCATCAGATGGAGAATACATAGAGGCCTGTAACAGCCAAGTTGAAGTCAGGGGTTGTACTTCTATAATATATTTAAGTCCTCCTCCACAGGGCTCCAAAAGGAAATCGCACACCACGGCATCTGTAAGCCAATCCCAAATCCACTGATAGTGCCCTCCTTACCAAATAGGCTCCAACGCAAGAAAGATTAAGATAAGGGCCAGGGAGATGGCTCAGTAGAATAAGCACTTCCCTCACAAGCACAAGGGTCTGAGCTCAATCCCTGGTTCTGCTGAAAGAGAGAGAGAGAGAGAGAGAGAGAGAGAGAGAGAGAGAGAGA
>NW_004524715.1:5377569-5391055 GCF_000260255.1 Octodon degus
AGAGAGAGAGACAGAGAGAGAGAACAAAAGAAAAGAAAGATTAAGATACTTTTCATCACCATAGGACCTTGCCCCATAAAATGGGTTACTCTGTGGGTGTTTGGTCACTACCCACAGGCCAGGAAAGCTTCCTATAGTCTGGGCATGGTGACTTCCAAATATGTAAGACAATCAGGTAGGCATAATGTCATCAATACAATGAAACAGTGACACTGAGTGTGGCTTGGTCCAGGTGGCCAGGTGCTGGGCCACAGGGCCATGATACAAAGTCACGGTATGCAGATAGCCTTGTTGCAACACCTAGAAGATCCACTGTTAGCCTTCGCAGTTAAAGGCAAACTGATCCTGACTGTCAAGTCAGTGATAGCAATGAAAAGAAAGCTTTAGCCAAACTCAGAACTTACTGGCATTATCCCATTATGAGGCTGAGAGATCCGTCAAGCCAGCAATGTTGGGCACCATGGCGGCATGCAATGGAAGAGCCACTTTGTTCAGTTCCTTGTAAGTCATTCCCCATGTCTTGTCTGGCTTACTCACCAGCCATACTTGGGAGTTAAAAGGGCTACCACACCTACTTCTTCCAATTTCAATACAGGTTCTTCTCATGACCTTCATGTAGCCCACACAATTTCACACCTAGCCTGTGGGAGAGGCAGCAACGCATGGTATGGGTGTCATTAGTTTTTATTGTGTGAATTCATAAACAGAATTCCCCCTGCACAGGGTCAAGCTTAGCTCCAGTCAGTATGTTCACTCTCAGGACTTTTTCAGCAACTGGAGAAATAGAAACATCATAAGCGCATGGAGACAGGTACCTGACACTCAGATTCACCTAGGCTTTCCAGACCATGATGTAGTGATCTCCATACCCTTGCATGCATGCAGTAGATCCTGTAAAATGGTACTGGTTTCTGTATATTACTGTTGACTTGGCTCCAGTATCCAACACTCGTACACACTGCACTTTTGGGGGGATCAATAAATAGTTAATTCCACATGTGGCTTCCAGTCTCCCATAATCCCCATAATCTGAGTATCTCAGTTTGCCTTCTAATCTGGATGAAAAGAAGCAGTGTAACATCTTCCTCCTTTACTGGGGGGCTGCTTTTACTTTTAGGTCCAGATCCATCAGCCAATATTGCTGCTTGGGATGCAACTGCTTCCACAGAGTCAGCAGCACACCCAAACTCTGCCCATCTAACTTAGCTGTGGCTAGCCTTGAAGCCAACAGGCCAGTCCCAATCTGGCATCAACTGACCTTCAGTGGCCCCAAAGCCTGTCCCTAGGTCTTGATCCCACTAGCGTCAGGGCCCCCCATTGTTTCTCTTTTGTTGGTACAGCTTTTACAAGTACTGCCTTACCTTGGTACTTATCTTCCACATCCCCAACCACACCAAGGCACCCAATGCACTGTGGATCTGGGAATAGAAAGGCTACCAGTGTCCTGAACGTGCCAGCAGGCTCACTTGCCAAGGTAATGTCTTTCATGCATGCCAGCAGTAGTTCCTCATCTGAGCTCCAAAACTGCAGTGCAAAGATCTTTTGCCACCTGCCTATTTATCGTAGCACAGTTACTAAGTCTAGGTAAGTTGCGCATTTTGTGACTTGCTATGTCACCTGGACATTCACAAGCCATGAAAGCCACTTCCATCAGCCAATTTGTCACAGTCTGGTTACCCACTTCTGGAGCTGTCCTTTGCACATCCTGCAGAACCTGTCACATAGAGGAGGTGCTGGATGTATTGAGAAAATCTCTTGTGGTTTTAACTGCATGTTTTCAGCCCCTTCCATCAGCCCATAGTGTGGCAGTCACACAAGGACTCTTTCACCCACCTTTTGCTTTAATTGTTTCACCAGCTTTCATCATTCAGTTGCTATGTAGATTCATACCTTGCATTCTGGTTAGAGGTGGGTGGTCTTCTTGGTCCAGCTCCTTGGGCTAGGAGCTTCTTTACCTTTACCTTCTGGTGCACAGTGGGCCAAGCAAGCAAAACCATGGGATTTTCCTGAGAATTCTCCCAGGCATGGGGATTTAAGCTTCTGGAGGAGACAGTGCTTCTTGTGCTCCTCAGTGTGACTTCCCAAGCACTCTTCCATTGTTTCAGGTTTTCATCTGTCTGTTGTAGCTGTTCTACTTGTCAGAGGAGATCATCCACTTCCATACAGAGGAAGAGAGTGAAGAACATCCCAGTTACCCCCTCTTGCTGTGTAATGGTGAAATGGAGAGATGAGCCCATCCCTTCTAACGCTCTTGAAACACCCCTGTGTTCCACACACACGTCTTCCCAGACCTCCAAAGCCTTCCAAACTGGCAAGAAGGTAGCTACAGGGTACCTTCGGGGTGAGGTTGCCAGATGCATGTCATCAATTTCTCAAGGCTCTCCCTTGCTGCCAGGCACTGTTTCCACAGACAACACAGCCACTCACCTCAACATCCAGCTGACCTCACTTCTTATTGGAGTTGAGGGTCCCAAGGGTTTAATTCATGGGTGAAGTTCCTCAGAGAAAAGAAAATCTGAGGAGTTGTCACCAACAGGCAGCAGTAGAAGAGAGAGCAGCAGCCTATTTATTGTTTAACCCTTATATGTGCCACTACCACACATTTACATTTTTGCATACTGACTTGACCATGTAGTACATTTGTGTTTATCTAATGCTAAGGCATGATTATATGTGTATCCCATTATATGCTGGCACTATACTGTGAATTGATGTCCTCAGAAATCCTGATACCCCAGGCCTTGAAGCGGTCCAGAAGTAAATCCCCACAACCACCTCACTATAAGCCAAAACTGTTGTTTTTAAAAGGTTGTTCTGAATAGGGAAGATTTAATCAGATTAACTTTAAAAGACACAACTTTCCTGCTGACAAAAAAATAGCTATGCTCTGAGTTGCAGTGGAGAGAAGGACTCCTGAGAAACCAAGGGCCTCAGTCCCACAACCTGGAGAAATTTAGTTCTTTAGAAGATCACCGTATGCACTGAGAAGAGGTCTGGTTCCAGAGTCACAGCTTTGTCAATATCCAACCTTCAAATCTGGGAGGCTCTGACTAGAGAAACCGGCTAAACAGTGCCTATACTCCCAACCAGGTGGAGGTGTAAGATAATGTCATTTCAAAAGACTAAATTATTATTTTTGTATTAAAATATATCAATGGCTTCACAGGGACCTCAACATAAAACCTTTAATATGGGCTTTCCATGAGTTAGGCTTTGCCCTCTCTCTAGACATCTTTCCAGGTTCTTTCTCACTGCATTGGAACCCATTTCTGAAGTCTTCTTCCATATTTTATGATTCCACTGTTCCTTCAAAGTCTCACGTGCATCCTCTCAAGTCTCTAAACTTAGGACCTCTATGCTGAAACACCCAGGTTTGCAATAATCACCTCTCAGCTGATCTCCTTACCGAGCTCTTTATTCCCCCTCCATAGTCTGTGCTTAACAGAGTAGCTACACTAAAACTATGAAATCATGAGTCAAATCAAGACCAGTCCTGCTCACATCACCACACAGCCTCACACTTCTCTTTGGTCTTTGAGTTTGTTAAAAGACCAGTATTCAAAATAGTTTCAAAAGACATGAATAATCTGGCCCTCTATAATATGCTAGTCTTATTACCCTGTTGTCACATAGCTCCCTGGGCTCCATCCAGGCTCACTGTTTTTACTGTCTCGTGTGTTCCACCAGAGATCACAGCTATGTTTAGATCTGAGATGCCCTTTCTCCATGCTGATGGGTAGCATCTATCCTTACTTCTTTCTGGTTATTCTGGTGAACCCTTAGCAGTATGTCTTCATTTGTGCATATTATTTAAAATTTAACAACTTTCTAGAGAACTCTGTAAAACTTGAACTGATGGGTCTTTCATAATTCCATTTACCATGGACTTTTATTTCATATATGCTCAGTTTCCTATTATAAGTAAAAATTATCAGGGCTGACCAAATAGCTCAGTAGATTAAAGTACCTGAAAGCAGGTGCAGGGGCTGGTGATTAGATCCCTAGGCCTGCTGTGCTGGCCCCACCCCCAAGGCATGCTGAGACAGCAATTGAGACTGGGCGTGGTGGCGAGCACCTGTAATCCCAGCTCTTGGGAGGGTGCAAACAGGTGAATCACTATGAGTCCACTCTACTAGTGAGATCCCGAACACCCTGTAGACCCTTCCCTAAAATACCAAAAAAAGTAAGAATTATCATAATGTCAGTGACAGTTGTCTCCTTGATACTTTATCTCCAGTGCCTACAACAGAGATTGCATATAATATAAACTGAATATATACTTGTAAAATAGTTTAGAACTAACTTTATCTGAGACATTATTCCTTGTATTCTTTCCAATCTGCAAGAATATCCACTTTTACTTATTTTTACTAATTTTCTTTTATCTGTCATTCTCACTCTTATAAATAAGTTTCATGAACACGGCATGTGGGCCAGGGAGATGGCTCAGTAGAATAAGTGCTTCCCTGGCAAGGGCAAGGGCCTGAGTTTCAATCAAAAAGGAAAGAAAAAGGAAAGAAAAACAAAAACATTGCATGTAGCTCAAGTCTAATAGTACTTGTATTTGCTAACAACTGCCTGTTGTAACTTTACTATTAGTTTCCAGTGTTGAATTTCCTTACTAAATAAAAGGCAATTCTATAAATCAGCATTTTCTATATCCCCTGTGACAAACACCCAAATGTTCTTGGGTGTTTATTTACTGTAAGCAGTAAGACATACAGCACACACAATATATAAACAATACAAGTGACTCTGTCATCTTTTCTTCCAGTTTTATTTTCACTCTCCCTTATCTGACAGAAGGGAAAGAACTTGGTACAAATGTTTATGGTGATTTATTAGTGGATTTGAACAACTTTCAAAGATGGTTAAACACAAGGAATTTAGGGTATCATCCTCTTATCTGTTAAATGTTTTAACATGTTCTGCACCAAGAAACAAGTAGAAAGTCACTTGCCCATGTGTAACAATAACAATAGAGAGTAAGAAATTGAGTTCTAAAGGAAAATTATTTATGAAATGATGAGAGAGTTTCAGCCAGATGTGGAGTTAGGTAGCTTCACCAAGTGTGAAGTTTGGTACCCCAGGAATGAAAACTCTTCCTCCAACTTTCATCTGTGGAATAGTAGTAACTAACAACATACTTTTTAAATTTCTAGATATGAAAATTAAAATATAATGAATAAATTATGCCTTTGGAAATATGTGCTTTTGAAGACTAAGCTGAGGTTATTTTGAGATTTAAAATATAGTAGTAAATACAAATGTATGCATATTTACTATTTATTTATGTATACATCTAATTTTCAGTGAAATTTTTACAATGGAATATTAAAATTATAAATTAAAAACTTGGCATAAAATGGATTTACTTCAAGTAGTCTTTTACTTGTGCATTGCTTTAAATTTTTTTGTAAGTGAATAAATGAATTTGTTTTCATGCAAAAATTTCAGTAACAATTTACACTGCATTTAAAATAAATATGATTTCTTCAGATACCATATAAGCTGCCCTTATTTGTGATGCAGTGAAGTGTAGAATTCCTGGATAAAACTCAATTTCAGAATTATTGAACCTCTGTCACAAACCTTTGTATTAAAAGCTATGTTAAGAAGAAGAGAGACTTTTCTTGCTATTTAATTCCTTATTAGAGAGCTGTTCAGATATCCTCAATGTTGTAACAAACTTATAACGACTTAAATATACTATTTAACCACTTATTAGCCAGTTCATGAACCACTGAAGTAACTGAATATTTTCATTTATTGTGATATTCCTAGATTTTTATTCAATGTTTAATATATCCAGCCAACACAAAATAAATGGTATTAATAGATAACACAAATGTGAGAAATGTAAATCTATATAAAAATATTTTTGATGTTTTAATTTTTTGAACTGAGGAAATTTATAGGCACTTACGGTTGGTATACACATTTCAGTTTTATTAACCTGTCCATAATATATTATACATTCATATTTAGTTCAATACAATCTTCCAGCATCCTTTAATAGCTTTATTGTGTTGAGCAAGATTTATTTATTTCAATGCTGTCAGCTTTATAATAGTTCTTGGTATGTCGCTTACAGCCATGGATCTAACAAAATGACTGATTATTGAGAAAAAAGACAGGAGAATAAATGGCCAGAATAAGAGAAGGTAGATTATAACAAATTCTTCTTTCTAATTCTCTTAATCATGAAACTTCATTTTCTATGTAGTAATTTTTCACTTTGCCATGAGGCTTTGTAACTGAAAGAATTGTGCTTGCTTTCTCCTTTTAACAGAAAAACAGGCTCCTGAGGAGGACATAAAAGTAAAAGTGTGGTTTTGGGCAATGCGACCAGGCTGCTTAGGAAGGGAAATGGATAATTTAGTTATATTCTTACTTTTTCCATTACATCTACCAAATCACATTATGCCTGGTATATTTAATAAGCTCTAAGTTGTTCATTTAATATGGAATAGCTGTTATTCAGTAGGGAATGTACAATACACTTGAACCCATGAACCCAACTGAGATGTGCAAATGGTCACTGTCAGGACTCAGAAAACAAGACTGGAACTGCAGAAATGCTAAATCAAGGGCGACCAGTGTGTGTACGTCACTATTCACAATTTTTTTTTCCTTTAGATAGAGAATTAGGATCGTACCAAGGATGAAATTGTTCAGCAATGGAAAGATCCTCAACATTCTGGTTTCTATATTAAAATGTTTTCATTTAAACATTTTAAGAGAAAATTGATTCACATTTTGACTTTGCAATAGCTTGAGGCCATAGGTCAAAGAATAGTCACCATTAATTTATTCACTTTATAGGTTTCATTATTAATGTTCTTGCTTAAAATTATGATACCTCCTTATTACCTGAAGTTGTGATTTATAAATGATAGCAGGGTAAAAATGTCACTGTTACACAATTTTAGAAAGTATAGCTCATAGAAATTTTCACTGATATGTTTTATGAAAGGGGAAAAACTTAAGCCCTTTAATTAATAACCTGCCCTGGAAAACCATCTTTCTTTAAGAGCACAAAAAGACTTAAGGATAGCCAGTAATAGCCCGACATCCCCTTTATTTCAAAAGGAATCATTTGCTATTAATAATGGTAGGCAGAGTTTTGGAACATTTTAGAGGCGTATCATTCCTTTAACTTGTCAGTTGGTTTTATATTACAGAGAGGAGGGTGACGGGGTGAGCCAAGCCTGCAGACATATATAACATTATGGAAGGTGAAGAATCTATGATGCTTCAGACAAGCCATTTCATGTTGTCACTGAGTCATAGCAAAGTCACTTCTACCTGAGGAATTATGGCAAAGTTACTATTTGACATCTCAGCTCTTGTAAAACTTTTGGTTTAATCACCTCATTCAAGGAAATCTTAGATACAAGTAGTTAAAGTATCTTTGTCTCTTTAAATAACAAAAAGTTTACATTAATTTGGATTTTGTCTACCTAAGTATAATTAGGTTAAAATTGCCATTACCTGGTCAATACTATTAATTGGTGAGTTTGTTACAGTAATCCCAGGCATATACTCAGCTCCTTCTTTTCCAGTCCTACATTCTAACTATACAGGGATACTTAGAACTTCTAAATAACAGCACAAACTATTAGCAAATAAGAATGATTGGACAGGGAAATACACATAGCATTTGTGATACCCTGAAAAGGCCCCCAATCAAATACAAACTAATAGGAGCTAATTTTGCCAATATTTTATTAATTTAGTATTATAAGAACAAATTATTACTAACACAAGTAAATTTACATTTGTTTATCATGACATTGTACTAAAGACATTACTAATTCTGACAGAACTATAAACAAGTGATCACAGTTTAGTTAGCAGATAATGATGAAAACATATATGTAGGTAATGATTTAATCAAATATATTATAGCTACATATAAGTGCAATGAGGAAGAAATAAAATAGAAGCATGATGCGGTACGTGAGTGGGGAAGACAGGACTAGAGCTTTTACCTGTGAAAAATCCCTTTCAATGTAGCATTTACCCGAAGTCTGAGAATAAAATACTATGATCTTTCCTTATTACCTGAAATTGTGATTTATAAATGATAGCAGGGTAAAAGTGTCTCTAGTCCTCAAGTTTAGAAACTACAGCTCATAGAAATTTTCGCTGATATATTTTATAAAAGTGGAAAATCTTGAACTCTTTAAGAGAGCCCTTTAATAAGATAAAATAAAGTCCATCAAACACTAAGAAAAGCATTCCAGGCACAGCAGTGTAGAGCAGTTTTCTGCTACCATATTTGTTCTGTGCTGAGATTCCAAGATGGTACCATACTTAGCTGACCTCTCAAAGTAATGAGATCTTATATACATCCCGACCTTCAATCATGGACCTGAAAAATACTGAATTTCTATCCTATGTATAATACATTATAGCTATAGTACACTATAATTATAGTGTACTATAAATACTCAAGTACTTATGATACTTTGATACATGAGAAACTCTAATGCAGCTAGCGTAAAGTTTAGAAGAAAGAAAATACAGACGTCCAAATATTCAAAGTTATTTTGTTTAAACTATATATTTAGAATCAAACGGGTAATTGAGCAACACTTAAAATTTTTCTGCTTCCTTTTCAACTCTACCTTTATTTAATGTTAGACCTTAAGACCTTACATTCCAAAAGCACTTGGGAAAACTCTCAATGGGGGGTTTAGCATAACTTTTTAAATTATGATTACATATCATGAGGAATCTTTGAATATACTCATGTTTATAGCAATCAGTATCATGACATTTAAATCAGAAAATCTTCCTCCCCCTTGACAGCAAGACATAGAAGAAAAGTTTTTAAGATCAAGGAATAAAATTTACCTTTTGTTGTCCAGAAAATAGCCTTAAATCCTCTAAAAAAAGCAGGACAAAATTTTATTTCTCAATTAACATAATATTGACAATGATAGGGAAGAGGGATGAGAGGAGTTGAAGGGGGCACTCTCTGATGCAATTTGTTAAGGGTTCCTAACTCCTCCTCCCTAAATGACATTGTATTGTAACAAACAAGCAAAAAGAAATGTTTCCATACATTCCCAAGCATTCATTGGACTAAATGGTCTTATCCTAAATCTTGTTCCTAGTAACACTCTCCTGTCTGATATTAGTTTGTATTGCAATAAGAATATATGTCCATAGGGTCAACCATTATGTTTAATGCTATTGTTGTTTAAATCTAATGTCCACCCACAGCCAGATGCAAACACAGGGGCAATTTTTGTAAGACAATTGAATTGTGGAGCATTATAGCTGACTTGCTCTTAGGACGTCAGGTTTGGTTGGAAGAGGCAGGTCATCGTGGGCATGACCTAGAGGTTAGACTTCCTTCCCTACTCCTCCTTTGACTTTCTCTGATTTCTGTCTGCCACCCCATGAACACATATTTCTCCAGGATGCTCCTGTGTCATGGAGCCTTGGAGCCAGCCAACTAGGGACTAAAACTTGAAACACAACACATCTCTCTTGCTCTAGTCTTAGGTGCCAAGTATCATGTCTCAGCAATGAAGAAAGTAAGGCAGGCACATAATATGCTAAGCATTACAACAGGATTCTTTTAGTGAAAATTTCTACATTGCATTATATTTTTGATAACTTCAACTTTTGAAAAAAATATGAGCTAAACAAAGCATCTGTAAAATTTTCTAAACTGATTTCCCCAAATGTTTTTTAAAGAATTCTTTATTTGAGATAGACTGAAGTCATACAATATCACTTTTTAATATAAATGACAGTTTTGTTTATCTTATTTTTTATGTACTATCTTTCCAAGACTGAAAATCCTATAGAAAGAAAGCTATTATGCAAAATCTTTTATGTGCAGAATCAAATAATTGAAGAATAATCTGAATATTTATTTCCAAAAGAAGTGTAACATAATTTGACAGGTTCTATTTTAAACATTTTTCTTATGTTCTCTCTTTTGATGGCTGTAACAGCACTACAAGTAAACTAATTATCTTTAATTGACTATTGAGAAAATAGAGACAGGGAGAGATAATATTTTTTCTGTTAGTGTATATGCAAATTACTGTTTGCTAAAACTATAGAGGTTTCTTTTTCCTCTGCTTTACAAACAAATTGTAGATGGACTTTCAAATGTTAGTGGGTGGGTCAGATTTTTCATTTCCACTTCCTTTGTTGTAATTTCTGTGAAATTCATGAGTGTCACTTTCTTTTTTATCATAATTTTCTTTTATTTTGAAGAATAAAAACAAGAACAAGAAAAACAAAAGCAAAGACAGAAAAGGGTAATATGTAACAATACACATATTACAGATTTTCCAAACGAGAATAGCTGATTAACAGTAATTGATATGTTATCTGCCTGTATTGCCAAATCTGTTGCTCAGATTAACAGATATAGTTATGCAAAATGGAACATATGACTGAATATTGCCACATGCTTTCAATAAATCTTAAATTTTGGTTCTTGACTCTCATTTTCTTTTATTACCTTTAAAAATTACTTTAAAGAGAGTATAGTAATAATTGATATGACATTAGAAACGGTACACATTTAGAAGACCAAGATGACAGACATTTCATGCATGGTTTTAGTGTTACACATTGCTGTCCTCAATGTAGTTGCTCAGTTCACAGATATCAACATATAAAATTATTCAGGGTGAGAATTCTAGCCATTAACTGCTATTTTCAAAAACCTGATGGAAATTCTTAGGATTGTTGCTTTATCCAACTTGTATGTACACGTGTATGTTTTTGCCCCATCTTATTTCTAACTTTTCTCTTTTCTCGTTCTTTGTTGTTTAATCCTTAAGTTCTGTTTCTTTCCATTTAACTATGTGTGTTATACCTTTCAGTTTTATTTCTTCTTTTAGGTTCTTACACTAGAGAGATAATATGATATTTATGCATGCACATTTGGTTTATTTCACTTAGGAGTATAGGGGGGCTTGCAGATTAGTTCAGCTATTTAAGTGCCTGCTTGGGAAAACCCAGTCAGGCACATGAGACCATGATTTGATCCACAGTTCCACATGCCTTATCAGATCTGCCCTTAAGGCAGCCTGAGCCAGCAAAAAATAAATAAACAATAAATAAATCCTCAATTATGAGTATAGTCTCAAGTTGCATCCACTTATCTACAAAGGCTTCAAGTTTACTATTCTTTATAACTGAGTAATACCCTATTGTATAAAAAACGATTGAAGCCAGTTCATCAATAGTGTGTCTATATTCCACTCTCCAGTTGTTTTATTTCTGCCAAAACTTTATTAGGGGGGAAAGACAATCTACTACCTGAAAGGAGAAAGGTAGTTTGTATACAGGTGCAAGTAACTTGTAGTCTTTCCCAAAAAGTAAAAGAGAACATAGTTGCAGGAGAACTGTGATTTGTAGACCCAGCTCTCACAGATGCAGAGCTTTCCTGGTGCCATTTAAGAACTTTGTCAGACTTGGGGAAGCCTGCAGAACTCTGCTAAGTTCTGACCTTCCTTAGCCCCTAATGCACAGGCATGGGGCTTCTGCTGATGCTGGTCCAAACTTTTAAGAACTTAGGAGGATGCTGAGTGGCCTGTGGGCCACAGGAGAGCTGCAATCTGTGTGCCCTGTGTGCACAGGTACAGAGCTTTCCTGGATGTATTTAAGAACTTTGGCAGACTCTGGGAAGTCTGTAGGACTCTGGTAAGCTCTGACCTTCCTTAACCTCCAGCATGCCAGTGTGAGACTCTTGTTGGTGCCTGTCAAAAATTTAAAGAATTTAAGTGAACTCTGAGTCACCTGTGGGATACAGAAGAGTTGTGTAGGCAGGTACAGAGCTTTCCTGGTGTCATTTAAGAACTTTGGAGTGGATCTGGAAGATAGCTCAGTACAATAAGCACTTGCCTGGCAGGCAAAAGGTCCTGAGATCAATCCCTGGTACTGAATTAAATAAAAAAAAGAACTTTGATGGACTCTGGGAGGCCTGCAGGATTCTGCCTGTGTGACTACTGGAAGCTTCATAAATGCCAAAAAGCAGGAGCAAAAGGCAATCTCAATCCTGTAACTCAAACTGAACAAATCCAGGAGAAAATGACATAGAAGAACTTGGAAATCAAGTACCTTAAATCTATGAACTGATAATAACTAAAGTAAAGAAACAAGTCCATGAGGCTATGGAAAAAATAAGACCAGAAATAATCTCTCCAGCACAAAAAGAAAGGACAATTTTGAAAGTACTGTTCAAAACAAATAAAGAAGATATAGATAGAAAAATAGAGAATAGAAAAATCATGAAGATACTGAATGAGCAGTACAGGAAACAACTACAATGCAAAAAACAGATTCAAACAGATATCCAAGAAATTAAGAACTCCATTGAAAGCTGGCACACAGTGTTACAGCTAATGAATGTGAAACAAAATATCTCTTAAAACTAACAAGAAACCAGTAAATAACAATTCAGCAGCTACAAATAATTCAAAGAAAAATAATATAAGAATAACAGGTGTCAATGAAGCAATGGGAGACAGAACAAAAGACGTGAAAAGGACTACTTGCAGAAGTACTAGCAGAACATTTTCCAAACATGAGAAAAAAATCTGACAAACCAATAAATGAAGCATGTAGAACTCTCCACAGTCATAATCACAATAAATCTACACCTAGACACATAATAATCAAGATCTTAGAAATTCAGCAAAAGAATAGAATATTAAAACCTGCTAGGGAGAATAAACAGATCACCTACAATGAAAAGCCCATCAGAATCACAGCAGATTTCTCAACACCAATTAACAAATCAAGAAAAGCTTGGATATAAGTATTTCAGGTCCTGAAAGAAAACAACTTCCAACCCAGATTGATGCACCCTGAAAAAGTATCTATCAAATTCAATGGTGAAATGAAATCCTTCCATGACAAACAACTATTGAAGAAGTTCATGACCACCAAACCAAAGTCACAGAGAGTACTGATAGATATTCTACAAAGAGAAAGCAGTGATCACAACTTCAAGAACAATAGAAAGGAACCACCAATCGAGCAAAAAAAAAGAAAAAGAGTATAAAAGTACAGAACCTATAACAGGAAAATAACGTGACAAAGATAATCCAATACATATCAGTTATAACCATGAATGCAAATCAATCAATCAAGCGGTTGGCCTGTTAACTCAGCAGATTAAAGTGCCTGTATAGGCAGAGCACAGTAGCTGGGGTTCAATCCTGGCACGCTGTGCTGGCCCCACCACCGGGGCACACTGAGACAGTGATTGAGACAGGATGTGGTGTTGTGCACCTGTAATCCCAACACTTGGGAGACTGAAGACAGGAGAATCACTGATTGAGATCTACGTAGTGAGACCATGTAGACACTATCCTAAATACAGAAGGAAAAAGAAAAATCATTAGCCAAAAGAAACAGAATAGAAGAGTGGATTAAGAAACAAAATCCAACAATATGCTGCATATAAGAAACACATTGAACTCAAAAGGAAATTCACAGA
>NW_004524715.1:5391526-5393489 GCF_000260255.1 Octodon degus
TTAAAAAAAAAGAAATAACAGAACTAAAACAACTTGTGAAGAAATTGACTTGGTAGGTCTTTACAGTGTTTCACCCAGGAACAGCAGAATACAATTATTCTCAGCTGCACAAAGGCAATTCTCCAAAATAAACCATATACTAGCACACAGAGAGCTCTTAAGTAAATGCAAAGGAAGTGAAATTGTACCATGCATACTATCTGATCGCAGCGCAATAGAACTTAAAATAATTGACAAAAGAAACTACAAAGCAACATAAAGACATGAAAATTACATACCAACATTCTAAACAACCAGTGGTAGGTGAGTCACACATGACATTAAAGAAGAAATTAAAAACTATTTACAATGAAACAAAATTCAGATACAACTTACTGAAACCTGTGGGATGCAATGAAAGCTGTCTTAAGAGGAAAATGTATACCAGGAAATTCACATGTTAAGAAAACAGAAGAAGCCAAAATAAACAATCTTATGCAGCACCTTAAGCTCCTGGAAAAGGAAGAACAATTCAAGCTCAAAGCCAAAAGAAGGCAGGGAACTATAAAAATTAGAGCAAAAATTAATACATTGGAGACTGTTAGGTTTTATAAGCAGCACTGGCGGCAGTGCAGGCATGGCAGAGAAGTGGAAATACGAAGGATGAGACTTTATTAACTCTGAAGACATGGAGAGGATTGAGGGCAGGGAAGTGGGCAGATGCTCTGACCTGAGACAGGGAGGATGAGACTGTCTGGACTTCTGCTAGGGGCGGAGCTTGAGGGCGGGGTCAGTGACGCACAAGGAGCTGATTGGAGGCTCCCTTGTGTGGGCAAGAAAGGTGAAAGGAAGTTGTATCCAGGGCTGGAGTGAGGAAGAAGGGCGAAGTGGTCATTGGAAAGATAAGAAGTTCTTTTGGAGATTCAGCAATGTTGGATCAGGGCCATTATAATTCAGCAGTTTACAGGCTGGCAAGATAGTTCAGTGGACTAAGCACCTGCTTAGGCAAATGCAGAGACTGGGGTTACACCCCTGGCACCACATGCCACACTGGCCCCACACTCAGACACACAGAGCCAGCAACCGAGTTAAACTGTGGGTTTGTAATCCCAGCACTGAGGAGGTTGAAAACAGGAGGATCACTGTAAGTTTGAGCTGCGTAGTGAGACCCTGCACAGAGAAAAAGAAAAAAAATCCACTAAAATAAATAAATACATAATTTAGCAGTTTGCACTTGGCCATAATTCATGAGAAACAAAGAAAATACAAAGAATAATTGAATCAAAGAGTTTCTTCTTTGAAAGAATAAATAAAATTGATAAACCCCTAGCCAACCTAATCAGAAAAAGGAAAGAAAAAATCCAAGTTCATACAATAAAGAATGAAAAGAGTGCAATCACCACAGAACCTAGAGAAATTCAGAAGATCATCAATACCTACTTCCAAAATCTTTACTATTACAGGATGGAAAGCACAGAGGAAATACAAAGTATCCTAGATAGGTATGAATTGTGAAAGCTGAGCCAAAAAGATGTACAAACTCTGAATAACACAGTAAGAAGAAATGAAATTGAAAATTTAATAAAAGCCTAAGAACAAAGAGAAGGCCAGGTCCCAGTGGATTCACAGCAGAATTCTACAAGACATTTAGAGACGATTTTATGTTGACACATTGTATCCACTAACACACCAGGGTTCTTTATCTCTAACTCTTCAATGAGACTGAAAGGGAAGCAATTCTCCCAAACTCATTCATGGAGGAAAGTATTATTCTGATTCCAAAACAGAGAAAAATACAATTAAGGAAGAGAACTACAAGGCTGGCCAAATAGCTCAGTGGATTAAAGTGTCTGCTTAGGCAGACACAGTGGCCAGGTGTCTTAGTTACTTTTTACTCATTGCTGGGACAAATACCCAACACTCAAAATGAAGGAAGGAAAGGTTTATTTAGCTCACAGTTACTGGAGGGTTCAGTCCATATTCT
>NW_004524715.1:5393999-5395768 GCF_000260255.1 Octodon degus
AAAAAAAACTACAGGCCAATCACTCTAATAAATATAGAAGCAAAATTTCTTAATAAAATACTAGCAAACAGAATGCAGCAAATCATCAAGAAGATTGTACATCATTACCAAGTGGGATCCATTAAAGAAATGCAGAGATGTTTCAACATACACAAATCCATCAATGTAGTACACCCATCAGTAGAACCAAGAAGACAAACCACATCATCATGTGAAAAACTCATTCATGATAAAACTCAAGAGATAATTGAAATAGATGGTCTATATTTCAACCAAATAAAAGCCATGTATAAGAAACCAACAGCTCACATCATCTTAAATAGGCAAAAACCGAAGACCTTCACTTTAAAATTAGAAATGAGACAAGGATGTTCAATGTGTCCTCTACTAGTCAATGCAGTTCTAGAAATATTAGTCAGAGTAATTAGACAAGAGAGAGAAATAAAAGGAATAATGATTGGAAAAGAAAAAGTGAAATTATCATTATTTACAGATGACATGTTAGAGGATGCCAAAAACTCCACTGAGAATCTTGCAGATTTAATCACCAAATTTTCAGTAGCATAGCAGGATACAAAGTCAACATCCAAGAATCAGTACCATTTTTATACAGAGTGAGCACACTAAGAAAGAAATTGGGGAAACCTCGCCTTTCACAATAATATACAAAAACTAGAATACTTAGGAATCAATCTCACAAGGACATAAAAGATTTATACAGTGAAAATTACCATACTCTGAGAAAAGAGATTGAAGAAAATCTGAGAAAATGGGAAAATATTCCACGCTCCTAGATAAGAAGAGCCAATATTATAAAAATGGTCATACTCCCCAAATTGTTATACAGATTCACAGAAATCCCAATTAAAATAGCACTAATATGCCTCACAGAGCTATAAAAAACTTTCCTCAAATTCATTAGGAGGGGGTGGGGAGATGGCTCAGTGGAATAAGCACTACCCTGACAAGTGCAAGGGCCTGAGTTCAATCCCCAGTTCTGCAAAAAAAAAAAAAAAAATTAATAAAAAAATAAAAATAAAGAAAAAAAAAAAAAAAAAAATCACTAGGAATCAGAAGAAACACAGAAGAGCAATAGCAATCCTGGGAAAGAAAGGAAAGGCAGGTGGTATCACAAATCCTGACCTGAAATTATTCTATAAAGACACTTTGTTAAAATCAGCATGGTACTGGCGGAGAGACAGACCTGCGGATCAGTGGAACAGATTACAAGATGCAGACATAACTGCAAACACACTCAGCCACTTGAGCTTTGATAATTGGGATGAACATGTTCATTGGAAGAAAGATAGTCTCTTTAATAAATGATGTTGAAAAAACTGACTTTCTACATGCTGACGGCTAAAATTAGATCCATGTCCATCATCATGAACAAAGATACAGTAAAAATGGATTAAAGATTTAAATATTAAAATAGAAACACTAAAGCTTTTGAAGGAAAATGTAGGTAGAAATCTTAAAAATGTAAAAATAGGTAGAGAGTGCATGAACAAAATTCAAACAGCACAGGAAATACTTCTAAGAATCAACAACTGGGTCCCATGTTTTTGTAAATTTTCTGCACTTCAAAGCAAATCTAAGAGCCAGCCAAATAGCTCAATGCTTTAAACTACCAGCAAGCAGGGGCTGGGGTTCGTCCCTGAACTTGCCATGCCAGCCGCACCCCTGGGGCATGTTAGGATGGCAGTTGAGACTGGGAGTGGAGGTGTGCACCTGTAATCCCAGCTCTTGGAAGGATGTGAACAGGTGGA
>NW_004524715.1:5398588-5400075 GCF_000260255.1 Octodon degus
AGGAGTTTTCTGTGTTCTAATCACATGACCCATGGTAGAACTGTGATTCCTTGCAGTCATAATAAGCATGCAGGTTTTAACCATGCTGCCAGGTCTCTAAAGAGGGAAGAAGGGCTAGCAGTACTGTTACTAATGTATCCTGCCTATATGACTCATACCCCATATAAATCCTTGTGTTATGATACTCAGAGTTTCCAGGCACTGAGAAGTTTTCACAGGTCAAGATAAAACCCCATTCCAACCCTGGGGAGGCTTCTAAACACGGGGTACTTTTAGACTTTTTCTTCTCTATCCCATTGTCTGGTGTCTCTCTGTGTTCTTTATTATACCCTTTTAAAATAAACCACTACAAATAAATGAGGCATTTCCCTGATCTGAGGAAAAGGTCACGGCAGCTCTGTTTGTTACTGGTCAGTCAGGAACACAGGTCACAGCTTGTGCTTGTACCTGACATCTGAGCCTTCTGCCTGTGGGATCAGACAGTGTCTCACAGTAAGTACTGTCCAGAATTGAATTGAACTAGAGGGCACCCAGCTGGCATCCAAGGATATCTGAAGAAACACCTTCACATGTATCTGGATTCAAAAGTGCTCTACAATCAATGTATAAAAGGGCAAAAACAGGACACTTGGCTTTTTATCTTGTCATTCTAGAGGCAAAGAGTAAAAACAAGGAAAAAAAACCTACCTACACTCAAATACAGCATTCCTCAATAAACAAAAAATGCATAGTAATATGAATAATTGCATCAAGTTCTTATAAACACTAACTATAGAGCACTCCTTCCAAAATGACACAATTGAAGCAGACATTCAGGGGCTTGCATGACACATATACTATTAAGCTATGGACCAGAAATCCTTAACTAAGTTTTTTGGCTTCCGCAAGCAAACTCTTCAATACCTTGGCTATTAAACTTCCATGTCTATTTTTCCATCAATACAAGAGTTCTTTAGTTAATTTGATACTTTTTAGTTGGCTACAATGTCATCCTAATTAATAGCAATTTGTGTTTTATAGCAGTAGTTGAAAAAACTAAGGATTGGAGTATGTAATGTATCTCCCAGTTTTGCATTATGGAAGAAATAACAGAAGAATCTATTTCAGTAAGACCTCCATAGCACTACATCATATCAACTTCATTAGCTACCGTGCTGTTACACATCTGGATCCTTTGGTTTCAGAACTCAGTGTGATTTGTCTCAGCTTAGAATATCAGCATTCATGGCATATCATTTAGACCAGACTCCACTTAGCATTATAAACCCTTCTTGATTGGAAGAATTTTAAAGTTTGTTCCAGCAGATGCTTATGGTTTATTTAGATTGACATGGTTTATTCCAATAGAACATAAGTAACGGTTTGTGATACTTTAAAAATTCTTGCATGTTTGACATGCATCCTCAAACAGCTACCAAATTTTCTCTTGCTTAAGTAAGATACTTCCAAAAGTGAGTCTTTATGATGGTTTTATGTTTCAATGTCCC
>NW_004524715.1:5407843-5411928 GCF_000260255.1 Octodon degus
CAGGGTAGCAGGAAGCTCTCCACACATTCACCGGACCTGGGCTAGGACTTAGTATTTTGTAATAAGCAGTTTGACATAATCAAGAAATATAAACTTAGTAGTGATCGCTCTGGTAAAGACAGAATGCACTGAACTAAAGAAAGATTGAGATAAAACCAAAGTTATTTGAGGAAAAGAAAAAATAATTTGCTCTCTCTGATTTCAGGAGAAAGCACTTGCCATAGGGGGAATAAACTTTTAGATGTAGTTAATATTAAATTACACTTGCATTCCATTATGAATTGTACTTATTCTGGATCAAATCAGCTACAATTTACTTGTAATGTTTCCCATAATTTTTTACTAAAGTTTGTTATTTTTCAACTATTCATTGACTTAGTTCCTAATCTACTGCTGTGCACCCAAAGGCAACATTATTTAAATTATTAATAGCAAAGATATTAAAATATAACTCTGATAAAGATAGAAATACTCAAATTTAAATGAACACAGCAGACAAGACACCCTTTCATGTTTAAGAAATTTGAAAATATAGAACAGTGAAAGGTTATTAGAGCGCAGCTCCTCATTTTCCCATGTGACCAGTCAAGAAAGGTATGCAATACATATTCTGAAGTCATTAAATATTTAGAAGCAATAATGAGTGACCAAAAAATGTATAAATAATCTATTAATTTATGTAGAACTGGTCTGCACTTTTTTATTCATGCCCTAAGACATGACGGGTGGTTGGGTTTAAACATGAGAGACAAATTAATCTGGGGGAGGAAATTTCAACACAACAAAACATTTAAGGTATGACATGGGTATTATTAGCTGTCATAGCCATATTTACAGTGATAATTGATAATCATAAGCAAAACAGAAGAATTTGAAGAACTTGATGTTTGGCCGGTAAAAGATGTAATATGGGAGCTAAACAACTTTTGGCTGCCACACATATTATTACCTTTGAAAACAGTGCAAGTACTCTGCAAAAAGACAGTAAGAAAGGCATCTGGAAACATCTCAGGAATTGTCTGGATCTTACCTATGCCAAGCTTAAGGATGTGAAAATATCCTTAAGAAATATAGAAAGACTTTGCTCTGTGAAGCAATCCCTAGGGCCTCCGCTCAGTCAGGGTTGCTTCAGAAAGGATTTCTTCATATTTAGCAATCCAGACACTCACAGGTAACTGCAGCCACAGCCCAAGGGGCCTCAGCTACCGTTTGTACAGGCAGCATGCTATGGTGTCATGCAGAAAACACTTGTTTTGCAGACGTGTAGAATACAGTGATTAGAGGGTTACAGAGACTTCCTCCCAACTCCAAAGAGTGGCCTGGGAACGCCAGCAACGCATGAGAGGCTCTCAGTCCTGCAGAGTCCTCAGGGTTGTGTCAAGCTGTGAGAATGAAGGCTGCAGATACGATGGGAAATTGAGAGACTAAGAATGTGGAATACCTGCCCAGGAAATGGCAGGTTATGATCAGAGCCAGCCTAAAAGAGAATCCATGTCGATCACAATCATCCAACGACAGAGTTAGTGCTGCATCAGCGGATCGCACATTGTACCATCGTATGCCCTGGATATTGGATATGCATTTAAAGGATTTAATATTTGCCCCCTGGGTTTTTATATTGCTTCCATCCATTTCCTTGTGTCTGAGCATTCCTTTCTTTTTCAGAAAGAGAATGTTTATTCTGTGCCATTTTATCTTGGGAGTAACTTAAAACAAAAACAAGAGTCTCATCCTTAAGTGTTGGAATCAGGATCAGGGGACACTGGTACTTGGGTTGTGAGTGATCTAGAAGCTTTTTGAGATTTTCATGGAGGAATTAGTGTTTTTTAGTATTTGTTTTACACAGGATAGCCATGTTAACTGAAAGTGGCACCTTTTCATTGTGGCTGTTTGAATGTTAAGTATGGGTAAGGTAGATGTGTCAAGGGTGGACTCGAAATAATTAATTTTGAATTTCACCTTGATAAAGACAGACACATAGAGAGAGATGATAATAATAATAACAGTCCTATCAATGAAATAATTTATTGGTAATTTCAAAGATCATAAGGACATAGGGGCTTATTGGAGAAAGAAAGCCACTGAGCGTGTGCTTTGAAGAAGGCATTGTTTCTCAGGCTCCTTTTATTCTCTCTGCTTCCCAGCTGTCTCGAGGTGAGCAACTTTGCTCCCTCATATAATATCTGTCATAGCGTTTGGCCTTCCCTCAGGCCCATAGATGTGAAACCCACTGGCCAGAGCCTAAAATTTATGAAACCATGAGCCAAGATAAGCCGTTCTCGTCCAAGGTGACTTTGCAGGTACTCTGTCATAGTGGCATAGAGCTGACTAAAACATAGAGCTGACTAATACAATGTATAAAGACTATCTTTACTTTTAAAGTAGTTAAAAATGTAATGGAGAGGCTAGTAGTGTGGCCTGTAGGACAGTACAGGTAACAACCACCTGGCCCTGGGATCAATACTTAGCATGGAAAATAAAAGAGTGTAGTCTAAAATACCTAGATGTAAGATGCAATATTATGTGCCAATATTGCACAAGGTATTTCTTAACAGATTGTGATGGATTTCGACCAACGTTGTGGGAATAAACCCTCTTTGCATACTGTCATACTAGTGTTCATGGAAGGATGCTAGAAGCAGATGCTGAGAGGGAGCCAGGGATGCTCCCAGGAATCTTGCAATGCATGGATAGCATGTCCCACTCCAATGAAGATCTATACAGGCCAAAATATGAAGATGCCAGTACTTACAAACCCTGTCTTAGAGTATTGGTTTAAAATGTAAGCTTCAGGGGCTGGTGAGATGGCTCAGTGGTCTAAAGCACCTACTTAGAACAAGCTAAGCTAAGCAAAGCACAGGGACCCTGGTTCAATCCCCCAGTACCACATGCCAGCCAGCCCCGCCCCCTGGTGGGCTGAGCTGGCCACACACACACACACACACACGCACGAACACACACACACACACACATAAATAAATAAAATTAAAAATAAAATAAAATGTAAGCTTCAGAAAACAAATTTAATTAAATCAATAACACACACACACACACACATAAATAAATAAAATTAAAAATAAAATAAAATGTAAGCTTCAGAAAACAAATTTAATTAAATCAATATATTTGTGTGGTTATAATTAGGTTACAAACACATTTGATAACATTCTTCATATTTTAGAATTTTTGTCTCTTTTTATTATAATTTTCCTTTGAAGAGTAAAAACAAGAGCAAGGAAATCAAAAGCAAAAACAAACAGGTTAACATGTAACAATACATATATTATAGATTTTCAGAACAAGAATAGCTGATTAACAGTGATATTTTATCTATTTTTCTCATCAAATCTGTTGCCCAGATTAACAGATATAGTTATGAAAGATGGGACATACGATTGAATATTACCTCATACTTTCAAGAAATCTTTATTTTTTGTTCTTCACTCACATTTTGTTTTATTGCTATATCAATTATTACTATACTGTCTTCAAAGTAATGTGTTAAGAAAAGGTAATAAAAGAACATGGAATTTTTATTTAATGTACACATAATAATGTACTGACTAATAGTGTGTGTTGTGTGTTTACGTGAATGCTGAAATCCAGAAAAAGTTTCCTACTCAATCTCTGTGAGTACACATAGATGCTTATCTAGGGTCAGCCAGATAGCTCAGTGGACTAAAGCGCCTGCTTGGGCACAGCACAGGGGCCAGGGTTGCATCCTCCATACCACATGCTGGGCTGGACCCACCTTGGGGCACTCTGAGATGCCTTTGTGGCTTGCGGTAGTTGCATGTGCCTGTAATCCCAGTACTTTCCAATCTGTGTAGTGAGACCATTTAGACCCTGTACTAAATACATCTAAAATAATAAAAATAAATGCTTGCCTAAATGTTATTTTAAAAACATAATTTCTCTATATTTATCAACTAGAGGCACTGTATTAATTAGTTCGTAGTGCAGAAATAAAATCATAACACAGGAAAGTAAGTATACAATTAAGAGAGATGTTAATTTGTAAAATGGTCCAACTAATGTTCCCTTAGTTCAAATTCATGTATAAAGCTGTAAACTTGATAATACAG
>NW_004524715.1:5412338-5413415 GCF_000260255.1 Octodon degus
TACCAGGGATTGAATTCAGGACCCTGCGCTTGCCAGGCAAGTGCTTACTCTACTGAGCTGTCTCCCTGGCCCCAGCTTCGTCTTTCTACACTGATCTTTCATACTTGCCACTAATCCATTTTCTATGGCTGGGGAAAGAGTTAGAGCAAAGCATGAAATAAATTTAGTTTACTGCCACCAGGTCAGTGATAACCTACAAGCGACATCAAAATGGCTGCAACAGAGAGATATCTAACTGACAGGGATTTTCTATGTAATTTCTTCTTTGGGGGAGGGGCAGCTAAGCCCACCCAGGGGCAGGGCTGGCCTGACATGTGGTGCTGGGGATCCAACGGTCGTCCCTGCGCACTTGCCTAAGCAGGCACTTTAGACCACTGAGCTATCTCACTGGCAACCAAAAAGCATTTACTCTTTTTGTTGTTGTTGTTAGTGTATTTGGTACAGGGTCATACTATACAGCTTCTCCTGTTTTCAGCCTCTTCTGAGCTGGGATTAGAGAAGTGTGCCAACAAACTGGGTCTTGGTGACCTGCTCAGGTGCCAGGGGTGGTGGTGGTGGGGACCAGATGACTATGTGGTGCTGGGGATTGAACCCCAGTCCCTGCACTTGCCTTAGCAGGCGCTTGGTCCACTGAGCCATCTCGCCAACCCTTTGCTATGTTTTTCTGCCTAAGAGGTATCCATATAAAACATTGTAGATTTGTTGTTAGAATATTCAATAAATATTTCCAAATATGTGTTCAGCAATTTTTGATGCTGCTGCTAAAAGATAACATAAGGTGATGATACCAGGTAAAGGAGTAGACAGAACTCTGCAGCACAAGAATCATTAAAAGTAATACTAGATTTTTTTGTAGTTTATGAAATGAATTAGAAAATAAAGTAATAATGTTGTAACTTAGTGCAGTGTAGGAAAAACACTTGGGTCAGGAAAACCCAACAATAATGGAAGACTGGGCAAAGAAGGAATTTTTTTTTCTGCTGCTTTTTCATTTCTTGTACATTTTTTTTCTTTTTTATTTACCAAGTTTGCATGATTTTATCTGGTACTCTAAACTAATTTGAAACACAGGGGCCA